>NC_056477.1:20848555-21154096 GCF_008729295.1 Plectropomus leopardus | reverse complement strand
CTCTCTCTCTCTCCCTCTCTGTCTTTCCCTGTTTTTTTTTCCCGCACACTGCATACGCTAGTGCCACTCTGCCAATCTGTTTTGCTGAAAGGGTCAAATCTCTGGCAGGGCGCTATCCATACCAGTATCACACAGGTCATTTAGTAATTAGAAATGCCATGATATTAATACATTAGAGGAGAGGCTTTCTCTCTCAACACTGCCAGTTAAGTACTTTAGATCATTTCTAGGCAACATTACTAGCCCAAGTAAATTAGGTTGGTCCCCACTATGACCTTGTAACCACACTAACTCCTCCCATGACCGCAGTATGTTTTTAATAGGTATGGCTATTATACCCGGCAGCAATTTTGTCTCCATGCATCCCTGCTGCGTGATTGCATATTCTGAGGATGTTGCAGGACTTATGGCTGTGTTACAATGAAATTTCTCTCGTGGGATCCTGGGAATGTTTCTCTGGTGTGGCATACATTGAGCTCGGAGAAGTAGAAATGACAGCAACATTACATGGTTGAAATGAAACCCCCATAATGTTATCCATTTTTATTCATAAGAAGCTATGGCATACCTCTCATTGGGGTGTGAATGCAGAGGGGGTGGAGGGGATGCTGTAGCAATTCTCTGTTATAAATCAGGGACAACTGAGAATTATGGGGTCAACAGAAATATAAAGTGATAGTGTATCCGTGGATGTGAAGCACACGTGGCTTGATACAAGGCTCACATGTGTTCATTTTATACCACCACAGCCCCAGCCAGCGCAATGGATTCATACATCCTAATCTCTGCTGAAAGTGAGCGGCAGAGCGAAGAAAAGGCTGATACTGACCAACTAGGAGGGAGGAGATTAGCTACAGAGGTTTTTGCTGCCGTCTGCTATTTTAGGGGGAAACTAATGGCAACTGAACAGGAAAACAATGAGTCCAGATCCAGTAAAAGTAGCTGAAGCGGACACAAGGGAAAGAGTCCTTCATTTGATGTGTTCCCAGGTGAAAATGTAAGATAATGCTTGTAGTTACTGTCACAAATGCTCTTCTCTATAATTCTAAGAATGCATTAAGCTAAGCACGCCTAACTTTTCCCTCAAAGAGCCCTTTTCCATCAATGCTGATATTTTAAGCAGTCAGGACTATTAGAGTGTAATAATTGGCTGTTTTAAAACGGTTTTCCTGTGTTCGGGCACAGTAAAAGGGTTTCAGGCAGCACGGTTAGGGTTCGTCTTGAGCTTCCGTGCTTGCGAACATGCTGGGAAATAATGAAAAAATTAGGCCTGATGGAAAATCTATTATACTAGCTATCAATTTTATGTTCTTAAAAGCCTCTGTTTTAGAGTGACTGAGGTATAGCTATTTGTGCTTCCTCGTTCTGCTCAAAAATGCATCTCCAGTGGTCAACCATTTTGAACTGCTTACCTTATACAGAAGTGACAGAACTGCTTACTAGTAAAGCTAGTATTCATGATGTTTTTTTCCCCCAGAACAACAATGACCTCCACTTCAATCAGTGTGAAAAGGTGACAGTAAATCCAAATCACCAGTTCACCCTCCCTGCCAGGTTTCAGTCATTTTCACCTTCACCCTCCTCCCCTCAGCACCAGCTTATTGTCATCTCTGCTACAGCTGATTCGGCAAAACTGAGAAATGAAGTAGAGTGTGAGGGTGGTTTTACGGCGTGTGTGTATGTCTATGTGTGCAAGCGGTAGTGATCGACAATGTGCGTAGGTTGCGGTGGACGTTACAAACTCAGATGTCTCTAATCAGTCAATATTTCAATAAGATTGATATTACTGCTTTGCCATTTAAAGGCCGCTGTCCTCACTGATGACTGATAATCCGTGACGTACAGAAGTCAATGATTCATGCAAAGAAGTATAAATCCTATATGGCTGCATGACATCTATATGCTCCGTCAAGGCTACTGATTCACACTTGCTTCAGTTGACGTCACAGCCATTTTCAAGAAGCACAGTGCATGTGAGGGGTCTCTTTGGGGAAATATCCACTGGAGTATATGTCTGTCTATGCGCACTTGGCCAGGAGTAAAAGCAAGGCTTAATGAAGGTTAGCTTTCTTAGGATGCTCACAGGACAGTTTGGTTAGATTTGGTGGGGTCATGTCTATGTATTTTTCATTTGGTTTGGTTAGCGGTAACACTCAAGCGCACCAATCATTGTAAACACACATTGCTCGACTACTGGACAAAATATCCAAGTGAAACTTGCAGACATTTCCTGGTCTCAGAAATGATCAAGCAACACCATATTTATGCAGTCTAGGCTAACTGCGCTAACGACAGGTCGAAAACACACAACATTTTTTTCTGACACCGGATATCAACAAAAGCCAGAGACTGTATCACATTAACTTGCTGTGAGCTGTAAATTCACCATGTCTTCACATTATGGTGCAGCCTCCAATTTGCCGCTGCCTGTCAATAGCTGCAAAAGAGTGGTGTGAAAGTAAAGAGCACTCATTCCGTGCTGTGGACCTAAATGTCCCCAGAGGTGCACTGCACAAAAAAAAAAACGACTGCTCGACTTGAAGCAATTACAGTCGACCAAGGGCTTCCGACTGATGATTTAAGCCTCCGACTTTCAAGGGGCAGCCAGACTGACCAGCATTTCATTCTTCAAATGAGCTGAGTGGAAAGGTACCAAAGGAAAAAAGAGAGCCCTGATGACAGAAAGAGTTTATGATGTCTTTTGGTTCACTTTCTATATTTGGGTTGTGTTGCATTCTCACCTGAAGTGAACCAGGCTCTATAGTGCACTTGGAAGCAAACTGAGACCCAAGAGTTCAGGTAGACCAGAGTTCTCTTCTTTTGTTCCTCACCAAATCTCAAATGAGCTTTTACACCTTTCCAAACCAACTGAACTATGCAACAAAGCACTCCAGGGTGTGGTTAAAATGGAACAAACAGCTCGGGTGTGAAAGCACCCTGTCACTGAAATGTGTATATAGCAGAAGTCACCTCACCTTCAATTTTATTCTATCCTGTAGGACTGTTAATTCAAGTCATTAATTCAACCTCACACTGTTCTCAGAATCCTTCCATTTTCTCATCTCCTCACAAACCCTCCTACTTTCCCCTGTGGTGGCGGATGGAGAAACGGTTGGGGGTACTGCCTCAGTAATTGGGGAAACCTTCTGAAACATGCAGATGAAGCAGGGTGAGACGGAGAGGAGCGAAAGTGGAAAAGGAAAACGGACCTGATTCCTAATTATCCGCCCCTTTTTTTCCCCCTATTCCTCTTGACAGGGTTGGAGTCGTATGGTGGAGGCTCCTTCTACTTCTCATGCTGGCCTCGACATAATTAGGCGCAGTGTACAGGGCTGAACAGGGATTGATGCTCACATAAAGGCCTTAGCAAGGAGGGGGTTCAGAGGAAAGCTGGGGCTTTGATGAGAGGGTTAAGAGCACTGTCAGCACACTCACTCTTACACATGTTACAATGAAACAGCCTGTCAGCTGACACACAAGCTGCCTTACATGGAACTTGGACACAAAGCAGCAAGAAATGTGGACACTAAAGTCACAGCATGCGCAGAATGTGGTCTGAATCATCAGTTGCATTTTTGCATAAAGAAACCTTAAGGAAATCAAAGGCCAGTACATTTCAGTGCATTTCCAAAAAGGGGGGCTCCAAATAGCATATAGACATCTGAAATAATATTACTTGCAATGAAAGAATGAAAGAGAGGCAATCTCAATGATGTGACATTCATTTCCTTTCAGGTGGTGAGAGGAGGATGAGATAGGCTGTCTGCTTTTTTAATATATCTAACAGTGTCAGAGCACAGCAGAGGCAAGTACATAGGGAGATATACTGTAGTCAAATGTATTGTTCAAATGACTGCACAGATATTATTGCTATTTCCATGAACATACAGTATAATGTGGGTAATATGTTCTGTGTATTGCGTGTCTTTAAGTTTTGCTGTTTGTGTGCTTGTCTCAGTGTATACAAAGTTTACTCATGCATATGAGGGAATGTTAAATTCAAAAGGTAAATTTTCTTTTGCTTTACGAAGCAATTAGCATGTACAAACTGTTGCTACAGTTCAGTGAGTTTGAAGGAGATGCAATTTGTGCATAAAGCAGGGATGCCAAATTGAATTGTGGTCATAAATAACCCAAATAAGGTTTCCTAATGAGTGTATCTCAATTAAAGTGCAATATGACTTGAAAGTGACAATGAATAGAGGATGCCCCTCTGCAAGTGAGATATGTTTCAACCCAAACTCTTTTTTCAATATGATATTGCATTATTTGTTTTTCTTAAAAGAGGAAATACAGTTTTATTTTCTCCATAGATCAGTCTATTTCCTGCCATATTTTTATGATAATGTCTATTCCAAAGTCTCATGCTACAGATGTTTTGGCAGTCATATTCTGGTATATTTCCCTCCAGGCAATTTCATCTTTAACAAACATACACACCTCTTTGCAAAAGCTAATTCCCACTGAAATGATGAGAGAAAAAGCTCTGTGGAGCATTCTTCCTATGGTTAAGCCACCTACCGCAGCTAAAGGAAGCTCTTGCACAGCGCCGGGCTGCTCTTATCGCCCCACCACGAGGCCGTAGAGGGGTAATAGGATTGTGACTCACAGAGAAAGTGCCATGCTCACCAAGCTAGTTGGGGGGGGGGGGCTGAGGCACAAGTGTGATGGGACTCTGCGGCTGTCCAGCATCATGAAAGCAGAGAAGCAGGTGGGGAGGATGTGTTCTCCTCGCTCCATAAATAACCCTGCTAAATTGCAGGCTTTGGAGGGTCAGTGGGACACTGGTCTGCCAGTGTATATCTGGAGGCCTGAATATAACCTGTAATCCTGCAGCCCAGAAAACGAACAGCACAGCAGTTACAGCAAAATGTCTTTTCTGCAAAATGGAAGCCTGGGTGTTTATGAGACAGAGAGAGAGAGAGAGAGAGGAAGACTAGAGAGTGAAGGAGAGCAAGTGGAGGCAGAGCCAGGGTGATTTTATAGTTTGTAGTCAGTGTCTGCGTGCTAGACTCCTTCCTTGGCTGGCTGAGTCCCAGCAGCAGCACAGCATTCACTTTGTACTCGAAGGAGGGAGATGAAAGTACCACTGGGTCAAAAAGGCAAAAAGGGATGTTGGGGGGGTTTGGTTGGGGGGGGGGTGGGGAGGGGGGTTCATTTTGTGTTCCATTCAGTGAGAACTTTTGGGTTAAGCAATTATTCAAAGATTAAATACTGCCTTCAGAAGTTGCACTGATTCTCTGTGATGATTTGAAATCAGAATCCTGGGGCACCAAAGTGAAATGCTGGTTTTCCGTTTGCCCCTTTACCATGCGTTTAGTGCTGGAGGGAAAACCATTCCACCTGTCGGCTGTTACGTGAGTGGGTGTGCATTTTAGTTACATCTGCGCCCTGGTGCTCATGGGAAGGGCAGTAAAAGGCACTGCAGGTGGTGGAAGACTGAGATGTCCATGCTGGTTGTTTTGATAGCATGTAAGTGGCCTGAGGCAGTGAGCAGCGGATGGAGGACTATAGTGAAGATTTAGGGTTATTATTGAGAGGCAGGCATGGTGTAACACTCCAAAATGCACGCAGGCAGGGGCTTGATATCTGTATCAGATTGGTGAGATAGGAGTCCTCCCCCTCCAGGACTGATTACTTTATCTAGAGGGCCATAAAGCAAACAACAGGCACCATAGAGCATGGTAAGAAATACACAGCCTGCACTAAGATTAGAGGGAAAACACATACAACACGACACAACACAATTTTTAATACATAGACATGATATTTTTTCACTCTCTTTCTTTCTACACCAGATAAGTATGATGAGCTTGGAATGAATGGAAATGATTGGCAATGTTACATACATTCATGTAGTAGCATAGTCATTGGCGAATATGCAAGTGAGAATTTGATTATGTTTAAGTGTCCCCTCCTCTAAATGCTGTATTACACCATAAGCTGTTGCATTGCATGTCTTATTTAGTTTGATTGATGGTACTGTTTACTGCTCACACTCCCATCAAGACAGTTTTCGTTCGTTTCACACACACTGGATGACGGCAATCCACTAGACAATGCTAAGAAAGCTACAAAAGCAGTCAGCGTCTCGTTTTCCTTGTTCTTGGGGATAAAAGGACTTTTTTTTTGGATGAATGTACAAAACACTTCTCTCACAGAGTTGTTTAATAACAAGGATTCAGAAATGCAGAGAAGGAGAGAAGGAAAGAGTTCAACAGTGTGGTTGACCAGGTTGCAGAGCTGCAGAAACAGCAGAAATCTGCATTAGCAAAAGATCACAGAATCTGCACTTTCACCCTCTGCTCATCTGGGATGGAGAAATTCATCTTTCTCAAGAATATTGTCTTGTCATTGATCAACATACTTCTGTGAGTGTGATGACTGATAACTTCAACACTCAACAGCTGGACACTATAGCCTTATTTCCATTGCTTTTTAATGCAGTGAGAAAGCATACGATCAGCATTTACAAATGGGTCAAATGATTCTGCAGTAGACATGGGTATTTATCGCCTATGGCTCCAATCGGCATTGATGGGAACACACTCAGGTGAACATGGCAATTTCAGCTCTTTACCCAGTGAGTTGCAATGACGCACCAATGGCGCCGTCTCTGATTAATGTTCATCTCCTCCTAAGCAGCGCTAAAACACTGATCCAAATACATCTGCACTGTCTTTAAAAGAGAGACTTAGTAACTAAGAGATATATAAAGAGAAGAAACCACTGAAACATTTTGAAAGACTTCTGTTCTTGCTGTCTACTGTTCTTCTGCCTGTCTGTGACATCACACGGACACACCAACAAAACAACCCGTCCACATACCCACCCACACACACACACACACACACACACACACACAAAAGCTGACAGAAAGACAGACTCATCTGCTCTAGTTGTGTGTTCACTGGCAATGGGAATTCAGGTGCTCATTTGGATTGCAAAAGGGTATATGAAATATGTGCACCACTTTAAAGTGACTTAATCACTCTATCTTGGGGATCCTCCTGACTTTAAGGCGTCTGTCTGTTTCTTATTCCAATGCAAGGACACACAGGTTGGATTAACGTAAGTCCAATAGCCATAATAAATTACAATTAATCTCTTTGACTCCACTGTAAAGCAATCTTGTTCATTCCTTATGAAATCTGACCCAGTGGACCTGCCATACCACACCTGCCCACCAGCTGTTGACATCAAGCTCATCATCTGCAGGTGGTTTCTAAAAACCAATAACACTTTAACAACTGCTTGCTTGCCATAACCCCTCAGTCTGATTCCTTTCTGGTTGGTGACTCTTGCTTTTGAACCTATTACAAACCACACCTGCTGTGCTTCCTGAGTCTAACTTTGGGTACCACATCTGGAATCCAATCTTAAAAGTTGGGGTTCAACTCTTACTGGTGGGAATCTTTGTTTCTATTTTTAAGTTTAACTGATCCAAAGTATCGTAAAACTACAATTTAAAAATCAGCTGTTCAAGAGGTAAAAGATGGCATCTTGAATATTCAGTCAACAGCTACATTCACTGGCATCATTTCTGAAAAAAATTAAAAATTACTTTGAGGAAAAAATCTCAATGTTCCAAAATCATTAATCATCATCAAAAATCAATTCAATTTCATTTTAATTTTAGTTCTACTGCTTTGCAAATTAAGATTTCAGGGGCATTTACATTTGTAATGTGCAGCATACCAACATGATGGAATTTCATTATTCACATTTGTAAGGCAGCAGCATTATACCAACAAACCAGAACTGTGCATCAAACTGTAATCAATCTCAAGATGCACATGCATGAAATTGTGGGAGCATGTGGCAAAACAAGATTGTCAACCAATGTCACGTGTGTCACAAAGGACACGGCTTCTTTTTTCCTTGCGTTTGCTGTATTCTAATTTATTTCCTGACAGGCTTGATGAGATAAAGTGACGAGTGGTAGGAGATGGCTGTCAGGAGGAGACAGGGTCTTTCTTCTCGCTGTCTTTTGGTGGCTATCAGGGCTTCTGATCTGGCTGAGAGCATGTCCGCCACACTGAGAGGGTCAATAGCCCTCACAACGTGACAAAACAAGTTTTTTTCTGTGACTGACTCTAATTCACCACACATATAGTTGCTGTTAAGTGTTTAAATATCTCAATGGGGAAAAAAGCTTTGCTGGGATGATCACAATAGTAATACAAAGAGACACAAAGAGCTGGTCGAATCAGAATTGTTATGCATAAAGTAAACTGAGAGATGGTAATCAATGTGGCAATGGTAAAAGAGGTCTCATAAACTTGAAAGCTTAGTGAATCACCGTTATCGGCTAACACACGTGTAGCTGTATGACAGATCTTACAATGCAAGCAGACGGGCGTATGGGCCTTTTGTGTATTATGTCATATCAAAAATATGCACTGCTGCTGGTGGAACTTATAGATTCATGCAATTAGAAGTAAACCAAAATGCGTCAGTGCTGGTTGATATGTTTATTTTTGGACCTTAAATAGGCTATCGTGTGGTAGCTGCTATCACATACTGCATTTGATTATGCAAATATACCAAAGTTTAAGTTTTATGAAAATTCCATTTGTAAAATATGTCTCTATTTTGCACATCTTGCAGTTGTTGATGGTTATTTGACAAGCTCTAGTATTTTTTGTCATTTAAGAATTCATCTTTCTTTGCTCAAAGTTGTTCTCCTCTCTGTTATTATGTATGGATAAATTCAGTCTTTTGATTTATGTCTCCAAACTTGTCACATGAAAGGCTGTTCCTCTTCTAAAGTTTCTATTGTCTAATGTCTGAATGATTCACTGGTCTGATCTGTGGGGTTACAGTCGGACTTTGATCAGTCGGATATTTCCTCTTTAGAGTGATGTTTCACTAGATATACCACATCTTATATGCGTTCTCCTCTTTCTCCTCCTGCTTTGTTTTTCTAGTCTGTCTTTCTGTTTCTCTTTTATCATTTATGTGCAAGAAGTAGACATACTGTACTTTGTCGCTGGGTGAGCTTACGCTTCAGTACACATAATCCTGTTAGGAATTGGCACAGCTATGTCCATTTGATGCCAGTCAAAATATTACAGTCTGTTCACTGATGTAATGAGCAATGGACATAATGCAGTCCATAATGAGGCTTGTTTATATGTCTACCTGGTGTAGTATGTATTGGAACAATGCCACATTGGTTAAGCACCCAAGTCTGTTAACCTTGTTTTAGTCCTGTGTGCGTACACGTTTGCGTGTGTGTGTGAGAGTGTGTGTGTGTGTGTGTGTGTGTGTGTGTGTGTAGTTGTTCGTGTTTGAACCTCAGCAGCAACACGCGCATGCTATCGTGACACAGTGATGGGCCTTTACTAATATGAGCCAACAGTCTGATCAGGATTCAGCAGGTGTTCTGCGTAGAGGAGACTGACGTCTGCTTGGGACCATCCATCAGAGCTAAATGGCAGATGGCCCTCTCTGTGGCCAGGCAGGAAGTGCACTAACACAATCGCTGCAGAAACACAGGGAGCACTCTACCTGCTGATAATCCACTTACACACAGACAAAGCTGCTTTAATCTGCCTGCTCCTTCTATGCACACCCCCTCGCCACACGACAAGGCCAGGCTCCATGCTGGAGAATCACCATTGATCCACTGCACACATGTACACAGGCTGAGCTCTGACAGGCCATGTTATAATGAATCCCTAATCACTCTCATATGTGATAAGATCACGGATAATGAATACAAATACTTAAAATAAACAGAAAGTTGCAATTTAAAGGTGGGGAGGGCAGTTTTATTTTGGCATCACTGGGCAAAAATCCCATAATAACCTCTCAGCATTTTGTAATTGAAATGATCTGAGAGAAAACTAGACTTCTGCTCCTTGTTTTTGTTCTGTTTTCAGGCATTAGAAAATCTAGCCTATGATAGGAGACTTGGGTCAATCACAGATCATTTCAGAGAGAGAGCGTTCTACTGTATCTTCTACAAATTTAAATGTAACATTTAAATGTACATGCACATCCCTTTGAATGGTGAAAGCCTGACTTAATTTAGAAAAAAAATCATGCAGAAAAAAAATGCTGTTAAAGCATTGGTAACAACTGCCTATACTGCAAAGCAAACCAAAAAAAGGGAGGATGGACTTATCAAAAAGAGAGTCTAAAAGAAAGTCTGAAAATAAAAGTAATAAAACCAGGGCTGTCAGCATTTATGCAGTAATCACTATGCGATTAAGGATCTCACATAACACTTATTTTTTAATCGCCCTAATCGCCGACCAGCATTCACATCTTTAAGAGGCTGTACCAGGCTGAGTTTTAGAGCTATTGTGATGGTAATGGTATCACCTGAAACAAGAAGACCTGGGAAATCCAGTGGCACAAACTATCACACTATTTTCTCAAGATGCCGGCAAAATAAGACTCCAAAGTAAGGCTAAATTTTCGCAATGGTAAAGCAGCATGGTCATTTCACAGAGCCCCTTGACCTCTGACCTCAAGATATCTGAATGAAAATGGGTTTTTTGGGTATCCATGAGTCTCCCATTTACAGACATGCAGACTTCTTGCTAGTCCCATGCAGTTTTTGCTGTCATTTATTTCCTAATGAAGACAATCTAAAAAACCTTGCTTTAAAATGTGAAATAATGGAAATGAAAATGTAATTTAAAAAAAATGCGATTAATCACAATTAACTACAGAAATATTTTTTTTAAAAATCATCATGTAACAACCCTAAATAAAATGTGTAAAACTGCCATAAAAGTATTTTAGAGGTGGAGAGAAAATGTTGTGTATAGATTAGCCTTCTGCTTACCGTAACAAAACGCTTCAATCACACTATATCATTTCAAAGGGCTTTACAGCTTTATAAACCCAAGTGTCAGAGGTCTTATCCCAGTGCCCTGACTACCCATGGGATCAGGAAACTTTCTCTTGCTGCCCTTACACAGGTTAAACCAGGCGCTGGCGCTGGCCACCAGCCCGCTGTGATCACCTGTGCTGGGGTCTGGATTGGCGATATAGGATTTGCAACAGCTGCTTACTTTCTATCTCAAGAGTTGCAGTTGACTCTTCTCTTAGGGAATTAGTCTCCTAGTGGTGACCACAAATCCATCCATGTATCGAAAACACTGAGTTACTGTATAAAGTGCATGCATATGTAAGCATCTGTCTGGTGTGAGGGGCTTAGGACAGAGATGGAAACGGAAAACTGCCAACCCCAGCTTAAAATATTTTTTGCTGATTAATTAATTCTTTTTCTTCAAATTATATGCATCTAGTTCGAGTGATGAAGGGATTGATGGCAGAGATAAATTACATCAGTACTGACAATGAAAAAATGGTAAAAAAAGAGCATGAGCTGGTAGGGACCTAGAACTGGTGTGGGTGGGAGTGAACGGAAGGAGGGTTACAATGGATAAGCTCAGAACACTGATAACACTGCTGCCAATCGTGTGTATTATTATTATTATTTCTGTGCAAAAGAAATGAGATTTGAAGAAAGAGCAAAGGAAGTTATCAAGTATGATACATATTATTAATTGAATCCTGATTTAATTGTACATCTGCTGTATACAAACGCTACACCCAAATGTTGAAAATCAATTGAGAAAATTTATTTACAAGGAAATGTCTGTCCCCTCAAAGGTTGCGTGTTTTGCTAGGAAGCGGGAGTCACACACTCCTTAAACAATGCTTGGACATGAAAGGCATCTGCATACATAATAAATAACCTATACTATTATATCCTCAGACTCCGATATCAGTGTAAAGCATAACTAAACACAACTCAAACAAACTTAGCTCATTATTTTAAGCCACAGGTAAATATCTTGTTGTATACTTAACTGTAAATGTTATACCATGTACATGTTTTTAAATGTACTGACTGCATTGGATATGAAATATTGTTTGGACCCTGACAACTTCATTTGATCATTTAAGATTTATGTTCATGCTGTATTTTATTTAATAAACTTTTGGATGGAGTGCTTCCTGAAGATGGTTGTGGTGAATAAGATTTATTTCTCTAGGAAAGGTTATTGTTTTCTCTCAACAAACAAATGTTTCACTAAAGTTCTCTCTCGGAGTGTACAAACAACCACAAGCCAATGTTTAGTCATTTAAATAACCTTTATCTTTGTAATGTACAATACACCTGCAAATTACTAAACTGCTTTTAAAAGGAACAGCCCAATGAACTGTGATGTAAGTGCAAATAACAGCATGATCTCCACTTTTTGATGAGAAACTGAAATGAACAAAGCCAGCAGCTTTGTTGGCAACTTCTTAATCATCCGTGAAGTATGAAAAATGTAAATAAATAAACTTAATACTTGTGTATTCTCATGATTTAATGGGTACAGACTCACATTTAGGTCCAGGATGCTTATTAGAAAAGCTGGACATGGAGCTAGAGTCCGAGGTGCATCAGGCCAGGACCTGAAAGTCCCAAAGGGAGTCATTAGATAAGGAGATGAAGTGTGATTGAGATCTTTTGCCAAGTTGTTCCCGCTGATTGGGCTTCATTAAACAACACAGACTTATTGAGGGTGAGTGGAGGGATGTTAGGTTTATCATTCTGGCACGAGAAGGGTCTGCTGCGCTGAAGCTCTGTCCAGTTCAAAACGGATTTATGGCAGGTTGCACTGTTTCTGTATCCCGCGGCGCAGAGCTGTTCTTGCTTATGAACTCATCTGTTTAACAGTTTGAATAACGAGTTGTCCTCTTTTCTCAAGGCGTGAGCACTGAAGCTCTACAGGGAGGAGGTGTCAGAGTCGAATAAGAGGGAGAGAGGGAATGAACAATTAGTGTGGAGCGGTGGAACAGTTCCACGGCGAGGCAGAGGCAAAGGGGGGAGGGAGCCATGAAAGAGGCCAGGTGCAATATCGCATCCTTCCTTTCAGAGGGCTTAAGAGAAGAGCAAAGGAAGAGCATTTAGCTCCAAGGGACGCATGTGGAATGCTGACCACAGGTTGAAAGAATCGACTATTCAGAGTGCATCTCCTCCATGTGCCCTATCAGGTCGGGGAGGTATCTGCCAAGTAAAAACTGTTGCCAACAGTTTCTGAGGTGCTTGGAATACCGACAAGGAAAATCAGGTCTGGTGGATGAGAGCTGACCTTGATCACAGCAACTGTGATACTCTGCTGAGACTTCATGCTCGTCAGGAAAAAAACACTTGCCGCAGTTTTCTTTTAGTACTCAATAGATATGAAAATGTTTTTAATGCTCCTTAAAACAAGGATTTTTTAAAAGAAAAAAAACATCTTAAAAGGAAATGAATTGATGTGACTTATTCACACAATACATATTTCATCTATACTCTCTGCAGTGGCTGTTTCTCTATGCGACCTCTCTTGCTTTATTTGCTCTGTGTTTCATGAAAAATCAATACAAATTACATTTCTAGTATGTCAGCAGATATGCTACAAATGTTTTCTAATGCCTCTCAATTGATGGGGTTATTGTAAGCTGCTATGTTCCACTACTGTACATCTCTGCTCCTACTTCCTGCCAAGCTTCACATTCCCAGTTTGGTTTTCATTTGCCAGACATATCTTCATACAACATATGTATCCCTGAAGGAAATGCTGATGTGTTTCTTTCTATATTATATAAAATAATAATCGAATATTTGTGTAAAGGTTGTTATTATTGCTTAAATATGGTCAAAACAACTCACAGATGCTAATATTTGAAAACTGGCAATACCAGATGTGCAAAGGTGAGAGTATAAGGTTACAAAATACAACAGGCAAGGATAATTATTCAACTGTAGACATCTGGTGAGTCAGACTGCATTATTTTTTTTATTAGATACTACCACCTATCTAGACAACTGTTTATTCTTTTGTTCATATATTGACAAGAGCGATGTGTCCTCATGCTTTCCCTTATGATTGAAATAGGGCTCATTAATGCTCTGTTGATTGATACATATCCAGACATGAAGGAAGCCTTCTGTCCCTACTCTGTATTCGTTTTGTCCATAGTTGTGCACATTTTCGGAAAGCTTACAGATATGAAGGAAACACAGCAGTAATACCAGGGATCATGGGGCCAGTGTAGTGCTATTCAAGCAAGATAAAACCATATGTGATGACAAAGACATTTAAAAAATGGCGGAAAAGGAAGAAATGGTAACATCCAAGAGTGAAAGAATTGTCTGTTCACATGTCGCAATGTATTTAATAGTCTGCAACACTGCCTCCATTAAAAGATACATTATTATGACATCTTCCACTGTTGCCTCATCTGATGTTGTATGAAACTTTCGATTCCGCCCTATAGTGCCATCAGTTGGCTGTTTGAATGCCATCATAAAGCATGCATAGAAGAGCCCTCTTTGTATATGGTTGTGGGCATACATTAATTTGTTTTCCCCTCATACATCGTCAGACATACTGGTATGGCTCCAAATCAAAAGGCACTTTGACGGTTGAGCTAGAAACCTGACCAAAACATTCACTATAACATTTCCTATAAAAACTGTACTTCACTGGCAGACATGGTAAATCTCTCTCCAATCCACTCTGCAATGGCCATGAGTCCAACTAAAGGCTAAAATGTAATGGTCTTTTAATTTCTGATTGCCTGTCTCTTTGATTGGCCTTAAGTGTTACCCAATCTATTTTCAGTGGTGATTACTATGGGAACTTGTCAGAGTGGTTAATTGGTTCTTTTGGTCGACTTTTTCTTGAAAGGGCGTCCTGTTTCTCCCAAGGGCAGCAGGTGTTGAAAGAACAACACTGCAGCCTCTTGTTGCTGGTAGGACTGCTTCAAATTACTCTCATTAAGGCAATTCAAATATAAGGACACTTACATAATTATGTGCTATTAAAGAACTCAAACAAGTTTGATATTGGTTTATAAATACCAAGTCAAACTCATTGCTCTATAGAGTTTTAATTGTACTCTCAAGACAGGAAAAGATTTTAACTTGTCCCTCAAATGACAAAGGAGGATTTTTTTGTAATCATCAATGTGCTTTAAAATGTCTGCAGTGTCTTTTGTTTCTGTTCGAAGAGAGACCACGGGATGTCCTTGCTTGGTCCTTTTTTGAAACAGAACAAAGTCCCTGCTGAGAATTCTTGGTGTTTGTCAATCATTGATTAAGAGGTCTGTTAACAGCATGCACTTACATCTGGAGTCTCTGGTGAGATGAGTGCCAGGTTCAATATCCACCCTCTGCTCTCATAGCTGGAGTGTCTTTTTGCTTGTACTTATACTTGTCACAAGTATGCAAAGAATTGTCTTTCAGTCTTCATTGACATTTCTGTTCCAAAGTCAATATCAGCCACTTATTCACTCAGTCACAAGCAAAGAACAGGTCTAGTGGGTGAAAAAAAAAGCAAGGACACAATGTTCTTTTTTTGTGACACAAGTTTTGCCTTTTGAGGCTGCTGAACAGTTCTTGTCATTTCTAAAAAATAAATAAATAAAAAGCTTTCTCTTTCCTTGCAATCTAGGGTGAAAAATAGAAAATGCTATATTCTACAAAAGAAATGTCAGTTTCATGGCACTTGACAACGGAAGAAATAACAACAACAGGCCGACAGATCAGTGGTGCCAAATGAGAAAATGTACTAACTCACATAGCTGCTTATCCTCAGACAGAATCTGTACCTCTATTGATCAGTTGGGGGACCTTAACCAGCTCACCAATGGGGACTGACAAGGCAGAGGGCATGTTCTCTTATCAGACACGGAAGGACACTTGACTCAAGCCTTAATGTATCTCATTAGTCTCCTATTTTGGACAACAAATGTTCTGTTTGTGACACCTCCAGGCGGCCCTGTTTGTCCTTGGAGGACTCTCTCCTCATAAAGTACAACACAGTGAAAACTTTTATTTAGGATGGATGAACTGTGGCTTATTACTATCAAAGCAGGCCATACAGACTAACAACCACACTGATTTGAGGTGAGATGAATTTGAAGCTTAGCTTTGTTGGCTTCTGATTATGAGGAATGTCTCATTGATCTGCAACTTTAAGAGCATTTTTGTCTGAGAAATTAGGACATAGTTTGGACATAATAAGTAAAAGAGCAGATGTGTAAAGCCCAATTAAGCAGTTGTAGTGACTGAGCACAAAGTGAGTGCACTTTGTTTCCTCTGCAGGTAGAGCAAATGGCTTTTAACAGTAAATGAACTGTCGCTCTGGTGTGTGCCTCGAGGATGTGCAGTAGGTATTAAGGACTTATGAGAATCAGTGACACATATGGTCTACTAATAAAAAGAAAATCAAACTGCATTGTCAATCAAAAACAGCTTGTGTTTGTCTGCAATGGTTCCAATCTGAATGTCAAATATGTGATACAACTCAAGTGCCATTTGGTACCAGATTTAATGAGCAGCAAAACATGAGAGATTTTTTTTCAGCAGCAATTGAGGTGTCTGCGGATGTTCTTTAGGGCTCTCTAATGAATAAATGGCCAGGCAAATGCTGCCTGACTTAGGAACATGCTGCTACCCGGCTCCAGAGTTAAAAGCCCAAAGTAAGATTAATCACTGCGGCTGAGGGGGATGATATTCTTTGTTTCTGTTAATTTATGGTCTCTTTACAACCAAGACCCTGAACCAACATCACGCCTCTCACATACCGTACGTACTCCGCCACTAATCATCGACAGCTCCTTAGGCACCTCTTTAGCAAATGTTCACAGCAACAAGAAGATGAGTTGTACATAAACAAGATATTGGTGCTATTACACAGTTGCCTCTGTGAAAGTAACAGTGCTTAAAGCCTTTCCTCTGCCTTCCGTCTTTCTCCTTTTATATCTACAGTGTGGCTTCTTATTCTATTCGTGAGTTATCTAATGCAAGGTAGGAACTAGTAAATGTTGGAGATCGAGAGAACAAAAGTAGTCTATATGGAACCAGCTTGGCATGTGGAGAGACAGCTTTTAGTCAGGAGGCCCAGCAGAGGATCAAAGTGAACAGCGACTCCTCTTAGCCAGGTCTGATCTGGGAACAGGGTAGTCAGGCACAGCTCTCCCTGCAGTCTGAACATGACTCATGGTATAGTGAATATTTCATGGCAGGCATCTCAGAGCTGACAGTAGTTCTGGCCACAGGGCAGCTCTGATAGACAGAAGAAAGTGTGTATAGAGGGGTGTTGGGGGGCATTAGTATTCATAGAGATGAATACTGTCATATATAGACACACATGTGCACACTATATACTGTTAGTAAGTTTCTTTCAAAGCAGCTGGGATGTCAAGCAGAGACTTACCAATAAACAAAATCCCCCTGCAGGCCTATTAAAGAGCTTCTCCTGAAAACATTCTTCCTATTGAAGGCAGAGCATACAGTACAGTTTACATGTTGTATAACACTAAGCTGTGCCATATTTATCTGGTTAATAAGGTGCTTGGTTATGTACTATTTCATTGGCGCCCACACATTTTCATTTTTGTTTAACACGACGCTTGCATAACTGCACCACATTAAGCCAAACCATTAAATGCATTGTTGGTCTTCCAATAGTTTTACAGGGCAGCATTCAGCATCGGCTGCTCTGTGACAGGCTCTCAGGAGAGGCCAAATCATGTAGTCTTATTATAGAGGAGACAAATCAAGTGTACCAAAACCCTCCCCTCCAGCCCTACTTTCTCAAGGTTATTTTCAAAGATAGCTCATGTCTTGGTACAGTATGTGGGTTGGGCTTTAAGTAAGCCCTGCCACTGGAGACATGGTGTAACCCTATGCAGTAGAAGTGAGGGGGCTTCAGAGGCCACAGAGAGACATGGGTGTAACTAATTTAAACCCCTGGGAGGCCTGGACCGGCACTGGCTTTTGTCCCGGCAGAATAAAGTCAGGCCACTTTAGTTCTGGCCAAGTCGTGCTTTACACACACCAAAGGCACCGTCAACTTGTGTGTCAGCATTATAGCACTTAAAGGTAATGAGATTTATGCTTTCTGCATCATAAAGTATGACCGCCTTGAGAAACCCTTGAAACAATGGTGCCCGTGTTCTGCCTAGGAGCGCAAAACAGACTTACATCATATCAGAATCGCCACATTCCACAGTGAAATATGATTATGGACTCCAGAGAGGCATGTTCCCTCTGTCAGTGATATTGTAGCCATCCCACAGTATATCTCTCAACAGTGCGCTTACGAGCTCCTCTTCCGCTCGCGGGAAGGAGTGCCACTTTTACAGCTCGCTGAATTTAAAGAGATGAATTCCTGCAAACACCCTGCCCACTCTGATAAGGATGTTCTTATTTACTCAATTCAGGAGCGTGCATCAGCAATATCTCTTAATACAAACAGTCACATTCTCTATTTCTAAACGTATTGCACTGTGGATGTCAGAGTGAGCACACAGCTGCAGCATTGTACAGTATCCCATTTTGGTGGGAAGCCAGGCATCACTGACATTGATTTCTTTTATTTTATAGTGCAGTATAATGAGCTACCTTCAGTCAAGACCTGTCACCATGTATTACTGTCTGACCACACCAAATGAAAGCCATGCTCCCTTTCAGGCACATTTAAATGCATCAGCTAGATGACTACATGCAAACAGGCACACTGTGCAATCGGCTTCCACTCACTCATTTGTGTTTCTTTATCTCATGTGATCAACATCTAATGTTTATTCATGTTTATTCATTCCATACGTTCATGCATAAGGAGCTATTTTGAGAGGAAAACCGAGATAAAGGGTAGAACCTCAGGGTAAGATGTATATGGATGTCCTGTTTCTAAAACATGATATCACAAGCTGTGGGACTGAGCCTGACTTCAGTTCTTCTGAAACAGCTTTCCTCCTTGCTGTATTGCACTGCAGTGGCATCAAAATATTGAATTTTGAATTGAGTAGCTCTTCAAACAAGTTATCATCTTGGTCCTTCATTCATTTTTGTAATATCAGCTTCATTTTCCTTAGTAAGTGGACATCATTTCCCTTTAATTTTTCAAGAAAGACTGCGTCAAAGACTTGAGTGATGTAATTACTATAACAATTTAATCATATGACATAAACCTGACCTTATAAAGTTGCATGCTTTTGCACGTCATCAAAATGCACAATGCCAGCGTGCCAAATCGTACTGATTAAGAGCATGAATTGGTGCACAAGAAGTATGTTTAAGAGAAGAAACTTCTCCTAAAAGGTGTGAATACAAAAACAGATGGTTTCAAAATGTGGAAGCAATAAGCATCTCGAGTGCATCTGTTATATAACTCTTACACAAAGAACAAAACCAAACTATACAGCATCTAGATTACAGCAGGGCAGCCCTTCACATCGGCCAATTTTGCCTGAGGCTTAGATCAGGAGACATCCAGATGGCAAGTCTTTTTCTCTTTCTTTCTCTTTACTTCACCCTGTTTGACTCACGACTGCTGTTAAAATCTAATTTTGTCTATCTTGGTTAATAAAAATGCCATGTAAACAAAACGCCAGTGTGAGCAACATTTTCTGAGCTGTAAGAAAGGAAACAGAATAACAAATTTCTACAATGTTGGTCAAAACTTAAAGATATCCATTATGATGCAACTACCCACTAAATGTCTGCTTCTCATATGCTCAGTCCTTGTCCCATGCTCGTGTTATTTAAAAGCAAACACACCACCAACACTCTCTTTAGTATATAAATAACATAAATGACATTCTACGATGAAATATGAGGCATATGACAATGTAAGAAGACACGCTTGACATGCAGTGTGTCTAATGGCTGCTCTATGGTTGATATTGGTGTGTGTAGTACACTGGTGCTAGGCCTCGCAGCAGATGCACTAGCCTCTTCACGTGTATGCACTAAGCAGGAGTAAAGAATCGTCATCCAGGCAGGTAATTGGCTGCTGTTTACATTGCTGTTGGCATACCCCTCCTCCCCTGCTTGACACATCTGTAGTGTTCATTAGAGCTGAGGAGCTCTGTGCTACACTGTGTTATCAAATCTGGCCTCTCAGGCTGTTCACTCTGCAAGTTCAAATTCGAGTCGCCAGATCATTGCTCAGTGCTCACATTCATGTTTGTAAAATCAAAAGTTCAAGTTGAGTAGACCTTTAGATTACTTTTGGGGGTGCAATCATAATTTAGATGCATTAAAATGTGAGAATAAATGCACAATTTGTGTTAAAACTATACAGAAATAGCTTAAGTTCACTGGTGAGCTCCTGTTTTGTTGTTTGTTTCTTTGTTTGTTTTCATTTTAAATATGGTAATGTTTTGGTTGAAATCCACACAGGAGGGTTGGGAACCAGAAGATAACTGAGAAGCAGGAGAAGAGGGAAGAAAAACAAAGCGTACAAGAAAATGGGAAATGGGTTTAGAGAGAGACCTTGGAAAGGCGAGGAAAAGCAGTTTGTAGAGGAAGGCTTACCCCAGGTGCTCGAACGCCAGATGGAGAAACAGCTGAATCAAGTCCAGGGAAATAGACTCGTCATCAGTTCCAGCCTCAAAATCTTCATTAAGACCCTAACCAAAGTGAGATAGACAAAGTGAGGGACGAGGGTAGACGTAAACGCTAACAACAGCTCGTGAAAGGACAAATTAAAATTCAAAGTGGTTTCACGGCACAGTGATTTGACTCTGAAATCCAAGGCTTAATAGATCAAATCACAGAATTATATGCAAGCCAACCTTTCCATTAATTACTGATTTTGGAACATATTAATTATACAACCACAGTGTATGCAAGTGCAGTAATTCGAAGAGAAAGGGATGAGTGCTCTTCATTACGGAAGTTAGAATATTATTTCGCTAATGCATCCTTTAATGAATTACAGTATGTATATCATATCATTAGGAGAATTTGTCACACCACATTTCCTCTATCCTGTTTGAGAATGCAGATACTGACACTTTAGCCACAGAGGTGGCAGTAATTTGCTTATGAAGAGAGAGAGTTTTGTTTCAATCATATTTAATTTGTACTCTAAGCGCCTTCACTGTTTGCAGTCGTAGTCTGAGTAATGATCATATTGCTACTGAGCTGTTTATTACACATTATCAAATGATTTCTTCATGTTTTTCATACTTACTGCTGTTTATCTGAGCCTCCCGTTCCCAGGCTGTTCACTGTGATTATTACAACCACAAAGGTGATGCAGAAGGTATGTAAGGCAGACAAGTACTATTAAATACATTATGGCTTGTATATGGTTATCTATGACTAAAAAGCAGAACACAAATTGGAAACAAAATATGAGATGCAAAAAAGATTTGCAACAGTAACATTGTCACCAGAATCGGCAAGAGGAGCTAATAAGGCTTAAGCTTAAGAGACTCGATATGTTTGGTAAATATTTTGTACTTGCGCTCACAGTGTCAGTCGTTAACATGCATCCGCATTCTGGGTAACATTAATACCCAATAACAGAATATCTATTTAATTTCAGGCTGAGCAATATCCATCCAATCATCTGCTTATCTAGGGCTTGTTGTCAGGGGCAGCAGGTTGGAGCAAGGTGCTCCAGACATCCAACACAGGTTTTAACAGGCGACATCATATCACCCCAACCCCGGCTTCCCTCCATTGGCTCCCTGTTCGTTTCACTGATTGTTTTTAAAGCTCGTTCGGGTCTGGCCCCAAGTTACATATCAGAAATGTTGACCTCTTATGAGCCATTTCGCAGCCTTAGGTTTTCTGGCCATCCCAAAGTCGAGGCTTAAAACTAAAGGTGACCGTGCTTTTGCCATCAAAGCCCCTCGGCTTTGGAACGACCTGCCTGAGGAGATAAGGCTGGCAGAATCAGTGACTTCTTTTAAATCTCCTCTTAAGACCCATTTAAAGACTTGCTTTTATGTGATGTTGTCTACTTTAATTTCTAATTTAATTTATCTGTCTTAATTAATCTATTTTATTTTGTAGTTATTTTATCTTTTAATTTCTTCTTTTATTCTGCTCCGATCATGTTTAATTCTACTATCAGTACTATTATTTCTGTGTTTACTGCTAATATTCCTCAAACAGCATTTACTCTTCTTGGTATGGGTTGTTGTTGTTATTTTTACTCTGTAATTATTCTCTCTTTTGTATGGTCTTAGATGGTATCATTGTTCGGCTCTTATTGTTATGTTTTTCTTCAAGTAACCCCTCTTGCCTCTGCTTTGCCTTGTTTGTCAAAGCACTTTGTAAACTCTGTTTTTAAAGGTGCTATATAAATAAATAAAATAAATAAAAAGTTGTTATCCCTCTCCCCAGCAATGCTCTCCAGCTCCACTTGAGGGATCCTGATTTTCCCAGCCCAGATGAGATATATAATCCCTCCAGTGTGTTCTGTGTGTATCCTGGGGCCTCCTACCAGTTGGACGAGCCAAGTATACCTCGAGAGCAATATTTTAGTGATAACGTGATATGAGTCTAGATATCGTCTTACATTCACAAGTGTTGTCTTTTCCTGGTTTTAATGACTGCATTACAGTAAAGTTGTATAATTATATGAACTTAGAAATCTTTTCTAGCTCTTCTCTTATTTGCTTTTACCCACTAAGTCATCATATCCACATTAATGATGATTATTTATCAGAATTCTCACTGTGTAAATATTTTTTGAAAGCTTCAACAGACAACCCTAAAAAATCATCCTAATAGTGATATCAACGTATCCGGTCAAAAATATTGTGATGATTGATTGTGTTTGATTTTCTCCATATCACCCAGCCCTTGTGTAATACATACTAATTATTATCCTTCCTTAATCAAAACACATTTGGTGGTTGCAACTAACTACATTCTTTCTTCTCTTACACTCCTTCTGTAAATAACCACTTTATCTCATTAGCCTCCTCTATAAACATATCTACAGCATTTAATTTGTATCTGAGCTATGGCTGGCATGTTATCAGTTTTTCACTTCACAATGATTGTGGCAGAAAGAATTCAGAGTAATTATATTATTGTAACCATAGAAGTTTTGAAACACAAAATACTATCAGTCAAATCCATCTTTGATGTACATTGTGTCATTTTAGTAAAAATAATTACACTCAAAATAGAAGCACAGGGAGGTGGAGAAAGAGTCAGTAACCATAAACTGTGCAAAAAAAGTACAAAATTACAATAACACTTAATCGATAGTGAAAAGGCAACCAGATGACTTTGGAAGAGGAACACAAAGTGAGAACAGGAAAAAATGTATATGATTTAAGAGGACTATTTACATAATATTATCTAATTTTGACATGATATTAATATTTCATTTTTTAAATATCATGGTTATCGCCAATACTGGTATGTTGCTACACTCCTTATCTGTGTTACCTGGTGAGATTACGGTGGGTTACGTTTTGTATGTGTGATCATTATAGGCATCTTCAATGCAGTTACACCTGTAGCATGTGCTTTTTACACTATTACACTATTTACAAACTGACCACTCATTTTAAAAGGTACCCTGTGTATTTTTAATTGGAAACAAATGGTGTTTCACTGTAAACAAACAAGATTTTTTGACAAGTACTTACATGGTGCACATTTTAAATGGGTGGACTATGATGCCCACCAAGGAACGTTCCTTATCATGTACCTTACAACAGTTTCTTGGCCCACAACACATCCCCATATAATTTCTGCCTCCCTCTACCTCTCTCCTTCAATTTAAGCAAAATCATATGCAACAGACCACAGGGAAATCATTTCACCTCTGTCAGTGGAAACGTAACAATGGACCATAATAACACACGACCTGCAAGGTGTGAGGTGACACAGTCAGTACATGTTTGTGAATGTGAGAGTGTGTGTGTGTGTGTGTGTGTGTGTGTGTGAGTGTGAGTGTGAGTGAGATAGAGAAAGACAGAATGAAGAACAGAAAATAAGTGAAGGGGTAATATTAAAGGTACCATGTGGAGTTTTCATTATAAGCAGCCATATTTTCGTTCACACTTAACGTTTTAAAAAAAAAAAAAAAAAAGTGTTGTGTGCGTCTTGAACATCTAACAAACACATTGGATGCATTTCCTACCTAATAAAGAAAAGCCTTTGATTTCTGAATACTCTGAGCCCTGCACTGTTTGCACTGGCTTGTGGTCTTCTTTTTTATCGTTGTATCACTACTTCTAGAGCACATTACTGCCACCAACTGTTAACACCCTCCACAGCTGGCGGAAATGTGCTGAGTGTTGTTTTGGGATCATGATGTGCACATGCATTCTTGTCGGTGCTTTGGTGGAAGACACAATATAAACAGTAAATTGTTATAATGAAGTGCTCTAAAGCCTCAGCAGCAGTCAAAATTAGAATTAAATACTAGCTACCTTAAGGAAAATTAGCTTCTAGGGGATACATAATACCATCTGGTATACAAATTAAAGGAAAATTAAAAGAAATGCCCGAATAAATAAGCAGAGTAAAGTAAAGTGATTGAATGGTTAGATGAGAATGAAAATAACCATTTTGATTTGGAGCTTTCACCCATCATCATCAAAACACCAAATGAAGGAACATCTTTTTAAAGAATGGTGTTCATCTCTTTAGTAGAGTTACAGAAACTTGCAGCATCTATGCCAGTGAGCACTGATGTTTTGGCAGCTCATACTGGCCCAACAACACTTTTATGTTTTCTCAACAGTCTGTATCTATTGCATCCAGAAATATCCAAGCAAAAGTCCACTGTTTTCCATTTGAATGACTTTAAAAGTTATTTCCAGGCCCACAAGATATATAAGCCAATGTGTTCCTTGTTCCCTCTCCACAAGGACAGTTTACCTATTTGTGCTCAAATGTTGCTCAGTAGTGTCACCTGGCCCCCAAACAAAAACCAGTATAATCTTGATGCCAGAGATGTCTTGCTTTCATACTGATGTCTACATTTCAATGAATGCAGATATCAGATTAGGTATTATTAATGCGTGTTTAAATTTAACCACACATGCTATAGCCGTAATGACATGCATGTGCTCATTTTTACTGTGGATTTCTGGAGACACTTTTAATGCCATTCTGGTGACCAAGTAACTTATAAGAATGTGTGTGTGTGTGTGCGTGTGTGTGTGCGTGTGTGTGTGTGTGTGTGTGTGTGTGTGTCTGGCCCCATCACCGCGATGTCAGGGCCTGGACAGCCCCACTCAGGGACCTCTCACTCGTTCTATTGCCTCCCTGATTGCCATGGGAGATTAGCTGACCTCAGGACCTGAGAGGAGCTAGTATTACTCACCTTGACCATGCCCTCTCTGCTCTGCAGGTTTCCAATCAGAACTGGCGCCAAGCTCCCATTCCCCAACAACCACACTTGGAGGTCATGGTTCTCTCAACATCTGCTTGTGACAAATAGCTGCTGGAGGGTTGGCCCCTCGGAGACAAGATGAGAAGGTCTGCGTAATGGAGAGAGGGAGAAAAGGTACAGTATGTGAACAGGACAGGCCTACAGAGCAAAGAGAGCCCCCAGGCAGTCTAAGGATCCTCCAGGCAGCCCTCATGCAAAGCGCCAAAAGAGAGGAGGAGTATCACACTGAGCAGTGCTGGCAGATTCAAAGTAAAAAGTAAAACACAGGACGGTGATAAAGTTGTGCTTTTTCAATTGCTACAATCATCAAACATTCATTTTATTTTGGTGGATTTAGGCACTGAAAATGTTTTATTCTAAGCACACAGGCCTATAATTTCAATAACATTAACCAGCATTGCATATCTTTTCTACAGTCCAACCTCCTTACTTTGATCATGCATGCATCGCGTGCTCACTCTAGAGAATTTCTGGTATAGTCCTTTCTGATTACCATCTTAGCGTATGTCTTACCTTCAGTTCACCTCAAAACTTTCAGAAAATACACTCACAGAAGGAAGCAAAGACAGAAAGACAGAGAGGGCGAGAGAGAGAGATGGTGATCATGTTTAAAACATGAGGGGGTTTTGTTGCCTGTGTTTTGCTCTCAGCCATAATTAAATTCTTAATTAGCGAGCCCTCTGGAAGAAATACATGAAGATGGAATTCAATTTAGAGCCCTAACTCATTTGGCCAACAGTAGAGGAGAAAAGAGAGGGGAAGAGACGGTGCAGAGGTAAGGAGGCAAACCCAGCGGCAACAAATGAGCACACTGTTTTAACTTTAACTAGCTGTGTTAATGCTGCTTCTGCAAATATATCTGGATCCACTATGTACTGATGAAGATCTCTGTGAACCACTGCTGCCTGCATCGCCTCCATCTTTACCAGCCCGAAGAGGGATGGAAGACAGGTGGAGAGGCTGATGCTATTTATTTCTTGGTCTTGGACTTACGCCCTTGCACACATTTTTTGTACAAGGATATGAATTTTATCACAGCACTGAGTGGATGGACTACTTCCTGTGCACCAGGCCTGTGCTAGTGTACTTCGGTACAAACTCCATAGATACAGGACATGGTTAAGTAAGCTTTATCAGAAAACTAACTTTGGGCAAAAAAGTAGTCTACAGCTTCAAATTCATTCATTACATCTACCCTGTCATACACATTTCATGATCCAGATCATCTCTCTCCTTAACCCCTCAGACTTAACCATGCCATGCTGGACCAGGAAACCATCACGCTATACCCACTGGCTGGCCTGATAACTTTAACTCATCGAAGTGGGAAATAGAGAATCCATTTTTTAATATGTCTGCTAAGGTCTTTAGTCATGCCTGGCCTCTCCCTCTGCCTGTCTGGCCTACCCCAGAACAGCTGTGACATAGCTGTGAGGCTCCAAGGAGGAGTGTGGATTTGCCGTAGCCCTTTGATGTGTCAGCAGTGCGTGGGCGGCACACCTCTGTGCAATATTGAAATGTGATGCAATGACGATAGGTAAGGGTGAAGAACTGCCAGGGGCTAATTGAATATGCTCTGCCCTGTACGGTGTTCCGTGGCTCTAGGTCCTCAATTCACCCCTTGAAATTGCAGATGTGTTGTGTGTTTATGTGGCTGTGGGTGTGAGAGCGTGGTTTTGTACAGACACATGTGTCTTTTCTGCACAGAAGTGTGTCTTCGCATGTGTGCCAGTCTGTGTGGGAGTTCAAGTGCAATGAGCAAAACAATAACTAACTGTTCTTTTGACCCGTTTTCTCCTAAAAATAAACTGATGTATAAAAATAGACGCACTTATTTTGAAAAATCCTCACTGCCGTCAGAGCGTCCGACTCCATTAACTGATGGTGAGCTAGGGGGTCAATTCCCAGGTGATCCAGTGAACACAGAGGCAAGCTGACAAATTTACTCATGGTCCGACCTTCGCGGGCACTGCAGAGCTCCGCTGATCTAGAAGTAAGCAGCCGGCATCCTGGGAGAACGGAGGCCCTATGGCCGGTGGAGTGGAGCTGAGAGTGAGGGGGATGATTGTGCAGTCAGATCAGCTCTGCGGAGGCGAGGGTTTAGAGGCTTTAACGTGTACGCAGCACATGTAATCCCCGAGCCCCAGGGTAGGACTGTGTGCCAGTAGGATTCTCAGCAGTGTTGCCATTCTGATGAGGACTGAGAGAAGATTTTTTTTTTATGATAAATATATTCACTTATTTAATTCTGGGATGTACCAGTCTTCTTCTGTCCCTCCACAAAGTCCAACAGACTCAGGGCTCTGATATTTATCTTTTAGCTATATCATAAATACCCCTGGAGGTGCAGTTTATCTTTTCGCATCTTAACCTATTAATGGATTTGCTATGATTCATCAAAGAAAATCAGCAAATTAAATAAGAGTGTGTGCAGAGCCTCCTCTAACCGCAGTATGCAGCTCTGCATGACAACCCTTTCATCTAATTAACTTTTTAGACATACATACTCAAAATATCAGGGGTACTGGATAATCAATTCTTCAATTCCTCGACAAAAAACTAGAAACTCTGACATCCAGAACAAGAGGATGAGCACTTTTTGCTTATTGAAGTTTACTGCATACTGTGTTCTCCGCCTCCTCTTTCTCCTGTCTACCCTTCCCTTCCCTTGGTTCACACCTCCCACAGGGAGGGTGAGGAAACCACGCATCAGCACTGCCGCATTGTGCAGAAAAAGAGCAGACAGAAAAGGCTCTTTGCAGAATATTGCTGTTTTGTTAGACATAAGCATGGCAAGAGTTAGTCTTTATTTTGTGCAGAATCTGAGACAAAAAAAGACATATCTGATATTTAGTGCCTTTGTTAAAATTGGTCTTAAGAAAAATCAGCATTAGGATAATGGTAGAGCATGGAAGCCCATATCAGATATTCCAACTTTGACACTGAGTTTAAGAATAATAAGCAATATCACTGTTGGAAAGACTGTCTTTCCATAAAACTGGGGTGTCTATGCAATAGAAAGACACAAATACTTTTGAAACTGGTACTACATTACTACAAAAATGATCGAGAAAAGTGCTGAGGCATTTGCTTTTGCTCATGAGGTAAAAAATCTACAACTAGAATGCACCGCGCCACATCGGACTAATAAACGCCCTGCTGGTGGGTGACATAATGCAAGCCTGGTCGTTTATCAGCAGGAAACAATATGGTGCCCGGCTGGCGACAAACGATCTTCATTTACAGTTAAACGGCAACCAAAAATATGTTTTACTTAAATCATTTAGGAGAGAATGAAGCAATGCTGCAACAGATTCTTGATTCATATTTGATCAGCACTGCTTAGTTTTACCATCTGATCTCAGCTTTTTCAGCCTCCATTCTTACAAAATAGGAAACAGCATGAGGCCCAATACCTGTTCACAAATCTTTATTCTCACAGCCAATCAGTGCACTAAAACATGTTTCTGAAAACGTTTTAGGCGAGAAATTGACTACACAGCAGCAGAATCTTGGTTTAAATTTCATTTCATTACAGTTTGATCTGAGATTGGTCTGAGTTACAGAAATAGAAATACTGACAGAGAGAAGGGCAGGTCTCTAGGTCTCCATTTCAATCTACTTCTGTACTGTTTGTTTCTACCCACATAGTTATGACACAAGCAAAGAAAATAGGTGAATAACTTCTTAAATACAATGCAATTTATGTTACATTCTGTTAGTGAACAAAAAATCACTATTAAATTCTTTACATTAGGCATGTTAGAAGACCTAATTGTATTAATGTAACTGTAAAAACATCTGTATTTCTCCTCCTACTGTTAAGGTGAGAATATTGTTAAAATTGAGCCAATCAGCCCCCCAGGCAGCATTCATTTTAACCTCGTTGTGGAAAACTAAACGAGAATTTGTACTGTGTAAAAGCAACTGAGAATGCTGCTTGAGATCCAGTTAATTTAACCTTTGTAAGTGTGATTACTCACTGGTGGAGTTGATCATTTCCTTTTCAAAGTAGCATTAATTATCAGTCTCTAATCATATCACTCCTCATTGCATATCCTTGAATTCATTCTCCCTTTTCTGACTAAGCAGCTACTTCATGACATACTGTGAGCATGTGAGCAACAGTTGATGTAATTCATCATTTATGCAATCAGATACATGCATAAGCTGCTAAGAGGATCTTGATCTTCTAAGAGGCCTACAGAGGAAATCAATCTCATGAAAATGTGAAAAAAGTGAACAAAAAAATGACTGATTTGAACAGATAGAATACACATGGGTTAATGCTGGCCTATTATTATAATAACTGCATCATCCGTAAGTTGCCCCGCCATTTTGAAGAAAATGGTTTGAACGTGTGCTGTATTCCCACAACGATATGCATGAACAAGTCAACAGTCAAATTAAATCAGATTATTAGATTAAAGGCAAAGTGTAATCAGGATCTTACGCGTTAGTGAAGATTCTTAAAGGCGGCGTGTGATGTGTGTGCTCATTCACCTCAAAAGGAGATGAGTGGAGCTGTGCAGCCAACGGAAAATTACACCACATAATGTCTTACAAGTGGCTATCTGAGCAAGAATAAATGAAATTTCAATCCTTTTCAAGCTGCTCTGCGACATGCCACCACACGAGCAAAGGCCACAGTTCAGGGCATTAACTGTTTCTCTGCTATCCAATAAGTAACGCTCATTTCGAAAGCAGCTTATTTTCTCGAATTTCTGTGTTTCCTGTGAAGTACCTGTCAGCCAGGAGACTGCCTTGAGACAAACTTATTCATTCCATCACCTGTCTGCAACATTTCGCTGAGCGCTTGCCTTGTGTGCCGCCAGCTTGACATGCTGCAGGGAGTCCACGATATCTCCCTCTATTAGAAACCCAACTTTAACATGGGGAGCAGCTCCATGCTGACATGCAGAGCAGATTGATGGGCGCTGTGCTACTTTTAAATACAATTTTCTGTTGGTTTGAGGGGGTTAATTATATCTAGGTCACTGTTTTTTGATGAGATCTAAGGATGTGTACCAAACGACACAAGAGGAGAAAAAAAGCTGCACAAATACAAAAAAGAATTTGCATGTATGTGTGCATGCTCAGACAATACACAAATACGCACACACGTGTGCGCGCGCACACACACACACACACACAAACACACACACACACACACACAAATACACAAACACACACACACACACACACACACACACACATACAGTGCATAGTGAATCCAGAAAATAATACATTCAGAAGCCTCTAGAGCAACTAAGCCACTGGATGGATGCCTGGAAACTGGGTCATCTAAAGCCTTAAATGCAGTCTTTTTTTAAATTCCAAGTAATTCTTTTAATCTTCAACATCTTGCATTTGCATTTGCATTAGATGCTGGAGAATATGTTGAGCAGAGTAACAAGCAAAAACTGTCACAGATTGCAGTCTGAGCAGAACTGGAGGCCATGCCCTCAACAGCAGCGTACTGTGTGACAGAACATTTTGACCTTGCAAAAATCTGATAGAAATTGTTACCAGTAAAGAGTGCAGCCTAAGATCTCAATGTACAGAACATTCAGTGGAGAAAAAAGAGCATATTTGATAGGCATAAATCTACATAATCATCTGATGACTGCACAGTAATCCAGAAATATCGTACATAGACAGAGGCAAAATCAGGACATACCATAGACTGTAAAAGTAACTGACATAGCCACCTTGACGTCACCCACTGGTTTGTGGACATCAGTTTTGAAGCCTAGAGTTTGGTATTTTGGCCATCACCATCTTGTTTTTTGGAGCCAGAAGTGACTCTATTTGGACCATATTTAAGCCCTCAGGGCCAGACACACCAAAGCGACATCAAAGAACTAGCAGTGATGGAGCAAACAATGCATCACCTCACATCACCTGTGTCTCAGCAAAAGTTGCACATAAATACACCACAATGAGTACAACCGACTGCCAACCAGCACTTATGTTCTGCGCCTGTATGAGAGGAAATACCCCCTCATACCAGCAAATGGTGGTAGTCTGTAATCGTCATTCAAAAAGGGAAAAGCAAAGACCGTAAACTTTTCTGCTAAAGTGCTAAATGGCTAAAGGAAAACAATCTTACCTCATAGAACAGGTTTGTTTCAATCTCAATTCATTTTGACTTTAGCTGTTTGTTTATTTTCCTCACTTCCATTTCAATTTTGTGCATGGAGCTGAACTGCCAATCAGTGTGATTTCATACGGTTGGGTTCTGCCATTTTCAAGGTAGACTCAACATGCAGAATGTGAGAGGGGAAACTGACCAGCGCCAACTAGTGCCAGCTAGTGCTGACGAGGGCCAATGGTGTGAGGCACACTCTAGGAACTATGGTGACAGACGTTTACCGACGGCTCAACATTGACTAGCCCAAGTGGCATGTCAGGGTCTTTAATAAACAAAAGAAAAAAACAAACCAGGTGATTCACCCCTCATACAGCTGACATGAGTGTTGACATAAGTGATAGAGGCCAAAACCTTTTTTTTGTACCAAACTGTAAACATGTTTTGTTCTGTTGGCATTTTAACATGGTGGTCTATGGAAATTGATTCACTTTTGGAGCTGGCCTCAACTGGGAATTTGAGTAATTGCAGTTTTTAACACTTCCATGTTTCCTTAACTGTTCAGCCCTGGAGGTTGCCGCTTAGTAAACAAACAGGTGTTCATGTACACTCCTCTTTGCCATCTAAATAATTCTTAAAAACAGAGCTTTCCACGTGCACAAAAAAAGCAATCAGAAATGACATCTGTGGTAAAACCCCTTCTGGTCTCTAAAATCTCACCCCCTCTATGGTCAGCTAATTAGGTCATTCTCAGTAGGGGTTGTTATTATAACCCCTGCCACTGCCACACACTGCAGGCTTAATATTTAATAAAATCAGCATTAATTCTGAACCTTTAAATCTAAAGTAGACGTGAAACATATTCTCCTGCGTTCATAAAATGCATTCCATTGTACCGACCTCTCCCTGTGGCATGCTGCCTGTCTGAATAAACTGGATACATGTTTGTATGGTCTCCGCTGTATAACTAGCACTGTCCTCTTGAGATTAATGTGTTGTCCTGTTCCTGCTACAAAATAAAAACACATATTTTTTATTAGACTTTGTGAGCTATTGCCATGTTCCTGCACTGATGCCACCAAGATAAATCCCAGTACATTTCTCATACTGAGCAAAAAAATGCACATTCTGATTAATGAAAGCCAGTACTTTTATGTTCACTTGAGTAATTTAAAAAAAACATCTCCTGACTTGCAAGTGAGCAATTTTTAGACATAAGAGCAATGAGTACAAAGATCTGTCCTTTTGGGGAGCAAGACGCATTATTCTGGATTGTACCTGATCAAAACAGGAATCATTTCTAAAACTTGTGGTGATAGGATACGCCTTCACCCATCAAACTGTGTGGGAGGACTATGTCAAAATACATTCATTTTGGTCTTGCTGATGGCGGTAAAAGAAAGTTGCGTTACTTTAAAACACAAAGAAAGTTTTGGATAAGTGGACAAGTGCTGTAAGTACTGGTATTGTTTATTCTTTTAACCAAGTAAGTATGTGATGTCTTAAGAGAGATCTTTGAGACACCATTAAATCTGTTGTACAGTTTGTCAGGAGTCCAAACATAATTAGAGCTAAGGTAATTACAGTAGCAGATCATTTAAAGCACAAAGTGTTATGGATATTCTCAGACAATAGACAGATAGCCGTGAGCTTCCCACGTCTGGAAAACTAAATACTGAAATTATACAATTAGCCAAGAGCCAAGTTTCTTCTCACTGTAGTACTGGCCCTGTATGCCAAGAAGCACATTTTCAAACTCCGTGAAAGTGCTTAACTGGCATGAACACCGGCGAAGGTTAATTGGGAGTGCAGACAAATCATTTATTGCCTTTAACCACTGTTTGGTCCAAGGAAAACAAACTGTAAGCACGATTCAGCCATTAGAGAGGCCTAGTCGTACACTCATTCTTCTCACACAGAAACATTTTAGCATTTAACTTCGCAGCAACAATGCACCCCTTCCCAAACACTGATAGCCAACTTCATCAGCTGGAACATCATTATGCAGATACTGTTCTGAATTCCTATCTGCAATTTTCAGACGCACCCTGGAGTGTTGCATTATTAGGCTGCTGCTCTGATTTATTCTCACTGATGCTGTAGATCAATCTAAATGATGCCTTTCATTTCATGGGTTGTTTGGAATGATGCATGTTAGCGCTCTTTAATTGAGATGTTCAGCCCCTCCCCAGTGTCCCCTCCTGACATTTACTGGGGCTTCCGATGAAAAAGAGAATTTGCATATCAAACACTGGTTAAACAGTTCTCCCGAGAAATACTTTTTTTTCCCATATAGCATAGTTATTTTCTCTGTTGTTTGTTTATTATTCCGTGCATCATGATTATTTGATTATGTTAAAATGAATGTGTCAAGAATGCTTACTGCATGAGAGTAGGTGATGTGAAGAGGAGTTAGAGGGATCTGAGGGTTGCTTATGAAGTCCAATATTAGAGCAATGTTAGAGCAGTAATTTAAAATCTACAACTAAGACAAGAATACACATGCAAAGCACAAATTTCACAGCAAAAACATCTGATAATGTCAAACTGGGCCTCAAAGCACACACATGAGTGCGTATTTGTTGGATTAGAACTACACCAACCACAACCTCAATCTTTTCTCTTACAGCAAGATGACCCATCATATGTGGCAACATCCCCCTCTCTTCTCCCATCATCACAACTAGCCTTCATAAATAATTAAAGATTTAATCTGTGATATTTTCAAAAGGTCAGAGGCACAACAAAGAGAGAGAAATGCCAGTCCTTCCTCTGCAGGAGCACATTTGGTAATCACTCCACACTGGGTTTATGGTTTCACCTGAAAGCTCTATCAAGTGGGCCAACAGATATGATGATGTGTGTGGAAGGCGGGTAGAGAGGAAAGAGGAAGGAGAGGTGGGGAGGCCACCATAACCAAACAATGTTGAATCTGTCATTGTCGCAAAGACACCTCATGAATGTTTCATTCTTTTGTCTGGAACTGGGCAGGAGTGATGTCTGGCGGAACTGCTCTGTCCCTGAGACCTCAGCTACTGTACCTGGTGACAACCCAGAGAGGACAGCCCCACTTAGCCCGGCCATAGGTTTGGAGCGAAAAGCCACGCGCACTTTCATGCATAAATGTCTGCTTCATGCATTAAATGGATGTGGTCCTGATGGATTTCTTCTCCTGGTGCATTATCAATGAGACCTGCTCTCTGCATCACAGCCCCAGCCCAGACAGAAAGGGCTCTATCATCTATTTCCCTCCTCAGTGCTTTTCTCCCTTAAGAAGCAATGGAAATCTAAAGAGACGCCTCAAGGTGCAGTGAGGCGTCATTGAGGTGGGCTTTTGTATGTTTTGCAATTTGAAAGGTGCAAATAATAACTTACAGGGCACTTGGAGAGTGCAGCCCCCTGCCGATGCCAAATGCGCTATCTTGCAATGTTAAAGAAAGTGAAAAATCATTTGTGCATCCACCCCATCATTTGGATCCACTCCAAAATTGAATGAGTTTTTTCTCGTCCCATGCTATACCCTTCAACCAAGTTTTATAAAAATCAGGCCATAGGTTTTCTGTAATAATGCTGACAAATAAACAAACTGAACCAAACACATAACCTTCTTGGCAGAGGTAACTAGAAACATTTTTTTTGCCACTTCTCTTAATGTGCATAACGTATAGAAGGTCTATTCAACCGGTGGCCCGTGGGTCACATAGGGTCAAGAGAAAACCTCTGAGTGACCCAACAAACACAAATCTGATATACCCATATGACAAAATATGTACACAACAAACAGTGTCTGGAAGTAGCTAATGAGTGAGCCATCTCATCTCTGTTGAATTACGCAGTACAGATCAGGCAGCATGTACGGATAGCTATAGTGACACTGTCTAGAATATCCTGTACATATCGATGTTTTCTCATGTGATGCAATTCCAATCATGCTGAGCAGAGATCCAAAACACCTGGAACCAAATGCATAATACTCTGTGTAGATTCATAACTTAAACTGACTGTACACATAAAGGCAAAAATATGCATACGCATTCTTTTCATCATATTTTCGAAGCTATGTGTATGTCTGATTCTGTTTTATAAATCTCAATAATTGTGGTGGTGGGTGCATGTGCACAAGCCTCATTTTTAATACACAGTTTACCATAAATGTATGACGAAACGCCGTTAAACATACATTTACATATCGATGTGAGCCCCTCCACCACTCATTAGACCTGTCAATGAGAGGGGTACTGGTGAAGAAAAACAGAGTGTGTTGTTAGTTACTGCTATCGTCACTCTGTGTCACTCTATCTTCATTCTGTTTCTGCACTTTGTGATGTGTCTGGGTCAAATGTTATTTTAATTTCCAAAGTTAAATATTAGAAGATTATTTTTTACATTTATTGGCATTTATCTAAATTTGGCAATACCAAAAACATAAAAACTGTTTAAAATAGCTAAAATGTCAGGCCCATCTACTTTTCCTGTTTGTTTTGGGTTTTTTTAAATATATTAGAATTTGTAATTGAATAACCTTGATGTATAATCATCAGGTACAGCTGATTAAAGTTGCATCTGACCTTTAAATCTCGTCCTCTTTTTCATTGTTTCCCTGCCTTTAGTCAGTGTATTATGCTAAAGTTGTAAAGTTGTCAAACTGAGTGACCATAGTTGGACTCACTGAATATGCAGGAGTTCTAAAGTAGAGAGTTTTTATTAAAATCATATTCATATGCCGTCCACTCTGTTAGTGCAGCTGACTCATCTGCTTGTTCTCTCCCTGAGATTTCAGCACAGAGCTGAAGGTTTTATCTCGTCATGCCACCCTGGCAGTTAAATGTAAGACTTAACTTGAGTAAAAGTTTTCCCTACACTTTGATGGTGCTGAAGGTAGCCTTGGTCTCTCTCTTTTCCCTCTCACACATGCTCACACTTCATGACACAGATGACTAGTATTCTCTTTGTGCTGTCTCCTCCATAAAGCTCGAAGAGTGGGACGCTGTCAGGCAGATATGAGAAGCCGATTGTGTTTATCTTGCAAACAGAGAGTACAAGACTTTGATTTGATGTTGTTTGTGCCTTTACAGTCAAAACATGGCATCAACAAACCGGTGGGATATGATGTGATTTTTGTTTTAATTTTTTTTTTTATAAATTAGGTAAAAGTTATCTCCATTACTGTCCGTCTGCCAAACAAGCACCTCTCCTCCACACATTTTCTAACAATTTCATGTGCAGACTTGATTTACTCTCAAACCTAATTATCTTTCCCATCTAATTTTAATATGATCATTTCTTTCTGCAAACTGTTACTTGCTATTGTCTTCTTTTGTACTCATTTCGAAGTGTTTCGTGACTAAAGAGAAAACGGTGCTAGGTAAAAAAATGGGAGAAAGAAAAGGTGTCAGGGGATGCAAGTTGCTGGCCAGACTGTAAAGAAGATATTGTCACAACGACACCTCACCAGCAGTGTATCTTGTTGTTCCTGTTCTTTACAAAATCCCTCTTTCATTCTCTACTTAGTCCTCACCCATGCTTTTTACCTCTCCCTGTGCTTGTTATTTGTCATTCTAGCCGTTTATTTAAAGTTCTTGATTAACATCTGTTGGCATTAATTTAATATGGGTCACAGCGCCTTTAAGAGGGTCGTTGATCCAATATAAAGAGGTCAAATGTGTCAAATGTGTGTGAGAATCGAAATGTGTAGGTGTTAGAGAGGCAGTGAAAATTGGAGTGTGTGTGTCTTTTTGCATAATTGCATTCCTTCCTCATCTCATACTCACCTGCTTTCTGTGAGTCGGAGGGGTGTTTACTTGTCAGAGGTTATGTCTGTTGTCCTTTGTTTGTAGCACCCACTGTTTTTAACCTCTACTCTGCCTTTGAGTTGGGATGTTTCTGTCAAGCAGCAAACCCACCTTGGCAGGCCCAAAACAGCCAGCCTTTCTATTAAACATTCATGAACTGCAGTGCAATGGCACCAATGCAGAAAGGTCACTCAAGAATGATCGGTTTAGTCGGGTATAGCGCCACGCATCAACACGCCTGTCTATAATAAATAAATACGTTCCCCACAGACATGCACCTGGTAACCCGTTCCTTTTATAATAGAAAAAGAAAATCCCATTGTTGCATGTTGCCCCTTCTGAATATGGTATTGAAGCAAATGATGTTGGCACAGCCAAATATAAGCCACTCACTCCTATCCAACACCTGTGTCTTTGAATAATGAGGTCACTGATTGTACTGTTAAAAGGGGCTGTTTACCCAAAAGAACAACGGAATTAATTTTTTCTCTAATGTAGAGTATGATCTGTCTGTCTATTTTTTTTGATATTCTGAGTTTTGAAGGTAGATCTGTTTTATAATTACACAGTGTTTCGTTGCAATTTTGTGTAAATTTAAATAGCACCATGTCTTTCTTAATGAAATGACACAATCACTGGGAATAAATCAGAAACCTTGTGAATAGTTTTCTCCTTCTACTCAGAGCTAAATAGCTGGCAGACATGGTTTGGTAAAAAGTACTTCTCTCACAATGGGCTCTGTGGATTACTATGAGCAACCATGGCATTGCATTTGAAAAGAGACATGCATGTCGACTATTTCTAATTTAATTCTTTGCTGCTTTGAGCACCAAAAAGGGGCATATTACATTGGTACGAAGTTCTTCTGATAATACCAGAATCCTCCAAGTCACATTGCTGAAGTGTGTAATTATGTTCAGTGGATGATGGTGAATGATGGCTACAGGCATTTAATAAACTGAAAGAGAGGACTTTCACACTGTATGATCTACAAGGAAAGTTCTCTGTGTACTTCTTCCAACTGCAGCTCTTTTTTGGTCACTTCTTCACTCGCACAAGCTTACCTGCAAGTAATTATGTAAGCACGCAAATATGGATGTGCACCAGATGCAAATGGTATTGTGCCAGCATCAGCCCTTTGGCTTTGCATCCGCTTGAAAACAGTCTTTGCGTAGTGGTGCTGTAGAGACAGTCTGTTTAAATGGCTGTTCACTTTGCATAGTGTCATTGCAGCATTAACCTTATCATTTTATCTTCAGCAGTTGTGGGTTGTTTAAAGCACACAGACGTAACTCAGGCCATTAGAGAGTAATCGCAGGGGATCTGATTCAATGGACTGGGAAGGGCTGCTTGAAGGGCCAGCAAAACAAATCACATTACACCTCAATTAACACCAGAGAGGCCTCTGGAGTCCAGTTTCATTCTCAGCAATAAAACTCTGTGTCTCTCTCTAACGCTCTGTCTGCATGCAAATAATCTGCATACTGTACGTCTGATGTAATGACAACAAGAGCAAACAGACTAGGGAGAGGTGACACATTCACTGTACATGTATGATTGCGGATGAGTGGAGCTAGTTACAGTACAGAACTGCAGTGTCTCTCTCTGACCCTGCTCGTCTCACTTGGTTAATTATAAAATGCTGCATCTGGCTCGGAGGGCAGCTAGCTGATAAGTCCACCCTGTGGAGCAGCCGGTGTCCCCATCACGAGACAAGGACAGTCCCACAGAGCGCCCACTGTACAGCTCAGGGCCAATTACCCACCTGCTGCATGACTGCGGCTCAGGGGTGTCACTTCATGCTAATACCAGTCCCATAATTGCTGTTGTTTTCCCAGTTAGAGGGTTATGGAAATGAGATCTTAGCAGGTTTTAAAAGCCACTCAAATTAGATCATATAACTGGGCAGCTTTGTTCGGATCATTAGAGTCAAGAGTGGGAATTACTCCGAAGAGACAATGCCAACTACTAGTATTAACCAGCCATTAGAAAAGAGACTGGGAATTTTTGGTAGAATATTAATCCAATTATATGGTAAATTGAGTTTAATTATACCTGTTGAGACTTAGTTTTGTAGCTACAGTATCTAACAGCAATGTTCAATTCACGTTAAAAAAAAAATGTTATTGTGTAAAATAAAACTTTGCTTTTGAATGTGGCTACAATTAGAGCTACATTGCTATTCCACTGTTCTAATCAGGGAAGACTACAAAAATAAAGAAACTGATAAACACATACAACAGTAGGAAGAGCACTTACTATTTCATTATCTGCTTCGTTATCGCTGTCACTATCTGTTTTTCACACTGGTTAAGCAGTGCGCTGGAGTAACGTGCCTCCTGTTAATTTCACAGTCAATTCCAGAGGCTGCATCTCGCTCTCCATCTCTTTGCCATTATTTCCCTCAGGACATTGCACGAAGGGTTCTGAAAGAAGAGAAAAATTCAAGGTCAGAGAAAAATTATAGATGCTTGAAGGCCAAGACCTGTACTCTATTATGAACATCATCACAATCCATGACATTGCTATTATTGCTGGAGTGGTTCACTGTTGTTCATAAAAAAAAAAGAGGGAAAAAATATCAGTACAGGGCTTGGTCTCACAGGGCTGCTCTCTGAAATTGCCTTGCAAATTAAATGTACAGATGTTCAATAATTAAAGCAGAAGCTTTGTGTTCAGCAGCACAGTGTGGTACCAATCTTATCAGTAAGCCACGTCCAAAAAAGTTGTTTTGAGTGGAAATGCATCCCTCATTCGGCTGGCCCCCGACTCCAGTGACTAATCATTCAGCTCTATGCTTCAGCTGGCTTTTGCCTCCAAACATATTAGTGAAGATGATGATGAGTGACAGGGACTTTTACATCTCGCCCCAATTAGCGAGCCACCCTTGGTCCCTCTCAACATTTACTATAGGAGGAGGGTTGACACATGCCCATCAGTCACTCACCTCTCCTTTTCCCCTCCCTCTGCCTGCACGCAACCCTCCCCCCCCTTGCCTCCAGACTCCCAGGCCTGTTGCCACCAGTGTCACAGCCAGACGCCATCATTCTCAATGCTTCTTTTCCCCTTTTCAACTGCAGACTGAGACTCAGCACAGCGAGTCCAATCAGTAATTTCAATACTGGAATATATTTTTATTCATTGGGTTGTTTACAAATGTTTTTGCTGAATTAATTCAATCTTCTCTTTCCATTGGGGGGAGTTTTGAGGAGGTGTTAATCTTAAAGGGATTTCATTTCCACAGTTTCCTGCTCTCCCAAAAATAAAAATAAAAACAGACTGAAAAGCCTCACATTAGTGGCAAGACAAGTTAATATCAGTACAAGGAGTATCAGGGCACAATATTTCTTAGCTTCAACCGCAAAATATCTGTGTGACAGTGTGGTGGATGCCCATGGTGATCATAACATGAGGAGACACTGCAGGAATGCAGTTTCTCAGGTCTGTGCACAAGCAGGACATTACTCAATAAAATTGTGAGGTTTTAGCACTTCAGCTTTTCACACCAAATCAAGAGGAGATTTTCAGAGATTTTGAAAAATATCACCTAATGGTGTGAGTTTGTTCTGCTGTCGCTGTGACACGAACCATTGCGAACCACTGAGGAGTGATGTGATCAGAGAAAGACTTCAATGTTGTTGTTTTTTCCATGGTGTAGTTGAAATTCAAAACTGTACAGATAACATCTCTACACAATTCAAACTGGTAGACTCGCTTCATGCATTAAAAGCAACAAGGCAAGTCCCTACTGTGTTTCTTTAAAGGGCATTCCAGACATTTGAGGAACACTGTGTTAAATGCCTCCATTTGTTTTATTGATCTCTCTTTCATAGGGTGAAAGTGAACCATTAACTTCCTTCTTTGCTCTGGGACTTTCCTGTATTGACCCATTCTTGTCTGGGATTGTTCCAAAGTGAGAGTACAGAGAGAGTGAACTGTAGACACTGGAAAGTCCATAGATGAGTGTAAGATTCACAAAACAGAAGCTTTTAATTGTTAATATAAGACTGATTTTAAAGGGATAGTTCTCCCCAAAATCAAAAAATCCAATTTTCCCTTTACATGTAGTGCTATTTATCACTCTGGATTGTTTTGTTGTGATTTGCAATGAGTGTTGGAGTTATTGGTCACAGAAATTTCTGCTCTCTCAAAGACCCAAAAAATACACTTGCCATACTCAATAGCAATTATTTTCCCAGAACTAATCCTTTAATTCAAGATTTACAGACCTTGCTGTGAGCAGTTCTTTTCCTTTCTACCGAACCACACCCACCCACTGTATTACTGCGCAGAAGGAAGTGTGCATCCACTCATGGACAAGGGGCTCATGCTCATGACAGCGAGCAATGTCAACATTAATGGCATCCCCTATGTGAATGTGTGAATTTTTGGATATCGAAGGACTGACCTGCCTTACTATGCCTCTTTTTGGCTTACCCTGACATTTTTACCCTTACCCTCCTCTGTTGCTTTAAGCTAACCAATCCAAATAGCAGAGGTACTGAGGACTAGTTGCTCAAAGTGAAAGTAGGGCAGGGTCATTCCTTCACAATCTTAGGATTTGCAAATTGTCTCCCCCCACAGCTGAGCTGCATCATCAGCCAGGGTTGAAAATCAGCATTAGCCAACAGCCAAATGCAGGTAAAATATACAATTAGCTGCTAGATCTGCTTTAACCACCAGCCAAACAAACAATGGTAATCTATTGAGTGGCCGGTAGATTTTCGAGTCCACCAGCCAGAGAGGCAGGTGGACAAAAAAGTTTATTTCCAACCCTGATCATTAGCTAGCTCACTGGTGCTGGGTGAGCAGTAGATACACGCTTTATTCTGGGTGGTGATATGGTCGGTGTAGTTTGGTAGAAAGCAGGGTTGGAAATGAACATTTCTGTCCACCTGCCACTTTGGCTGGTGGTTTCAAAAATCTAGGTTCTGCATGAAACTGCTCAAAACAAAGTCTGTGGATTTTCTTGAGTAACTGGGTCATGATTTTTGATGCTGTCTTCATCCTACTGATGGTATGGTATGGCTTCAGGCTCCACCCCCTCTTTTTAAAAATTGCAATAATTACTTGTTTGCAAGCTTGCAGTCCTGGTTAGCACTCACCATTGTATTTGCACCCAGCTTTAAGAAAATAAAAAGCATGGATTTCAAAGCTCTTCCCATGTGTCACCTCACACAAGCAATGATAAAACCTGCAGTGCAGTAACAAGGAGTGAAAGCTCTGTGTGGCTTATAAGGCTTATTAACATTCCTCTCCAATTGAAGCTGGGAGAATAACAAATATTGAATGTGACTTTTAAATACAGTAACTGTGATATTCCCATTTGAGGACTGGCAGCTTGCTGTAAATGAGTGGAACAGCAGTGTGTCGTAATGTGGATTGATACTCTCATAATAACTGTGCTCGACTAAGCAGGCTTTCAAAAAAAAGCCCCTTCAGCTATCTGTCGTGCTCTTTTTATTTCTCTTTCATTTTTCGTACTAATGCAAATTTGATTGCGTGGCAGGCCAGCTCAAAGCACAACCGGTCCTACTTTTCTTGTGGACTGACACACTGATATGCATGGTTGTGAATGACTATACATAATGAGTTTTACCGTATAAGCATGATCATTGCTTTATATTTTTGCATATTGTTTACAGTGTCACTTTATTCTAAACTTTTGTTGAACACACAACTGTGGTTCATTGTAAAATAAACAGCCAACTACCAACCTTTTCCAACAATAAAGGCTTATTTAATCTCAGTTTCAAAAGTCATGCATTGATTTGAAAAGTGTTTAATCTACTTTTGGACAACAACATAAAAACAATTCAATATTTCAGACTAAAGGCACTGAGACAATCAACAACTTTTATCATCAGCCCCTTTCACCCTGCAACAAAGCTCAAAGACATGTTTTACTTCTCAGTCTAAATCATGTCCTTTAGAAAGACCTTTTCAACATGAAGGAAGCACAAAACCCCAAACATCCTTGTAACAATAAACAAAACATATGCCACTAGTCAATTAACCTGCTAATTCAAAACCAGATTGAACACTTGTTTTTTTAAATAGGTGGAAAGAAATGGAAAGTGAAAAATCCACATACCCATAGATTGAGAACATTGATCGCGCTCTGAGCTCTCTATACTCCTTTGTTCCTTTTTCTTACATTTTCCAAGATTGTCTATGAATTATTCTACCTGAAACTACATGTTCTGTTGCAGTATTAACCATGTCCTCCTTGCAAACAAATCATTGATCAAACTATATGTACAATACCTGCACTCACAAAACACAGAGTATACAAGTACAATGCTGAACATCTGAGTTGTAGCTAACACCTCCCACCACATATCCTCATTTATTCCTTCTCTTGACAGCCCAGCTCCCAGCTCGACAAAACTCCTTCCTTTTACAGCAGGAAAATGGTTGTCTGCACCATCTCATCAGCTGTGCGTCCACACAAGACAACATTTTCTCCACCCTATCCTGAACACGGCAAACTCCCATCTATCCTCCCAGACACATTTGCCCAGTGTGACAATGGCTTCAGAACAGCCCCACGTGGGAGGAGACACCATTCGTTAAAATCTGCCCATGACGGATCATACATCAACCACCCTGAGGAGCTAACTTCCAGGAGGCCTTGCCTGTTCCTGGCTGTCCAGCTACCTATCTGGATGGCTGAGTGACGACATCAAGGAGATTTAGTGCCGAGTGATACTCAGTGGGCCTGGTTGTGACAATCCCGGTAGATAGGAAACTGTAATTACAGCTGGGTGGGAGGCTTGCTGGGAGTCTGGAGCCTTGCAGAGATTCGATGTCATAAGGCCAATAGATTCCTTGGTGTTTGGAACAAATGGTCGCTTAAGTTGTCTGAGCAGAAAAAAGAACTATAGAGTTGGGCAAATTTGACTTCAAAGAAGGTGATTTACTGTTTTAGCTTTTTTCTTAGTGACATAATTCTACCCAGATGGGAATATTAAGACTTTAAATTCACATTCTGACTTATGCATGAGCTATTCAACATTAATAACACTTCAGCAAAGCCTATTTCACTTCAACTGACTATGCTAATAAACTTGGATGCCTATATAATTTCTGCAGCATATGAATATTTCAAATTCTCTCATGGTATTAACAATCTGCTTTAAGGATCCACATAGTAATGTTTATAGACCAAGAAGTGGATGGCACAGGGGGGAAACAATGGACATATTAATGCAAGACATACCCTAAGAAGATATTTCCTTGAGCCCTTCAGTGACTCATTCATAATATCTGCAGGATTTAATTAGGGTCAACACAGGCAATAAAGTGCCCACCTGACCTACAGTAACATAGAAATTTACAGCAGGGTCTGCACAGCCTCTGGTGATGTCTGCACCATCATCCATTTCTAAGTCTTCTTGCTTCATCTTTATTTTCCGCCATCTCCCTGCTTCACCCGACAACTCTGTCATTCTGCTGCTCCCTCTTCCTTTAACCTTTCAAGCCACAATCTCACTTTCTCCCACTCTCTCTATAAATATCTGTCTGTCTTTTCCCCCTCTCCCGCTTGCTTTTGAAGAGAACAGGGGAATCTTCCATCCCCCGTGGATGTGAACACCCACTCAAGGTTAGGAGTACTGCAGCTGCAGGAGCTAACAGACCAGGGTTTCTACTGTCATACAGGACTAATTGAAGACATTAGTACCATCCACAGCATTAAAGGCACATCCTGTCAAACACAAACTCACTTATCTGCTAATAAAACTGAAGTCAAATTGAATTTCACAGTCTATAAGGCTCACATACAATATGATATTTCAATCTCCCCCCTCTTTTCCAAAAATAATACGAAACACAATTAAAGTTTTATATCCTATTTAGCTGAGCGAAAAACACAGCCTGTATTCTTATCCCTGTCAAAGCGAGAAACAACAATGCAGTCATTTTATGCATCAACCTTTTATGATTTCCTCATTTCTTTTGGAGGTCCAAATGGATTGCGCGCTTCGCAGAACTATACATAGACACGCTTTCAGCTCTCCCTCCTGGCAGCCAACACAAACAAACACACAACCGTATTACAGCACATAATATCACGCCCCTGCCATCCCAGCATCCAAATGCATTGAATTTCTGCTTATTCTGCTTGTAAGTCTCACACGATAAGAATGTCTGCAAAGGGTTTAAGTATAAAATGTGAATGCAAGATAACACAGTAGATACAAAATTCAATATTCCTCCTCTTTATGTTTTTTTTCTTAATGCTGTCTGATGTGGATATTAAAATGAGGTCAGCCAGGCCTGACGAAGAAATTACATGATTTAATGGCACCCCAGGGGAAGTTTAAATATAGCTCTGCATTACAACTGGCCTCCAACAGCACAGCATGACGTGAGTTCATCCATAAACACTTAAATCCTGGATGGTATTAGAGTGATCAAATACTACATGTTAGTAAAGACCTGTCCATCTGCTTAGGGCAACATATTTGCTTAAAATCAAGTATTTCATTATAGGGAAAACATGGGTGGGGTGTAGGATGTGGCAACTGGGTTGTGTGTGTATGATTATAGGCTGAGGTGCTGTCCCCTGCACTGCCACTAGGTGGAGGGACAACCCATATCTCTTGTAGGCTAATCATCAAAACCATAAGTTTGAGCACCCTCAACTCTACAAAGTGTTTTATGATCACACAAAACCTTGTTTTTAATTTCATAAATATCCAGACAGAAATAAATCCATGAGGTACATGAATTCACAAGAAAAAAAACATTAGTTAAGCTAGCAAAAATGTGAATATATAAATCTATGAAAAACATGCAAGCAGATCAAATATGGATTCATCATGTATTTAAGAGAACCACTTTTACATCACATTCACATGAAAGCAATGTAGATGGAGACATCCCACTGGGCGCTGTGGGCAGCTTATTCCCTATATACACTGTTTCACAATTCATCTGTATTCAAGGTGAGAAATCTCTTTCATGGAGGTTTCAAAATAATTTGCCTAACACATCTTAAAAAGGGGAACTGCATCTAATGATCTTAAATGCAGAGAAGAGAAGTCAGGGCGAGACATACTGAGATCAATCCTGTTAGGAAATTAAAACATCAATCAATATCAAACAGGAAGCAAATAAAATGAAGTCCAATCTTCAGTCACGCTGAAAAACATGAAAGATGCTTGCTGGAGTGTAAAATTGAGAATTTCCCCCTGGAGATGAGCCTAATTTTGTGATCCTCCTTAAGCACTGATCAACTATAGTTAAACTCACAATGAAAGTGTGTTCAACAGCAGGATAAAGTTTGAGTAAAAGTTCAATGCTGCAAACTTCAAGAGCAAATCGGAATTGCCTAAATGTGCAAACTGCACAGAAGAATTTAAAAAAAAATAACATTTGTGAAGCCAAAATGAACAGTGCCATCCAGATTGACATAGCTAATGAAGCCTGACAGATGTAGGTTACATCTGGTCCCACTGGTAGAAAGCAATCCTGTAGCGAAGGCAGGGAGGCACCAGCCGCTGTGACAGCTCCATTCAGGACTCCAAGCTGAGCTAAGAGGAGGTGAGGGCTGAGGATACCTTTAATTTACTAAGACTGCGGTATGCTACCCTCCATTCAATCATTCTCTCTGTAACAGTTGGATGCAAGCCGACTACTCCGGATTCACAATGTGTCTTTTTCTCTCTGCTTCACTCAAACTGCAATACCCATGATCTCCCAGCAGTCTTGTCAGCCTTCCTAGTTTACCCTCATGCAAGTGTCAGCCGGCGCTTCCCCCTCCCTCCCTGACAAGTGGTCTTGAGTTATTAGACAACACCAACCCTCATCAGTTAGCGCGAAGTGAGGGCAGCTCTGAAGTGATGGCGGATGACATGTGTCATCCCACAGGGCCTGGGTGTTTTCAGCCAAAACATCACACGATGCATTCAAAGGCCTGATTCTACAAGCTTTGCAATTCAAATGAAGACTTAAAAACTCTAGACACATGTCAAAGAGACAGCACAATTTCCGATTGTGGTGGGTTGGAAAACGAGGAAATGATGTCTGTCAAGTGGTGAATGGTTGTGAAGGATAGAGTCCCCTACCTATAGTGATAAATGATTTGTGTTAAAATGACATGGAGGTAGAGGATTTTAAGACAGGCTGTAAAATGTCCATCTGGCAGTTCTTCAATCAAATGTGCTCCTTGTCCAAACACACACCGGCAGAATAGCCCAACAGAAAGTATATGGAGAGTGTATAGCAGATACTGTCAATTAAAATGTTTCCTTCTCCTTGGCATAATGTTCAGACATGCACATGCATTCCAAACTCCAGTTTCTCCTTAATGTTATTGTGTGCTTCTCATATTCTGCCTGTGCACGCCCACTAACAGACAAGCCCTCCAAAACAGCAACAAGCCGGTGTCAATATGTAAAGACATACCCTTATTACATTTACAGTCACAATACCGTGCACATTTCAACTTACTGTGTACCCACAATCTAAGTGCACCACAAGACCACTGAGTGGGCGTTGACCTTTTACTAACAAACAATCTCTTTGTGTTTGCCGAAGGGAAATCTCAACAATGCAGGCGGGCAACAAAGTGTCAACAGCCTGCATACAGAAGTAAGTTTACAAGGCAATTTTGATTTGACCTATGCCAATAACACCTCGTCTGATTTATGACACTTCAGTTAATCATCAACCAGGAAGACTAACTGCAGTGATGGCAAATTTTAGCACACCTTCCTGCTCTAAATGTCTGTGTGCTCTGCAAACAATGCCAGAGTGGCTGTAGGGGGTATGGAGTGTATCATTAGGCTGAGCTCGATTGTTACACATTAGTGCTTAAAGCTGGAACCTGAGGCGCAATCTATCTGGCAGCATGTAGTCAATAAAATGTTCTCATTACTTACTGTACATTTAGGCCAGCAGTCCAGCACAGTTTGCATGAGTTCAAGCCCCCAAGATAGCATCTGCCTTCCCGAGGGTGCCTTGAGCCAGACTGAGACACTCTCTCAGCTCCAGATGTTGCTGATCCTGACCTGTGAATGCATAAAAGCAAGTTCAGTATCAAGAGCAAGGACTGCATTACATTACTGCATATTATCATACACCTCAATTTTCAGCAAATCTGTGTTAAATTATATGTTTTTAGCCTTGGATGTATTTGTATATTATCTAGATGCTAGTGCATATTTTTAGAAAAAACTGTAGTATAACTGAGAGGATTATTATTTCTTTGTAATCAGATTATTGTGAGCATAAAATCATGCACACTGCTGATAATGCATTTTGGTGTGTACTCCTACCGAGTCACTGGAGTGGCCATTCTCAAAGATAAGATAAAGCTACGATAGATGACATCAGCAAACAATCACAAGTGCAACAACCACGTTTTCTATACTCTACAACCATGTATTATTGACCTAAAAGGTGAACAAATGATACTACAAACTTTTATCTCAGTAAAAGTACAAATATCTCTGTGTAAATACTCAGTTACACATTAAATATCTGTTTTCATGTTTCATTTCATGTTTGCAAAATGTACTTCAAGTACAAAAGTAAAAGTATTTGTTATGTTATAATTTCTATATCTAAATATAATAATATTTTATTAGTAAATCTGATGCATTAGTTAGAGGAGATCATTCTTACAACACATCATATGTCATTAGATCATCATCTGTTGTTTGATATTAGAAATAACAACTGATTAAAGCTGAATGTAGTTTAGTAGAGAGTGCAATTGGCTCTAAAATGCATTATATTAGAAGTATAAAGTAGCATAACAGTAAGTGAAGTTTTTCAAGTGTAGTAGTCAACGCTCTGTTTAAGTGCTGTAATTAAGTAAATGCACTTAGTTACTAATAGAAAAGCTTGAATGCCTTTACAAGAGAACTGGTAATAAAATATATTCAAAGTTGTTTTTTTTTTAATTTAATTCTAAAACTCAAATCAGTATAGTAATAGCAAGTTTTGCAAGTTTTGTTTGGGAATAAAATTAAAAAAAAGGAGAAGGAAAGTTGGTACATCTGCAGGATGTCGTAGTGCAATAATAACTGAAGTGTGACTTTTTTTTTTTTTTGGAGAAGCCCTTAACACAAGCGATGTTCAAACAGCAACAATTCACGAGAGGCTGAACCGAGGCAACAAAAGGAGGAAGTCACCTTTGTAAGTTCAGTAAAGCACACCGGTGGTTACACTACCTGACAGTCAAACAGAGACAGACAGTCGCTGCTGCGCTTTGAGGAATATGGCAAGAACTGAGGCCAACGGCAACTTGAAACCACTTTTGAACCAAAATGGACTAAAATGCGAGGACATCAACATAAATGGCTATCACAACAAGAGAGAGGTATGTCTGTCAGCGGCTGGATTTCCTTACAAAAAGACTTGTGTGCGCCAAGTTATGTCGTGCACCTGCTTTATTAGGGTTCCTGTATGAAGTCAGGTTGGATTTGTTTCTACAATTTTCTTGTAGATAGTCTTGAAACTGAGCAAATGTTATTTATGGGTCTCTTTACCTGAGACGACCTCTGTGACGTGGGCAGACGCAGGCTGCTCACCTACTGTATTTACACACCACAAAATCACATTAATACAACACTCGTAAAAGCTATTTACGTCATTGTGTGTTTTTTAACCTCTTATAGCAGCTCTTCGGTGGCTGCTACTAGTTGTGTCGTGTTATTTAGGCTAACTTAAAGAATATTAAAACCTAACAATTTAAATTGCCCTCTGTCGCTGTTTTTATAAGGTACTGGTTAGTTCCTCTCAAAACTTGCGTGTAAACAGCAATAAATTAACGAACGACCCCGCCCTGAAACTCTTGCAAAAGCAGGTTTCTTTTGCCTGCAGGCTGGGTCTACAAGGTGCAAGAGGTGCACTCACTGTGTGCTTTGGTGCTCACACGCTGTTTGTATACGATGTAAACCTGAAGTGAAACTGTGCATAATTATGAACGGTGTGATACCGATGGGTTTAAACGCAGGTGGTTAGTCTTTGCTTTTCAAGTCACCTGGTTTGAGGTTAAAGACTTTTTTCTAAATGAAAAATTTCCATGTAACTTAGGCTACAAGCTGTAATTTAGAAATTTACCATAACGACACTTGTGACTGTTTTACTTAGTCTAAGAATTTAACTTTTCATCTATACATTTTTTAAAATACTTTTAATGCCTGACAGTAAAGTCATGGATTTACCTTGGACCGTTAGCATCCCAGCATCATTTTTTACGTGAAAGCTAGCATTAACAAGTGTGTTTTAAAACCCAAGACAGCCACGTTAACTTTACGTTAAACAACACTCACCGCTGCTCAAAGACATTTCCACAATTCTCCTTTCGGTACAAATGGTTAAAATATATATTTATAGTCCGTCCCGAGCACAAAAACAACGTTAAAACTCGATATCCAAATCTGCGCGTGCTTCACCAAACACCAGAGTGACAGCCGGAAGTGGCGTATCTCCATGAAGGTGTCACACTAAATATTACCAAAATTACAACACGGGTTCCTTTTATCAAGGCCTATATTATTTACATTTTCCTCAGTATTAAAGTTTTAATATTTTTCGTTAGAGTCATTCAAAATAAAACTTCACTTCTTTCTGCCACCTTTGGTTGAGGAAAGAGTCTTTGTACAGGTTGCATCTTTTCAATAGGTGGTTTAAATAGTATTTACTTTCACAATTAAAGTATGTAAAGTACAGTCTCTGATACTTAACAGGGTTTTTGTTTTTATTTGGGGATGTTTTTTAACCATTTTAACAGCTTGCTTATGCTGGTTTACACAGTGATTTGTTTACCAAAGACTTGCAACACTTGTTAAATGTTATTTAAAAATATAATGACTTTTAGAAAAGGGACAGCATTTTGAGCCCAAATTGGCTCTTCATCAGGCCCAGTGGTATCATTTCTGCTGGTTTACAGAACCAAAATTATCCCTCACTACAGAGTATTTTATTATTTGAATAACAATGTAAAATTGTGATGTTTTCTATCTTTTATTTAGTATAACACTGAATATTTGGGTTATTATGGGTTCAAGCCCACTGGCTGAGCCCTTCCATGTGGAGTTTGGATGATGTTCTCCCCGTGTTAGCATGGGTTTCCTCCAGTCTCTCCTGCTGCTTCTTCCCACAGTCTAAAGACATGCAGCTTAGGTTAATTGTTGACTCTAGTCAATGTAAGCATTTGTTTTCTGTCTCTTTGTGTCATCCCTGTAAATGACTGGTGACCTGTCAAGACCAGCCCACCAAAGGCTCCAGTCCAGCCCACTGGACGACTCTTTGCACACCTAAGATTGATGCACTTGTTAAAGCCAAGAATTGCCAGGCTTCAGGATCAAGTTATTGAGTAGCCTACTCCATGAAAAATGCAACTTTAGAGGCTTTTCCACCTGACCAGAATATAGTTTTCCAAAAATGCTGCTTTATAGAACCAAAAACTATCCATTACTGCAAATTATTGTCTTATTTGAATAACAAAAATTGTGTTTTTCCATCTTTTATTTAGTGTAACACTGAATATGTGGGTGGCAGTGGGGTACAGTGGTGCACTGTCACCTCACAGCAGGAGTGGTCATATTTGAAGATATTGAGCAATGTGCAAAATGATGTCCATCAGCAGCTTCAGAAACAAAAGAATCTAACAGACTTCTATCTTAAAACAATATTGCTGGTCTCATATTACCAAGGCATTGTCACAACTTTTGGCAGTTTTGGCAGCATCTGACACCCCTGCTGTGAAGGATAAGTGGTTACAGATAATGGATGGAACAGATGGACTGAATAATATGTGTTAGTCTGTAAGTGCAGCAGTAGGCCGTTGCCTCTCCTCCTCCTCTCCTCTCCCAACCCCTTTGTTTGAAATCGAGCCACTTTTATTCAAACGGTATTGTTCTCTCTTGTCTTGTCTGCAATGTAAGAGAGATTATGTGGGTCTCTTGTTGTATAGAAAAATGGCCCAGGGACTGGTGTCGCCTGCAGGCAGCAGAAGCAAGAGTCCTTTGAACAGGCCCCCATGTACGTTGCTGTCATGACATACCTGGGCTTTGGCATTGTCACGCTGTTTGGCTACCTCAGAGATTTCCTCAGAGCTGTGGGCTTAGAGAAGTGCCACCTTGCCCAGGAAAGACAGGAACAGAAGGTATGTAAAATCAGCACAAACATGGGCAAATTGCAAGCATACACACACACACTCTCGACACACACATGCGCCCAGATAGTTGGAATAGTGGGGCATGCATGCCTTGGGTGTCAACACATTTTGTTTCCCCCTAATTATTTCAAATTTTGCTCTTAAGCTCCCTCTCTGCCTCCTTCCTTCATGTTCCTCTGCACTATAATGTTGCCATGGGTGAGACAGGACACCACAGAGAATATCTGTTGAAGACCTAATTAAATCTCAGAGGACTCAAGTTCTTTCTTCGTTACGGTGCTTTAGATCCCAGATAAGGCTTGAACACTGCCACATGAGAGCCATTGTATTACCATAGATTTGATTTCTTGAATCCAAAAAAAACCACACTTACCGTAAGATAAGTTGGTGTGATTTGTTTCGTGTGGCTCATATTAAAAAAAGCTATAACCTTATAAAAACAAATGCTGTGGGCATGTTTTGTCATTATTTTGAGAAGGCGGTATGTCCATAGGCAGAGACAATAAAGCAGTCTCTCTGAGGAATAACTGGGCAGTTTGCTCCCTGTGTTTGACAACAAGCATATACAGTATGAAGAAAAAGAAAGAAGAGCTTTACTATATGTGGGCACTGCAGTAGCTGTTGCTTCAGTGGATCAGATGTACAGAGGGGGATAATGAAGGCAAGAGTTCAAATAATCTTGGTAAATAGCATTGTCAGGGGATCAGTGTGTATGAAAGCATACAGTATGTGTAAAGGCTACAGTGGTGTAGAGCCAACTCTCCAAGCAGGGTAAAAACTGAAAAGTTGATTTGAATGTTTATGAGGTAATAATAAAAGTCACCTGCCGCAAGTACAAAGGTAGACACAATCAAATGAACACCTGTGTGGGCGTCAAGAGTTAGAGCATTACACACAAATCACAGGGGCGGGTAAGAAATAGTATTTGGTAACAAAACTAAAGCAAATATTCTAAGTCTACTCTTCATCTCAAATTGGTTCAACATTGTAAAGATTTGTTTTTCTTTTTCATTCTGTAGCTAAAAGCCACCACTACTTACAACTATGAAACTGCTGTAATTCACCTCAACAACAGCAATCTTTTCTTAATATTTAGTTGTGACATGGATTGTTTGTTTTATTCTAATGCTTGGATAGCTTTCAGTGTACTTCATATTTGAGTAGTTTGTTTTTTCTTGTATTTTTCCATCACTCTGTTACATCCTCCTGGTACTGGCTTACTGTGAAGTTCTTGAGGATGTTTCTCTCTGCTCTCAGGATTTCATACCTCTTTATCAAGATTTCGAAAACTTTTACACACGAAATCTTTACATGAGGGTACGAGACAACTGGAACCGTCCCATATGCAGCCTGCCAGGACCTGTCTTTGACTTGATGGAGAGGGTGTCTGATGACTACAACTGGACATTCAGGTACTACAATACAGTCATCTGTGATAGACATACTGTGGTATAGTATACTAGATATATTCCATACACACTGCTACATATGTTTGTTTTTTTTCATCTTAAAGGGTAATTAAGGTATACCTGGACCCAATATTCCCATGTTTTTGTGTTTAAGTGACTAATGAAGACAACATTTTTTTTTTTTTTTTTTTTTTAAATTGTAAGTGGGTGATTGTGTGCTGTCAATTTATGTCCACTAAAAGTGCTTGTCTGGGCCTCTGACAAGCTCAGATTGTGATTATAAGTGTCTGACAATATTATGGAAAGGGCTTCACAGAGATAGACCTTTTTATTGAAGAGTTGCCCTGAAATTGCTATTGCCAAACCCACCAGATTACATTAAATAAATGTTACTTTTATTACCGTAAAACACACATGATTTAAAGTCAACAGAAACAAAATAAAACTCACCAAAACAGTCTTGGTTCATCTATTGGAGGCTCAATTATTGGAGTTTGGTGGGTTTGTGGATAGTGATTTTAGGGCTGCTTCTGGTTTAAATAAAATAAGCTTACTTTTTAAAAAAAGAATTCTGTGTCCGTAGGGTCCTTTTGATAATGTTGTCAGATACTTAGAATAATAATTTGAGCGTGTCAGTGGCAAAAACAAGCACTTTTAGGCGATGTCAAATGACAATACATAAATGCTAGTGAGTGCACTGCAAAAATGGCCTGTCAAATTTAAGGCCAAACACCCTAGATTTAAGCATACTTGAACTTAAAAGAAGCAAATTTGGTTGCCAGTGCAGTAAGCAAATTTTGCTTGTTAAGATGTCTTAAAACCAGTAAAACTGTGTGACTCTCATTATAGCCCATAAAATCTTGAAATAAGATCAAAAACACTAATTTCAAGCAATTTATTTAAGCCTAGTTGGACATACTAGTGCATAAAATAAGGTTTCTATAGACCTGAAGTGGATGTTTCCAGACTTGTCTCCTGTATCTAGTTAAAAATAACTCAGAAAAAGACAAAGATGCTTAACAAGACCAGGCAAGTGATATTTATTTGAATTAAGTCAAATGATCTTTCCTAGTCAGAACTAGATAATCCATTTATACTTAAAACAAGACTAACTAGATTTTTTAAATCTAAATATAAGATTATTACACTTGGTTAGATCGGCAGTTTTTGCAGTGTGGTATCATTGCAGCCTGTTTTGCTGCAGTCAACTGCAGTGCTCCTGCTCAAAAGTTTAACAGTTTCAAAGAATGGTGTTTCCATTTTCTTAACTTAGCAACAGAAGTGCCATGGGAAAAGAGGGCCCAATGTGAAAAATAACAAAGACAGTCCAGAAAAGTGTTGTTGAATACAACAATTTCTTTTCTAGTAACTACACAACCAAGAATTAATTGGCTCGATCAAGCTCCTCTTCTATGAGCGTTGTGGACATTACAGAGCTGTCGAGATAACTCTTCACCATCGTCTGTTGTGAAGACCACATTTTATTGTGGGATATCTATGTCCAGTGTTTGCACACTGTAATGCTTTACCAGAAATACGCAATTTGCATACTATTGGCTCCAAAATGTAATATATTGTTTAAGGTACTAAAAAGCATGTTAGTGTGGAATTTTGGATGCAGCCCATCTTTCATCAGCAAGGATATGTCAGTCTTGTATTCTTGGATACCGCTGAGATGCCTCTGTGTTGCACAGCAGGGTCAGGGAATATATTATGAATAGGAATATGAACAGAGCCATGGGGAGGGGATGTGACATTATGAATCAGGAAAGAGGGGTAGGCGCGGTGGATTACATGTTTTAAGAGGTTTAATGTGACTGGAAAAAGGAGAAATGGAGCAGTCAGCTTGTCTCCTGTGGTGAAGTGTGGTGATAGGGTAAAGAGACATGAGGAAGGGTTTGTAGTGGTGTGCAGGTTTACATGTGCCATCAGAGGAAGTAGGTCAGTTGATGAAATGGAGCAGTTCTCCTAAAATACTGATAAAACTCTGATGCTGATGTACAGTGAGGCTGTGCACTCTTGACATGTGAACTTAAATCAACTTGCATATTGCAAGTATTCCTTCCATTTTTCCCAGTTTATTCTCTATGGAGTTGCATGTGTATTTACATGCACATTATAGTATGGTATAATGAGTTGTGAATATTTGATTATATACAAAAAAAAATGTCCAAGGAAATAGGAATAACAAATGCTGGTACACATGCAGCCACTACTGTTTACCTTATATAAACAGTGTTATAATTGCTCCTCATGATCTGAACTCACTGACAAAGAAACAAGTTTATGATAAGCAATTATTTTTAATTGAATTTTGATTACTTTTTAGAATATGTAATTAATTCTCTCAATGCTTGGATAAGAAAAAAACAAACTACAAGGCCATAGAATGTGATACCAAATGTTTACATGCTTGCAGGTTAACCGGGAGGACAATACACAATGTCATCAACATGGGCTCTTACAACTACCTCGGTTTTGCTGAGAACAACGCTGATTTCCTGAAAACAGTGGCAGACAAAACACGCCAGTTTGGGGTGGGAGTTTGCAGCACAAGGCAGGAAATAGGTGAGTCTGTGGTCAATGTGCAGTTGTACATATGCAAAATGTGTGGCACCTGTGTCCTTAAAGGGACAGTTCACCTCAAAATAAAAAATATATATTTTTCCTTTTACCTGTAGTGCTATTTATCATTTTAGGTTTTTTTGGTGTGAGTTGCAGAGTGCTGAAGATATCGGCTGTAGCGATGGCTGTCTTCTTTCCAATATAATGGTGTCACTCTGTCATCAACTATCCTCTAGATGTCACTCATCTTGTGGTGCTTAAAGTACCAAAAACTTAATCTTAAAAACTCAACAGCAAAGTCTATTCCAGAAATCATCATCCAGTTTACTCAAGAAAATCCACAGACCTTATTGTGAGCAGTTTCACGGAGGACCTATTTTATTTCTACCAAACTTCACCTGCTAACTGTATCAATGAGCAGAAAGAAGCATGCATCTACTCATAGACGAGAGGCTTGTGCTTGTGACAGCAGAAGATGTAAACATTCATGGCATCCTCTTCAGCTGAGCTGTCATGTTGGCTATCTCAGTGGTGTGAGCAAGCAGTAGATGCAAGCTTCCGTCTGCATGGTGATATGGTTGGCAGGTGTGGTTCGGGAGAGGAAAATAGTTCCTACATGGAACTGCTCACAACAAGGTCTGTGGATTATCAGAATCAGAATCAGAAATACTTTGTGATCCCCAGAGGAAATTGTGATATGTTGCAATTGCTCTAATGTCTCGCAAAGAAATTTTTAGGACAGTATAAATATAAATAAATATGAAAATAAAGTTTCTTAAATATAGAAAAAGGTGTATTATGCTACAATTTATAACACAATATAACATAAATTGATATAAGATTATGTACAATATGTGTATCATGTTAAATATCTCTCAAGTGTGGTGTTCATAAAAGGAAATCATGATACTGAAAAGAAAATTGCTCAGTTGAATAATTGCACACATTAATATTATGGCAGTTGAATTATTACATGGATTATTGGACAGTTAGGACAGCGTTGCACAGAATTATTGTACTTTTAAACCACTATTGCACAGCTGAAAGATCATAAATAAATTATGGAATTAGAACCACTGACGGGTGAATTAAGTCCAAGTGCCAGTTTATCGACTGGCACTGGACTTCAGTGCCCGACACTCTTAGGGGGGAGTTGAAAAGTTTCATAGCCACAAGCAGGAAAGACTTCCTGTGCCGCTCTATGGTGCATCTCTGGGGAATGAGGTTAGCACTGAATGTGCTCCCGTGTTTGACCGGCACATCATGGAGGGTGTGCGAGACATCGTCCAAGATGACACGAAACATAGACAGCATCCTCCTCTCTGACACTGCCTCCAGCTCCACCCCCACAATGGTACTAGCCTGCAGTTAAGTTTGTTGAGTTTGTTGGCATCCGTTACTCTCAACCTGCTGTCTTAGCACACAACAGCAAACAGGAGAGCATTGGCCTCTACAGACTCATGAACATCCTCAGCACTGTGCAGCAGATCCTGAAGGACCTCCTCAGAAACTAGAGACGGATCTGGCCCTTGTGGTAGAGGACTTCAGTGACCTTAGCCCAGTCAAGTTTATCAAGTTATTATCTTGAGAAATCGGGTCCTAAATTCTGGAAATAAAAATGTCTGCTGAGTTTTTCAAATGTAGTTTTGGGGGGTGCTTTAACCACCACAAGCAGGTTGCTATCTAGGTCCATTACACTCTAGAGAAGGCAGAAATCAGCTGACGGCTGATATCTCCAGCACTCAGCAACTCACACCAAAACAATCAAGACTGATTATTAGCAATACAGGTTAAAGGAAAATATGTTGTTTTTTTTATTTTGGGCTGAACTGCCCCTTTAAGATAGTTTCAACAAGGGTAATTAAGGGCATTTAATCTCATGTGAAAAAGGTCCGCTTCATAATTCAGGTTAAAAGAGCATATGGCTGCTTCTCTTTTAAATCATCCTACAGTGCTTTACATTCCCTACATGCATCTATTTTAAAGTCCCCAGCAGATCCTGATGGCACTGAATAGGTTGAGTATCAAACTGGAAATAAAACTCCATCTCCCTCATCACATATGCCATCATTTATAATCTTTCTTGTGAGTTATACTGCCCGCGTGTTTAATTATCTTTCAGTGACTGCAGTGTAAAATGAATTATTCAACCTTTGTTGAATTATGTACCATTTGGGCATAAGCTGAGATCATTACATAGTTGTCCATGCTGAGGAGTTGGGGGAAATTATATCATAGTGGAGTGCAACATTATGAAACACCCTGGACATTAGGCAGGATGCAAAAGGAATATATGTGATGGAAGTGTTAGAACAGCAAGGATAAGAAAGTGGGATCTATAGCTTCAGAGGAATTTTGAATGACGTTTTATCCTCTGAACTTTTACCTGGCTTCTGATGTTTAAGTGCCTGCAAGTGCCAGGATCTCATGTTCAGGCAGAGCAATTTTGCAGCAGTGAAATCTGATGATCATCATTCAGGTGTGTGTTTAATGGTCAAAACCTTATGGAGCTCACCGAACAGGCCACTCAAAGTTTGCTTGAGAAAAGTAGTTCCTTTTCTCTCTGTCAATGATGTTTAGTTTATGGCACTTACTGACACCCCTGTGCTGTGTATCTACTGAGAGCAGGCTTGCAGAAGGTGAGCTGACATACAAGCTCAGAGCGGCTGCGTAGTGTTTCATGATATCAGCAGTTTGACAAGAACAGAGAAAACCAGAGGAATTAAAGGGCATGTGATCATTACTTATACGTTGGTTTGTCAGAGTGCACATGTACGCACACACACATGCACGCACGCTCACACACACATACACAAACACACACACACACACACACACACACACACAAACACACTCTTCCACACCATCCATTATTCATCTATGTGATTTATTTATATGTTTATTTCTCTTTTAAAATGGGACTGTTTTTCTCTGGGTTTGTAATCCATGTTTCAGCTGGCTCACTGAGAGGGTTAAGGAATAACAAGCATTTCTCCCATGAGACCTTATTAGGCATCAATTATTAAAGACCCAAGTATCTCTGTAGTAGCAGTGACGCTATCACCAGCGTTTTAGTTCACATGCAGCGATTTGTATTGGCGATACACAGGATGTGTTTCTATTGAATCTACCGGCACTCGGTTTATTTAAAAATGATGATGATTTAAGGAATATCTCAGTCTTCTCTTGCCTTTGACATCCTCTCAAGGTTTAAGTGAAAATGTTTTTGATGCAAGGTTCTTTTTCACAATGTTTCATCTCATCCCTTCTTCTACGTTATCTGATATTAAATTCTTTTAGAAACTGCGGTTCAATTTCAGGCTTTTCGGTCAACTGCTAGTGATGATTTCTACGCAATGTCAAGTTCAGTTCAAAAGTTACAAGAAATTCCAAATAATTCCCCTTATAATACTAATTACTGCATAGAGGGTGAGTTTTCTTTATTTTATTGAATAGGCATGTTAAAGTACATACAAAGTGCTCTGAAAGCACACCCTGTGAGTAAACTGCAATGTCAAACATTCATGGATTTGTATTAATGGATAGCTCACTCATTGCTTTTCCTACAATCATTAACACACAGTATATTAGATAATGATGTCATGCATTCAAATGAATGACAAATTACCAAGACATACTAAGTGCAGCTGCCAAGTACATAATAGTAAGTATTTTAGCACAATGTGTACACCAATATACTAATGTACAGTAATAGGGCTGGCTTTTTTGTGTGTGTACATATTAAAAACGAAGCCATAAATGTTGTACTTGTCTGCTGAGACTCCAGTCGAGGTTAATGATAGAAATGATTAACTCTTCCAGGCATGCCTTTTTTTTAACTTGCCTGGTTGTAAAGCCTTTGATGTGGAGATGTGGAAACACAATCTTTATTGTCTCTCTACAATAATGCTGCCAACCTTGGCAATTGTTATATAGTTTTGTTTTTTTTATGGTTGTGATGGTAGGAAGGTGACCTTGGTAATTCAGAGGACAGGGGACTAAGCTTAATGAGATGCATGTGTATCAAGAGCTAACTCAAGTCAGCAAAGTGAGTGGGATCTAATAAGGACTCTACGCTGTCTCTTACCTGAAGAGTATCCAGACCTCAGGCAGCCTTATGAGGTTAGCATATCAATAAGGAGGCAGGGCAACTCTATGAAGCCACGGCTGAGTAAAATGTTCTATACAGAGAGCAAATGCCGATGCAGTCTGATCAAAAAAGCTGCACATGCCAGCGGGGGCTGTGAGCCTGAGTGGTTCAGGAAATGTTTGAATTGATTTGACTGGGATCACCATAAAGGCAGAGCTGCTTCACTGTATTACGATTTTATACACATCACTCCATTTTTCAACACTTCCTAAAACATTCAGTCTGTTTGAACTTTTTGATGGTTGCTCTCTGTGGTTACTGATTGTTATTGATTGTGATTAATGATAAGTATCCTATATGAAATTCATTCACTATTTTCTTAAGGATTGCCTCAATGGCATTAAAATATCTCAAAACCTGGCTTCATTATTATTTACACTGATGGTAACTAATTTTGCAAAGTACTGCATATAAATGTTTGTTTATACTGACAGTTTTACTGTGTTTTTGTTGTGATGTCAGCAAGTGTCTTTACAATAGTTTTATACATTATTATTAAAACACTCATTAACAGTAAGAAGTTTCACAGTAAGGAGTTTCACTTCTAATGAGTTAGAAGGCGACCCTTGCGAAAACAAGCGGTTATGGACAATGAATGAATGAATGGAAAATAAAAACATTACATTTATAGTGCACAGCTATAGATGTACACAATAAAGGCTAACTGTTACCCATGAATCCTTGTGTAATCATGTGAACTATCTAATGCTAAATCTCTTTGCGGCTCATATCCATAACGGCGAGATGAGCATTTACTTACTATTCCAACATACTGGTCAATTAACTGTATTATTTTTCCAAGCATATAGATATTCTGTGAGCCCCAATGGATCCTATTGTAACTTCTCGAGTAAGAGAATCTGACACACCATCCGCCTCAGAAACCACTGAAAAACTGCAGAAGATGAGGCTAAGTCACTAGCCTGCTAGTGACTTAGCAGCCACATGCGAGCACGAACAAGAGAAGGCTCGAAATATTCATAGAGTTGTCTCAAGTGCAACCCACTTTCATACAATATTTCATATAAAACAACTGTTGTAGGGGGTCCCTGCTCTATCTCTTTTAAAGAAAATGGGTCCTTGGCCTGAAAACATTGAAGACCCCTGCTCTATAACAAGTAACTACTGTAGTAACTCTATAGTGATAGGGTGGGTTCAAATTTACTGAACCTATATGTTGTAGTATATTTCTACCATATATAACACTGCCGAGATCCAGCAGCAATAAAATACAGTATATATGATCCTTTCACTGCCCACCTCTCTCCCTGTAGCTCACAATTATAACAGTAATTCTTTTTTTTATCAGCTGACCACAAGGGCAGCACTGAGAACACCCCAGAGACACCCGAAAATCCCACTTTTATTGCACAAAATAGAAAAACACCATGTCAGGCCACAGATTACAATCTGATCAATTTTCTAAATTAATTCTGGTGCCCCACCTGTCATAGTGGGTTATAATAAACTGCCTCAGACCCAAAATGTGCTGCAGAACCATTCTAGAGTTTGCAGGACTTGCCTTGATATTGCCTGCGATGAAAAAAGGAGGTAATTGAAGTAAATTACAAATCTTGTATCTTTAGAAATCTTTTCAAATGCCCTAAGAGTGTTTTGGCTGCTTTTATTCTGGTGATGTTATATGTGGGTGTGTTGCATTTTATCAGGAGGCACTCATGTCTGTTAAAGCTTGTGATTGAATGACAAAAAAAACGATAAACCATGTACAAGATAAACAGGTATAGTGATCTTGACAGGGTGAGTCATCATTTTGTGATTTTTTTTATCTCGTAGGTAATCTGGGCATCCATGAAGAGCTGGAACAACTTGTAGCTAATTTCCTTGGAGTAGAGTCCTCCATGACTTTTGGGATGGGTTTCGCCACCAACTCAATGAATATCCCAGCACTTGTTGGAAAGGTTTGTGGTTTTACCCACTAAATGCTGCATACTGTGTAAAGGAAATCCTGTTATATATGGGCATCATCTTTGCAGCACAGCAGAAATTAATCTAATTATCTCAGCTTTTGTTCTTTTCTCACATATGGCCTAAATTAATGACTAACAGTCAACTAAACTCAGCTGCGTACAACTCCCGACCCACCCCCATTAATTAAAATCATAATTAAACATTACAGTAGCCAGGAGGATGAGGCTCTGGGCATACATAGCTGCTTTCAGTCACATAGACGAGGAAGGGCAGGTTTTGTTAAGAGCACAACTCAAGGGTATGATTACCCATACTCTGGCCTGTCGGCACACCAGCCTAGCTCACACAGACAGCCACGGGTTACCAGGGGCAACACACAGCATGAATATCTGTGATTGGACTGGACAGGAGGAAGGGGAGGTTGACTGTTTAACTGATGAGAATGGGGTCGTTTAAGCAGCTCAAGAGGTGTAGTAGCCCCTTAGGCTGCAGCCCCCACAGTCACCCTGCCGGGGCTGGGGGTCACACCACTCTGCCAGCTCTATCCTACAGGGACAGGCTGTGCCAGGACGGGCCTCGCTGTGCAGGCAGAGCTACATTAGAGTGACAGCTGCTGGTAGACTAGGGACCAGGCCAGCTGGACCCCGGGCCAAACCGAGGGTATCTGTCACCGAGATGGTGTCAACATACCCTCTACAAGAGTTCATTCAAACTAATGCAGTCAAATGCTTCGAGCTCCAGTGTTAAATATGCTAATGTTGTGGAGAGAATTTCGTGGAACAGCTGAATTAATTTGCATGCTGATTTTTATGGCATATTATGAAGTACCATACTCTCCATGAAAACTGTGATGCGTCTGTTGGTCGAAACTTTCAGACATGAAAGAAATGACTAACCTGAGCAGTACATACAACTATTATCATACACAGAGGACATAGACATAGAGGTTTATGACTGCGGCATGGAGGGCAAGAGGAGCGGGCTGACTTGTAATAGGCTATGTGAATCCTTTTAGAGCAACAGCTGTTATACAGCACATTCTACAAGGACACAGTACAAAGGAACAAAACATGCACTGAAACACATGGGAAAACGAGCAATCTCTCAGAAAACAGATACAATTGTATAGGTGGGCAGCACACACTGCTGTGATTTTCAGCCATACACAGTTAGACTGATGCTAGTGTTTACAAGCCATCTTATTTCTCCTGTTCCCAAGCGTGAATCCAATCAGCCTTCTCACTAAGTAAAGACCACTTAATCTGAAAGAACACTGTACACTATATGGAAATATCATCATCTTATCAATAATTTAAGATCACGACTTTATAGTCAGTGTAATGTACAATGAGTATATACAGGAATGTTGTGGAATTCATGAGAAATTTGGGATTTCAAGAATGTAAAAAAAAGTAAATTAGCTCTTCATTAAATTGGAATTAATAAGCTTTTAGGGGGGAGATTAAATTAATTCTTTTCTCTTTGCTGATTTCCAGGGTTGTTTGATACTGAGCGATGAACTCAATCACACATCACTCATCTTGGGGGCCCGACTGTCAGGAGCGACCATCCGGGTGTTCAAGCACAACAGTGAGTCCAGTAATGTTTTCATTTGAACAAATGTTGTAGTGCTTCTGCCTCACAACTAGCATAGCAGGTCTGGAACATCTCTTTGTTCCTTTTGTATATTTCCGATGGAGATCAGACCAAAATGGCTCTGGACACAATTGGATAGATCAACAACCAGTCGGAGCAACAAAACATGTGACGTAGCGCTGAGCGGCAGACAAATATAAACATACTACAGCATGCAGAGATGAGCTGTGATGGTGTAGCATCAGTATGTCAGTGAACAACTGTTGCAGGTTTTGCCATCAGAATTTGAAGATATTTCAACAGAAAGTTCCACATCAGTTGTAGCCATCTTGGTTGTGTTAAAAAATGCTTCAATGACACTCCTCTCAAAGCTAGGTTTATGCTCCCAGTGGTGTCCCCGCTGTGAGGGTGTTCAAGCCAAAAAGGATATCATCACATATTTAGCACGAAGGCTCAGGAAGTTGTCAGCATAGACGGTATAAATAATGGACGTAGCTTCTGTGATGTCAACCACTAGTTTGAGGACTCCCTTTTTAAAGCTCCAAGTTCGGCTTTTGGCGGTAGCCATCTTGTTATTTTGGAGCCAGAAATGACCATGTTTAGACAAGAGGGTGACACTGTGGAGGAGCGAGGGGTGGAACTGACTGAGGAGCCAAGGACACTATCTGCAGACAGCATGTCACTCAAAATGTCCCGCCCCTAATTATTCGTTACTTTAAGCCTTAATAAATGTAAACATGTGAGCTATATAAAAAAGGGAGAAATTAGCAGGAGACAAAACCTTTCTTTGTACCAGAGCGTAAACATGTTTATTTCTGTTGTAAAGTTGGGCGTTTTAACATGGGGTTTACTGGAATTGATATGCTTCCTGAGCCAGCCTCATGTGGCAATTAGAGGAACTGCAGTTTTTGAAATGTACGCATTGGCATCATTTTTCAGTCCTGGACGTTGCAGCTTGGTTATGGAATCAAACCCACCACATATCAGATAGACGGTTGTGATCGGCCCGAGGGCCAGATCGGCTGGAAATCTGTTTAAACTGGAAGGGGACCACACACATCTGTCAGAGAAAATAAAACACGAGCTCGAAGGTTGTCTGGTTCTCAGGCTACCCGACAACAGGATGCACGGCATTATTTAAGCTATAACAATGTGTTGTTCAGGTTTGCCAACATCTTTAACATTCACTGCTCTGCAAACATTGTTGACAAATCACCATATTGCATTTCGCCATAGATTATCTTTTGATGAAGTTTGAATTTCTGTTTGTGCAGCCACCACCGCACACATTATCTAGTTTTTCTTCTGTTCCTCCCAAACTGTTGCTGCTGTGAGAAAAACACATTACTTTCTGTGCGGTACAGGATTTGCCTTAGGAAAGACCTACTTAACATTCTGTGTTTAGAGTAGCAAATGTAAAAAGCTTTAATGAAATGGGTTGAGTTTACAGTCACGACTGTGTTTTATCCATGAGCAGCAGAGCAGCAAAACACACGTTTATTTATATGAAAATGTCACCTTACTTAAACTAAATGCTCTCAATTATATTGTCAAATTACATACTGTCAATGGATAAAAAGGGAGAACTCTTAGGCATGAAAAGATACAGCATTCATTGTGCTTGCATTGCAGACATCCACTGCTCTTTCAGGAGACAGGACAAATGAGTCGGTCCTCTGGCAGCAAATGTGTCCTGACAGGTACAAGCAGAGTCAGTTATGGGTCCTCCAAGCAGATCCCAGAGGCCTGTCTAAAGGCAAAGAGCCCTCAGGCACCAGAGTCCCTGACCCCTCCCTCCTTTTATCCCTCCAGGACCATGCCCTCACACACTCATTCATTAGTACAAGGCTAATATTTACAAAGAGGGTTAAACCGATCAACTTAGCCACATCAACAGATAAAAATCACTGTCTAAAACGTCCCTTGTTTTTGTTTTTTTAAATGTTTCAGTGGTGTGTGTTTAACATGGAAGAATGGGATTTCATACCAGCGAGTAGATCAACTGGTTTCTCCAGTCTAGCAGTCTAGTTTGTGTGTTATAAGTACTTCAAATAGTCATAGATAGAGGACGCTCATGTTGAAGGTTGGAATTCTCATCACTGAAATAATTACGTGCTGAGTGGAATGTCAGGTAGTGTGTTTTTTTTTTTAGCATGTTAGCATTTGTGCACCCCAAGGGTCTGCAAAGATAATAACATTTTTGCAGATTTCGACAAATGTTTGCTCATTTCTTATAGACGCAAAGACTACCATCCCCCTCGTCACAGTCATACAGTGTCACATATCAGGCGGTGTGGGTTATCTCAAATCAGTGCTTAACTGTGAAATAATCTTTTCCTCATTCTTGTCTGTGCACACAGTCTACCCACAGTGGATTTCTCTTTCACTGTCTGCTATCCTCAGTGTTGATATTGGTGAGGTGAGGCTCCATAGAGCTCTAAGAAGTGATTTTTATCAAAAGAGCTTCTGTTGACTCTTCACTAAACCTGTTTTTTTCTGTTGAGGGAACAATATCGATCATGTATGACAGATAATTAGCTGTGACAGGTTTACTCGCTGCTCGGCTGGAAATGGCTGGATTGCGGTCATACTTTGAATAGTGCTGCTTTGCAAACCACAGCTATTCAATACTGCCATCTGCTGGTTTGCATCAGAGGATCATTAATCGTGGAGACATTGTGTTCTAAACTCTAAATGCTGTTGGGAAATGATTTGGGGGAGCCAGAATCTAAATCCTAATTTTAAGAAACCATGCAGTCTGCACTAAAGAGACCTTTGGCCAAACCCACATTCAGCTCAGTTAGTAATCCGCTCAGATACAGACATTGCAGGTGTTCATTTGCATCAGGCTGCAGAGGTATGTGCTGTGTAGCTTGTGGAAGGTGTTTCTGGCAGATAAAGTAGTGCTGTGTGTACTCTGTGAACTGCCCTGCCCTGTGGAAATTATGACTTTACTTACTGTTGTTTGCTTTTATTTGGAGTTTCTCGATCTGATTATTGCGCCACTCTATACAGGATGTATGTGTACATTTAAAGTGTTAAGTTGTATGTGATTTTATTGTGCAAGCCTAAACTACACTTGCAACATTATTGTGTGTTAATGTCTATGTTTTTGCCTTAATAAGATTTATTTTAATTTTAGAGTACAGTGTTGATTTTGTCTTTGTTTGTTCTTTGGTGTTTGTCTTCTTTCACTCTTTTCTCTCAGACATGCACAGTCTGGAGAAGATGCTCAGAGAGGCGGTTTGCTCGGGGCAACCACGCACCCACAGGCCCTGGAAGAAGATCCTCATCATGGTGGAGGGCATCTATAGGTCAGCTGTCATTATGCAACACAAACATATCAGAGTTGTCACTCTCTTAGAGGCACATATCACAAGTCAGTTACATCAGTCTTTGTAAGTATAGGCTTCCAGGTGGTCTTTAGCAGAGTTTTTGCACAGCCAGGTAGAATTCTTAAATTGTAACCTGAGGAGAGCCTGTGTTTAGTACTCCCTGTAATGGTCTCTTCTTCTCCCTCTGTGTGTGTCTATGGTTGGGTACTGTTTCATTACAAGAGAGAAGGTATTGTGTGTCTCTCGCGGGCCAGCAGTGAGCTATCCTGAGTCTTAGTGACCCTCTCCATCTGCTCATTAGCTCCAAATCAAGGCCAAATGGAGCCACAGAGATTGACTTGGCTACACCCCCAGCTCCAACTGTTTATCTCGGTCATTTTCTTCTCTCCTTTCTTCCCTCTTTTTACCCTCAATCGCACCATGCGTTTCAGCCTTTTTGAACCCAAACACCACGTAGTTTTTTTGGTTAAAAAACATAACTATATTTTCCTCCGCACATTTACTCAATCAGTGAAGGTTGCTTAATTGATTTATGACAACTGTCTCATCAAATGAGGAGGAAAATCTTCAACATGGTGAATGAATATGAATATGGCTATTAGTTTCACAAAAGTCCTGTTAATTTGAGAAACAACTTAATTGTGTGTAATCATACTGCAATAATATCTAATGTCAGGCTTAGACATTAAAGAAATGCCGCCTCTCTGTACAGCACCGAAAGAACTAATGCTCCAGCTATCGCCTCCCTGTAACATCAAAAGGCTCAGATAAAGACTAAGCATGCTTAGCTATATCCTGGCCCTGCCTTTGATGTCCATGTCGGTCCTGCTGAAACCCTGTCTTGTGTCATTTGGGCTGCAGACATTCTCAGCCATAGCAAGGAGAGCAGGTCTGGGATTGCTCCATTTTTGCCAGCCATATACTCACTCATGCTGTCTGTTTGTAGCCTTAAAAGGCTCGCATCCGAGGGGAGGAAGAGATGGGAGAGAGGTGGGAGTAAAATGAAAGAGGCCAGAAGAAAGATTCTTGGAAGATTGGAGCATGTCAAATCATGTAATATGCATTTACAGATGTACAGATGCTCTGCAGCGAATAACATTAGGTCAGGGGTCAGGTTCTTTTCCTTTTAAACCCGAATCACATAAGAGTCTGGCTTATTATTGATTAAATGTGCGTGGCCACGTTGTTTCTTTTGAAACTGTATTCTTTTGTTTGTGTGATTCTTGTCTCATTAGCATGGAAGGCTCAGTGGTGCGACTTCCTGAGATCATTGCTCTGAAGAAGAAGTATAAAGCGTATCTGTTCCTGGACGAGGCCCACAGCATCGGAGCAGTGGGACCATCAGGGAGGGGTGTGACGGAGCTGTTTAATGTGAACCCAGTCGATGTGGACGTGATGATGGGCACCTTCACTAAGAGCTTTGGGGCTGCTGGAGGCTATATCGCAGGGAAAAAGGTTATTGTGGATTTGGGGGTTTTCTGTGTTAGCTCTCTCTGCTTTATTTATTTTATTGTAGTCAAAATTCATATATTGCATTCGAAATGTAATTTGTAAGATTTTTTTTTTACAAATTACACACTGCACAGACACTGAAACATTTGGCTCATATGGGAAGTAAATGGGCTAAAAACAATGGGTCCTACATGGGATGGTTCACGGCCCGATATGCCAGTTGTCCAAATAGGTGGTTTACCCATGTGGGCCCTAAATAAAATGCTCATTTCGGGCCCTTACCCACATGGTACACAAGTAGCCTTAGCATAGCCTATGTGGGGCCCACTAGAGTAAACCCACCCATGCAGGCAATTTGCATAGGGCCATTATGGGACCCCTTAAACAATCCAGCCCATTTCCTACCCATGGTCCAACACATACAAATATTGGCTGGGAACTGCTAAGTAATGTTAACCATGTGATGCTAACAGTTAGCTTTGGCACAGTAGGTAAGCAGCCAGGTGGGCTCCCACAACTGTCCCAGCTGTCGAGCTCACACTCCTGCAGCAACAGCTACAACCCAAATAGTCCATGGTGTGGAGAAGTTGAGTGCTGTGCATTTGACAAAGTTGTCAGTTAAGTGTGCTGAGATGCCACAAAATTGAGCGTTTTATCTATACATTTAATCATTTTATATCTATTTTATATCAGAATTTCACTATACACTACACTGTTTTCTTCCACATATTTGTTATAAAGGAAGGCTATACTCAGAACACTTTGTCACCTGACGTCTTCTGCTTACATTACGTAACTGTCAGTAAATAGTGAATGTAAACAACAGGAAAGAAAAACAAGCAAAGGCAAAGTTTTTTGTTGCGTGCATTTCAACATGGCTATTTAGTGATTCAAATAGAGGACAAAAATAAAGCTAAAATAGTCATGTGCACAACATCCCTGTTTTCAGCGATATCCATATCCCCAGGTCATGGCACACCTGTGGAAAACTGCAATTGTAAACACTGCGGTAGACCTGCTGATTCTCCAGTCAGGCAGAAACTAGTTTGGTTGCTATGCAAAAATAATCCCCCTGGACACCAGCAGGGTCAAGATACATTTCAGAATATATGTAGGTGGGATTAATCACACTGAAACTATTCCAACAGCCGTAGGTAAGTCGTCATTCTTAGAAAATCAAATAACCAGGCAGACTTTCTGATACTTTCCTAACATTGTTTAAACAACCCAGCAACCATTATCTGTGTACAGGAACAACATTAACCCATTTGGCTTCAGAGCAGGATAAAACACGTCCTACAAAATATTTATTTCACCCCGCTCTGTTTTTAAAGATGTGTGGGACTCCATCTCACCCCACCTCTCTCACGTGTTCAACAAATGTTCCCCAGGCAGTGACTCTGGGCCTTTGTAATTCCTTTTTAACTCCATTAAAAAGTACACTTTAGTACATAACCACACTGGTTTTGTGGCAGTTGATTAGAAAGCAACAGAGGAAACGGCCATGTTGCTTGAATTAGGTATTCAGAGAGGGACCCTTCCTGCCATTGCCTTCATGTTGGCTCAGCCCTGCTCTGCCATAATAAGAAGGTAAAGCTGGCAGCGGGCCAGCCCCTTCTTGTGGCGGGCGTCGGAACTGCGCTCCAGATTTAACAGGATGACTTTTAACAAGCATGATAATGTTTGAAGTAAGAACACTGCGCCTGGTTTGACAGCTGGCTGTAGTAAACTCCTGGAAGAAACAGGCAGGAAAAGAGAGAGAAAGCGTATTTGTTGTTGTGGTGAAATCTCCCAAATCCTGTATTAAGTGGATTTGGGTTGACCGACAAAAGACTGCAGATGTGTTCTGGAAAACAGTCATGTTATAGCTATTTTATGAGAGTACCAAAAATAAATACTCCCAATAAATACACTTCAAGCTCCTTCTAATTCACTTCAACCTTACACGAAGGAGGATTTATTCATTAACCCTTCACTCAAAGCTGGGGTTGCACTGAGATTACGTTATTAAATGCATCCGTTGACTGTATGCTGCTCTGGCTCTACTCTGTGGCATAGTGCACATGTATCACCACATCAGTATTGCGGCCACCTTGCGGCTGAGGAAACACTCTAAGCTGTCACTCCACACCCACAGACGTGAGATGGATTTCGGACATGTTCTCTTAACTGGTTTATCTTGGTCGCAGCAAAATCCTGCGGGGGCCCTAAAGCGGTGAAAATCCCCCTGCCTTAAACAAAAACAGATGTCAGGTTGTTTCAGGGTTCTTATCCTACGTTTGAGTATTTCCCCTGAAATCCCCTCCCCTTATGTGTGTGAGGAAGCCGCAGCCGCTGCCGCCCAGTGGGGACAGATGGCGGTGAGTGGAAATGGTGGCCAGACAGCATCTCCGGCTACGTGTCATCACCCTGCACCCGCTGGCCACCGCACAGCCACTGAGCAGCAGCCCATCACAGCTCCAGGCCCCGATCCCAACCTCAGACCACTTACACACACGTGCTCCAGGGACCCATGACCGAATCGGTTTCCTGAAATCCTGCTCTTCTCTTGACAACCTCTCGTAGAATTAATCTCCTGCTGACATTTAGGAATAATGAGCATAGCGGTCCTCATTCTGGCTCATTTCAGCATTGGTTCTTTCTCAAATTAGTACGCTGGCTACCTCTGAGTGGAGAGCAGGGACAGGTCCAGAGCTCTTTTCCAGGCAATGCCAAGGTAGTCATAATGACAGAGAAATGACTTGAGGTATTTTAATTGATTCTCAGGTGTTGAGCTCGCTCTAGTGGTGCTGAAATAAAAGTGCAGGGCAACACTTCTGTTTCACTGAAGTTCTGAAATGAACAGTTTAGTTCTGTGAATCTATCCAATGACTTTTTCCAAGTGTTTGAACAAAAATGTCTCTGTGAAACTGTGCCCCGTATTACAGGAGCTGGTGGACTACCTGCGCAGTCACTCTCACAGTGCAGCATATGCCTCGGCCATGTCCCCTCCTGTCACCGAGCAGATCTTACGCGCCATGAAGTGCATCATGGGAAAAGATGGCAGCACAGAGGGTGAGTGCCAGAGCTCACCGTGGCTCCATCCAGTGAATGCCACCCTCAATTTCAGTCTTATTATCCACATGCTCGTCAAACCTGATGTTCTTTACACAGACAAATATTATGTCTGGCTTATAAAAATTTTTACACCTTAATATAATTTTTTATGGAAACAATAGCAAACCAAATCCAGAGGATAGCACCAATGTTAACATTAGGAGTAAGCCCAGACCTGCAGGGAAAGACAAACAGCTGCTTGGTCAGAAAATGTGGTTGCAATTACAGGGGTCTGCAGTGGGAGGAAGAGGGGGGACGTGCAGTCCCTGAGCACACGTGACCTTAACGTGGAGGAAATCATTTTCATGTGTGTGTTGTGAGGAACACTGTACCGCTGAAAAGTTTCTGCTTTAATGGCATCAGACACTGGGACAGGGGAGTAGTCATTACCAGACCAGTTGCAATACTGCCAGAGCAATTCCTCTTGAGTTATTGTAGTTGTAGTTCTGGCAGTAGTTGTAATAGGAGGAGTATTAGTGGTAGTAGAGTTAGTACATATTGTAGTGGTAAGTAAATGGCAGATGGTTACACAGTTTACCCAAATCCAAAGGACTTAAAGGAACAGTTCTCCCAAAAAATTCAAAAATACACATTTCCCCTCCTACCTGCAGTGGTGTTTATAAATCTATATTGTTTTGGTGTGAGCTGCAGAGTGTTGGAGATATTTGCTGTAGAAATGTCTGCCTTTTCTCCAATATAATAGATGGCACTTGACTTGTGGTGCTCAAAGTTCCAAAAAATACATTTGACAAACTCAGCAGCAATGTCTTAATATAATCTACAGACTTTGCTGTGAGCAGTTTCATGTAGTATATCTACTGATATACGGTATCACTGCACAAACAATTCCAATCCAAAACAATATGGTCGGTAGTGTGCATCTACTCATGGATGACATGCTCATGTTTGTGACAGCACAGGGTCGATAGATAGATAGATAGAAACTTTATTAATCCCAAAAGGGAAATTTGATTTTCAAACAACAGCTCAGATGTTCAGACATTAAAAAACGGCACAAAAAAGAGACACAGCAAACTTTGAGGATGTAAACAATAATGGCATCCTCCTTGGTTGAGCTGTAATCTTAGCTAGCTCAATGGTGCTTCTAGCAAAAAATAGAAAAAGAGACATTGCTGTTGAGTTTTTTTAAATATATTTTTGTTTTTGGTGCTTTGAGCACCACAAGCTGAGTGCCATCTAGTTCTATTATACAGGAGAGAATGCAGGCATCTCTTTAGCCAGGACCTCCAACACTTGGGATCTCACACCAAAACAACCTAGACAATTAAATAGCACTAAAATGTATTTGTAGATTTTTGGGTGAACTGTGTATATAAAGTGTGCACCATAAGGCAAAAATACACAGCCATGTAAACCATATGGCATACAAAACTAAAAGTCTGACATGGGGTTTAATGGGTTAATCGTTTCAAGGTTCAAAGCCTTATAGTTGAGGTGTTTTGCAGTTTCATGCAAAGATGAGTAACTTTCTCATCTGGCACTGAACCAGGCATGCTTTGCATCTGACGTAGCCCAGTGAAATAGCTATTGTGGAAAAATGAGTCTTGACCTGTCTTATAGAGGAGCGGAGAACACAGCAAACAGTGCAGTCTTTCACAACATCAGCTCCAACATTCATCACAACACTGTTAAAGCCATCTGAGACAAGAAATACTCTTTGCATATATACCTGATACAGTTTTATTCCTTGTTCTCTCAGCCTTCCTAAGTCACCCTCACCTTTAACATCAATGTTGAATTTCACACTTTGAAGCAAACTGATGGCAACAGCTCTGAAACAGGGAAAAACCCTGACAGACAGCAACATCCACATTCTCACCTACTTATATGATTTCTGAGTCTGGCAGCAGGTTTTTGACCTCCATGCCCTCTATCTAAGCAGAGAGGAACAATTTACAAAATGGGGCCTGTGTTTTTTGGCAGATGCCTGAATGTTGTTGTTTTTTTTCCTCCCTCCCTCTCTCTCTCTCTGCTGAGATAAGGGGATTTAAAGTGCTCTCTTACATCCCCATGAAAGAACTGCCAATCTGTTCCCAGGTAATCAGAGGGAAACAGAGCTGTGTTCCAAGGCGAGGGCCATGCCAAACTGTGCTTCAGCCACAGAGCGTTAGGCTCCCCAGTGATTCACATCATTTGGAAACACAGGGGGTTAGCAGGGCAGGCCGCCTCTGCTGTCTTTGATTTGATTTCTAATACATTTATCTGAAATACATGTGATCCTCAAGTATTATTTGTATTCCGTTTCAGTCGTGGCTACGCTCCAGTGGCGGTCCACAGTCATTCATTTTGTGCGAAATCCATCGTATCCAATTTGCAGACCCTCATTTTGGCAACGCGCGAGTGCGTATACCATGCCGTCAGACGGACAAAACTGAACCATCTGCTGCCGCAGCTGAGTTGTAATCATGAGCAAGTTCATAGCGGAGGCTGGAATGGCCCAGATGGAGGTGCAGGACTCAGGATGAGATGGCACTGCAGAGAACTCACACTACATTAGCTACCACTGACAGGTGATGTCCCTCCCTGCAGGGGACAGGAGAGATATGCATAAAAAAGCAGTGAGTTGGTGTTTTACCCATGTACATCTGGTGGTGTCCTTGTTTTAATTGGAGGCATTAGACGGATCCGCCAACTGGCAGAAAACACCAGATACTTCAGGGCCAGACTGAAGGAGATGGGCTTCATCATCTATGGCAATGATGACTCACCTGTGGTTCCAATCCTGCTCTACATGCCAGGCAAAGTGGTGTAAGTACACTTTAACTCTCACCAAAAACACTTGCCTCTTCAAGAGTAAGATTATCAGGATATCTATTCTTCACAGACCAGTTTTGAAACAATAAATATCAACTTCATTCTCCCTTGTTGGCAAAAGCAATTTCAGGTCAGCTCACTGTGTATCATCTCCAAGTGATTTGGATAGCTGCCATAAAACACACTCCAGAGTTTCCATGAATCAGTACTGTAGTCTGTGTCTGTGTAGACTGGGTTCCTGTAACCACTTAAGAGGCAACATCAGGTATTGATTAGGTATAACCCAGGACTGCTTGAGCCACTAGGGTAAAATCAATTGGGTATAAAGTGTCTTTCAATGCCAGTCAACGTTAATATCCATGAAAAGGCCAGACACACTCAGTAGCTTCTGGTTTTACAATGCACTAATGGTGATTGAGAAAAAAAGTTGAGTTTCACCAGTTTCATCCTTAAATATTATTTCTGAAATAATTTAAAAACAATTTCACAATTTTTTTCCTGAGTTTTCAAGCTCTCTTGAATTTTTTGTCTTGTAATTTATTTTGTCAGAACTTCTATGAAAGTATTCTATCTCTAACTACTTTTCTATATATAAATCTATTTGTGACCATTTACATTTACACTTTTTGAATTGCCACTGTCCTAATAACATATAGTAGATTAAAGACGCTGTTGTTGGTTTGAGGTTCTGCACTAGCATCTGTGCACACATCAATGATCATCTGAAATATACAAAATGGTCAAAGTTTGCGGTGTCAGATTCACTTAACCACTTTCAGCGCACATTTTAAAGGGACAGTTCAACAACAACAAAAAAACAACTTATATTCCGTCTCACATTATAGCGCTACTTATGAATCTAGAATATTTTGGTGTGAGTTGCAGAATGTCCGAACCACACCCACTGACCCTAAAACCATGCAGAAGGAAGCATGTATCTAATCATGGAGGAAAGGCCCATGCTCCTGACGGTGAGCATTAATGGCATCCTCCTCCACTGAGCTGTAATGTTAGCAAGCTCAGTGGTGCTAGATGAGCTAGCCATAGAATAATGATTCCTTTTACTCATTGATACGATTGCTAGGTGTAGTTTGGCAGAAATATATAGTTCCTCCATTAAACTGATCACAACGTGTCTGTGGATGATCTTGAGTAACCAGGTCTTGATTCCTGGAAAAAGACGTTGCTGTTGAGGTTTCGAATGTATTTTTTGGTGCTTTGAGCACCACAAGCTGTGTGCCATCTCGCTCCATTATATTGGAGCGAAGGTAAACATCTCTACAGCTGATATCTCCAACCTTCTGCAACTCACACCTAAAAATTGTCCACTGATAAATAGCACAGTTAAGAGGAAGCATATGTATTTTTTGATTTGAGGTTAACTATCCCTTTAAGGTTTGAACTCTCCAAACAATTTGCTTTACCACAAAATGAAGAAATATTCACTGCTTGGACTCATTAAAGTAAAAGCCATTAGAGAGATATGCTGTTTCAAGCCCTTTAACCTTTAAAATTGTAAGTTATGTGTTCTTTTAAATTTATCGATACCACACATCCCAGCTACATAATTAAGGACTTGGAGGGGCTGGAGGACGCAGCATTCCTCATGTATTTTAATGTGATGAGGCAAAGCGGCAAATACTCCATCATTCTTAGGTGGCTTGTGGGGCCTCTGTGGATTTTGGAGACTTCAAACCTTAAAAATGTGAGAAATGTGAGATAAGCTGTTGCACAGTTTTGGCCGCTAATGATGCCCATTTGTACGCAGATTCTCTCATCAATTGCAGTGTGCTGTCATAACGTTTTTTAATTCTGAAAAGACAAACACAGAGGACACACTTATAGTGCTACATATTAAACATTGGTAATTTGAAATGTAATATTTCAATATATATGATCTAATTGATATGGAGAAATTCTTACTCAAAAATGTTTAAACAACCAAAACATTCAATCTGGGTGGATTCACCTTTTGTGTCTACAGTCATCTGTGCACCATCAGATATGAAAACTGATAGTGCTTTCTTTCTTTACTGCTGACCAGGGCTTTTGCTCGAGAAATGCTTGCAAGGAAAATTGGTGTAGTGGTAGTCGGCTTTCCAGCCACGCCGATTACAGAGGCCCGAGCTCGCTTCTGTCTGTCTGCAGCGCACACAAGAGCCATGTTGAACCAGGTACTCACACACACGAAGATTACCAACATCAAATTCCTCCCTGTGGTTTAAAACTGCATTTTTCACCTGAATTAAACATATATACGCATGCTTTGAGACTTTTCCTCCGTTCTCAGGTGCTGCACCATCTGAACGAGGTGGGAGACGCTCTCTGTCTGAAGTTCTCACGGCTGAAATATTCTCCTAGCCCTGACCTCTATGATGAGACAGACTCTGAGCTGGCCAGCTGATATGACCCTTGACACTTCATTTCACAGTGTCAATACGAAGTGTCCATGGCGCAGCAGACCCATAAACACACAACGCTGAGTAACACCCACGTCTCACGGCAGAAGGGGGGACAAATGTTTAGCAGCTGCTTTTTATATTTGTAAAACATGATGTGATTTAACACAACACTGTGCTTTTCAACAAGAGACTCCACATGAACTATTTAAATGTTTTATATCTCAGCACATTTATATGTAAATACACACATGGAATTATTGCACAAGCATTGCCGGATTGGTATGAGACTCAAGCATGTTGTAAAATATCTTGAGTCATTTAGATTTATATACAGAGATAAATCACGTATTGTTTGTTAAGTTGAGAGGGCCTTATTACTCAGCTGATGTAATAACTTGTGTATAAATTTAGCACTGAAAACTTTGCCTCTCATAATTTAATATCAGCCACTAATTACTGAAGGTCCAGTGTGTAGAATTTAGGTGAATATACCAGTATTGACAGAAATTGAACACAATATATTAAGTAGGTTTTCTTTTTTGTACTTGTGAATGATTATGAGCAGTGTGCTGCACCAACATGTCTCTACGATAGCCCAAAACCAAACACTGGCTCTAGACAGGACCATTCGGGTGTCTGCTTCAGCCACCATAGTTAGCGGCCCCTTTCTCAACAAGCCAAACAGCATTAGAATAACACAGATTTTTTTTATGTGAAACTGCTTTATTCAGTGTTTTTAGTGGTTTAAATGACCGGGCCCATTTGGAGATAAAGACACTTATGCAAATAATTAGTCTCTTAGCAAAAACCTCCTGAACATCTGGATTATAAGTTACCAGAGAAAAAAGGCGAGCTCACATTAGCAGGCATTGGGCTAGCAGACAGTCTTTAATGTGCCAAACAGCATAGGAGAATCATTGATTTGTCATGTGAAACTGCTTTATTCAGTGTTTTCAAGGTTTTAATCACTGGGTCCGTTTGTTTTAGAGATTAGGAGACCTCTGTAGATAATTCGGCTCCCAGTAAAAACCTCTCGAATAATGAACACTGAAGGAATTAGAAGTGGGAGATATTTCAGCTGGTTGCAATCTGCAGTCCACACCACTGGATGACATTAAATCCTACACACTGCTCCTTTAAAAATGCTGGAGGTGGTTATTATTGGAGAATGGTGTACAGTCTAAGAGTTTGATGCGAGGAGTCCCACTGGGTTACTGAACATGAAGTGGTATTTATAAGTAATGTAAAGGCATTTGTAGTTTGACATTTCCCCCTGTAGTGTATTGCTGGATTGCTAAAATATTCCCAATAAAAGACAAATACTGCACATGAATACTTCCTGAATGTTTTTGGACTAGAAAGGAAAGGTTAATTATCAAGATGACAGGCCTTTGAAAGTCCTAAACCTTCCCTTTGGAATTGTCCTGACACATGATTATTTACACGACTCAAGGCTGACCCGACTGCGCAAAAGATGACGAAAATGCCTTGGTTCCGCCTCACAGTGAGCTGTTTTTATAAAACCCTCCTCGTTGCAACACCACTTTCATCTCCAAAGCAAATCATAACCCTCCTGTAAATAATAGATCATGCTGAAATTACTTAACAACTGAGTTAAAGCTCAACAGGCCTCGTGCGGAATAAAAAGGTGTTATGGCTTGTTTCGTAGTGAGACTGCTCATATTCACAGAGTCTTAACAGCTTAATTGTTGATGTTTTAAAGACCCGCTGTTCTCTTTCACACACACACACTGCGTAACAATCATAAAGGTAAGCATACAGAGTATGCGGCACCTGAGCCAACAGAAACCTAACCTGGCAATTAGCGCTGAACTCTAAATTCTCGTGGTATGGGGTAATCATTTGATTAACACAGGAAGGATTATAGATGGATGATAAATGTGTTTTCACAATGTGTCGGATTGAGTCTAGTCAACACTTGTTTGCCCTCAGGACATTACCATGTTTGTGTTTTTTTCTTCCCTATAAACAGCCTAGTGATGACATTTTACAAGAGAGAACTAAAATGCAATATGCAATACTTGTGGAAAACATGCCGGATGAGCTGCAAACATAGGTGTAGACAGAAAAAAAAGTTAAAGAAACAAAACTCTAAAGGAGAAAAACACTCAAATCAGATCATTTTGTTCTGCAAGGGAATATTCACATCTGGCTCCTATAGCCAGAAACAATAGAAAACAGTTTTGTTAATCCTCAAATCTGTGATGTCATTCCAATGTACTGTTCCATAATGATCTGGAGGAGACGGGGAAAGGTGGCCTCAAATGTTGCACTGATTGTCCTCGGGGATGTCTGTTATTCATTTGAGTTTACTTTCACCTTTTTCGCTGAAATATGAACATTCTGAAAATCGTTGTGGGTTTACAGCAGAAGACAGATGTTTGTGAAAAGAAACTCAAAAGCTTGAATTCATTCTCAGACATAACTCAGCATGTCACAGACGCAGAGTGCCTAAACACTAAACTCCACTGTGATTATGCAGAAAGGCAAACTCTAACTTGCTGAAGTTTTGCCAGCAACATTTTTGTACAGATGCTCAACAGAAAGAATGCTTGTTACAGGAATCTCATTGAGAAAGAAATTACGTTTGAGGAAGATATATTGGCTCCTTTTTAAAAAGTTGTTTTTTGCTTCAGTCAGTATTCAAACTTGACATGGGCTGTGAGTAACCGAATCACAACAGCACAACTCTCGTGGACAAATTTGTATGGTTCAATTGATGGAAGCCTTATTGTGAATGTATAAATGGTATTTTTGGAAAGAAAACCACTGTCACAAAAGTGATACATTTAGTGAAATATATCTTTATCTCAAATTATAACACAGCCCAATCATCAAATGAAAATGTTGTCATTGTACATTTCTGCAATGACCATGCATATGTCAGTTTAACATGTTTCATACATATCATATCAGCATTTCTACACTGATGTAGTATTTGAACTGACTTTGTTTTCAGTAGGTGGAGAGTAGATGGTGTGTCACCTACACGAGACACCTGCCAAACTTCAGATCACTGTTACAGACTAACAAATAACTGACCGGAGTCTTTTTAGTGAACTATTGCAGTGTTATCAGCAGGTTTTTAGTCACCAATTGTGGATGTTTTTTAAGCGATCCGTAACCGTTTTTTTCCGGTGGAAATTTAGTAGCACAAAAATAGTGGCACAAAAAGCGATTAATTTTTTATTAAGACACTGCTGCATTTCCAGCCGCATTTTAGTCACCAAATGTGAATGCTTTTTAATGACGTGGCTTTCTTTTTTTTCAAGGGGCTTCAGCTTCGTAGAGTGGGTGTCTTTAGAAACCTATGACAGTGCTCCTTATGGCTTTTGAACCCTAAACATAAGCGTTTTTTTGGTGACCTGCTGTTTTTCCAGCAGGGATATCGCCACCAAAAGTGTGAAGTGTCAGGACACGGCTGCATTTCCTTCTGGGATAGTGGCACAAAAAGTGATTTTTTTTAACTGACTTGTCTGCATTTCCCACAGCTTTTTAGTTACCAAATGTGGGTGTTTTTTAGCGACCCGTGCCTCTGTTTCTAGGGGCTTTTCAGCCCCCAAAAGTGGATTATTTAAGAGACCAGTTGTTCTTTCTCTCTTTCCAGTGGGCATGAAAAGTGATTGTTTTTTACTGAGACATTACTACTTTTACTACAAAGCATGCCAAAACATGATCTTTTCCTTGCCATAATCAAGTGTTTTTAATGCCTTAACGTAACTATATATTAACTACACCAATGTTGAAACATGCCGTTGGGGCTGTATATTAATCATGCTGACAGTCAGGCTTGTTTCATCAGTCTTTAAAAAAAAAATCTTTATCTTAAAACTTTCTGTATCTACTCCAGAGGTGTCGATTTCAAACTGGCCAGTGACGCAAAGTAACAAAATGCGGTAACACACATTGGCTGTCAGAGAAGGTGGGAAGCACGTGCCTTGCCAAACTTCCCTCCAGTCACTTCTAACTGCCCTCAGTTTTAGCAGAAGTGGCAAATGGTGTGCACTGGCATTCAAAACATCTGTGCAGCCTGACTACTGGTGGCAAGGCCCCAGAGACCTGCCTGCCTGCACCAGCCTCTTTTGAACTGCAGATCCAAATACACTGCACTTATTGGAATGGCATGTAGCTGCTATTCTGAAGGGGGATCCTCTGCTACGCCTTTGATGTCCACCACTGTGTCCAAAGCAGGCAAGCCATTCTCTCTGCTCTCTGTTTTCCATTTAGACAAGAGATTTTTCTATTCTGGAAAGGGATTTTTGAAGTGAAGCAGACAAAGAGCAGATTTACATGGTTTAGACAGCTATGCTGAGCCTGGAGTAAGTAAGACTGTAACTGAAGACTGCAGCATACTGGGAACCACTTGTTAACAGAGAGCATAATGAAGTAGGCCAGTGTGGTGTTTTTCATCAGTAGAGAAGATAATTTGGAGCATTTTCAATATATTTTAAACTGATTCAGACATTTGTTGTCATCATTTCATGTTTGTGAGATAATTTGGGCAGCTTTCTGCAAAATGAAGTGGTATTACTAGCTGAATGAAATATTAGGTTGGTTATATCAAAGGTTTTGAATCACTTCATCCTGCTTATCACTATCTTCTAGCAGTTACTCTCAGACTCCGACCAAATTTACTCTGGCACCCATGAGCTCGGATGGGCACATTGGAGTTACACCTCATCTAAAGTAAGTTCAGGGCCAAAGTCGAGCAAAATTCTCTTGTTTTTCTTTGGCTTGTATTTACCACGTTTAAAACACTGACTGGTTGATATAGAAACTATGTGATGCAGGAATCTTGAAATTAAATGAACAAAACAATGTCAGTCATATAGCATCCCATAATAGAAGTCTAATTTGAGCAATGCTTTGGCTCTGCTCTTTCACTGTCATGGTCCTATTGGAACAGCGTTACGCAATTTGGCCACAACATCAAGGATTATGCATGAATAACTAATATGTGTTTATGTGGTTCTATGTGAGCTGTTATGACACTAACAAATAATCCATGACTCTAATGCGATCATGTTAGTCGTCTCAGTTATATTATGGTTCCACGTGAGCCCAAAGTGAACATATGGACTTAAAAGGTGAAAGGCAATATTAAATGCGCGGTCGTCTCCAGACCTCGATGCTCACTGAGCTGTCACCCATGCTAAAGCAGCAGCATCCCCGCTTGGTGCATAATTTGACACAGCGACCTGTCCTTTGAAGCGGACAATAAAACGTCTCACGAGGGCTAATCACATTACGCACCATTTGTCTCGCTTAAGTGAAGTGTTGCAGCACCTTCCGCAGCAGCGTTTTAATCAACGACTGAGACAAGACTGCTGCTACACACATGTCAACAGGAGACGCAGACCTCATGCGAGGCGCCACCGGGTGTCTTCCTTCGCGCTATGACGCGCCCGTGTGCCCAGTGCGTCTCCGGGGACCGGGACCACCAAGGGTACTTGAGGTTCTGTCGGGAGGTCCTTAATGTGCCTGTATAGTGGCATTAACTTAAAAATAAAATGACTTAACTTGAAGCGTGATTAACTGTGTATTGAAATTGGCAAACTTTGGGGAATGTGCCATAATGTTCTCTGAGACATTTTGTAATTTTTAAAAGATAAATCTCTGTAATGTTGGTCTTGTGGCGTCAAATTACTGAAGTATGTCTTATATGCAACAGATAAAGTGGTATAATACACTTTTAGGCAGCTGAACTTCCACAAGTATATTTGGTGTTAACCCAGCCGGACACCAATTTGGAGAGGACCGGTTGAAGGGGGACGAAAGAGTTAACCAGGGGGAGGGCGCCTGCACAGGGGCGTATAGTATAAAACCACCTCAAGAGCGTATATCAAGAACAGCGTGTGTTTCACTAAGCCGTAGTTTGATATGGTTTGACTTGTTTCCTCCAACAGGACTGGTCAGAGACGCACGCCTTCATTTTGGTGGGCTCACGCTCCGCAGCATAATGGATGAATACTGTTTTTGAAGAGGTCAGAGCGCACCGCGAAGTCTTAACTGGAGAAGATATATTTTTAACTACCTGTACTTGTTTCTCCAGGGGTAAAGTCGCGTCGAATAAGGCTGGAAGGCGCAGAATGTGGACAAAACAAGAAGTGCGTAAAGCGGCCGAAGTGGAAGAGAGGAGCAGTGAAGTGTGAGGCTGTAGAATGTGGCGGGGACACCGCGGGCCAACTGGGCTGCAAGTTTCCTGAGCTTGGAGATTTGACGAGGGCGCAACAAGGAGGGGACGTGTTAATGCTGGATCAGCCCTGCAGTGTTACAGCAAACTGGCAGATCAGCGCATTAACTTATATCACATTTGGCGTAACATCAAACTATATGAACAATAAAATAAGATAAATCTTGATTTAGCAAAGCCCAACTGGATCCAAATCATTTTACAGCACTTTTTCCAAATTATTCGACTGCCCCTCCTCCGATCCTTTTCCCTTCACTTTTGCAATTCTGATTCCCGAAGTGGCTCCGAAGTGGTGTTGCGGCTCCTCGTCCCCGGCGGATCCGGAGATTGGAGTCTCTGCACCGGGAGGAGGCGGAGTCGGACCTCCGTCCACACCGCAGGCTCCAAAGAGCGGCCGCGTAAAAAGGATGGTGCGACTGGCGGCGGAGCTGCTGCTGCTCCTGGGACTCCTTCTCCTTACCTTGCACATCACGGTGCTGCGGAGCAGTCCGCTACCCCAGGGAAATGACACTCTGATCCTGGATCAGGACTCAGCACTTTCAGAGGTGAGTTAGGAAGTCTATAAGTGAGGTGCTTTGGAGATTTTTTTTTTGGTGGGGGGGGGGTATTTGATGCGAAAGGTGATATCAGAGGGGTCTCATTCGGGCGCAGATGGATTTGATAGCCCAGGTAAAACAAAGCCTCCATTCCTATGCAACCCCGTGAGTCTTTGGGGATTGTTGACATACACACGGATGTGGTCTCCCTGGGGTGTCCCCCGGGAATGGCAGGGAGCCAGCGGAGGGGTGGTAGATGAGGCAGGGTCAGAGATCAGACGCACCTCCCTATTGTTGGGGGTTAAATGCTAGCTGCAGGCACTTCTCTGTCATCATGGGCTCATCACTGTCATCCAGGGTCAGAGCTGCACCCCAGAAGGTGTCCCCACCCCTACCAACACACATGCCCCAGAGTTATGTTTGGAGCAGAGTCTGGCATCAAACTGACTTCTGCCCTGCTGCTGATCTCTGATCCTAAATCCAACTTGTTTTATTTGATTCCTTGCTACACTGTAAAATCTAGTATATTTTACTTAAAGTAATCATGGAAACTGATTGCCTTGAAAAGGGAAAGTAAATATAACTATTAATCTTAATTTATGTTTATTTTATATCTAACTGATAAGTTAACTCAAAATGTAGCTGCATTTACTTAATTGTGTGAGACTGTTGCAAGTCAAAAGGACAAGTGGAATCACCTTGTTCTTCTTATGTGTTTGCAACTTCAGTAAACCAAGTTAGTCTGACTTAACTTGATCATCACAAAGAAGATTTAGCCAATGACGAAGAGAGGAGATCTGCAAGTTCTGTTTTGTTAACTTGCGTAAGGAAATACAAATATGACTGATTAGTTTGCAAGCAGGAGAATACAGATATATAACACAGTAAACTTGGTTTACTTAAGTTGCTAAAACTTCAAAAGGTTGATTCAATAAAATTTGTAATTTTAAGTTGCAACAACTTCACAAAATTAAGTAAATATTTACTTAAAACCAATAGTTACATGTCCTTACATTTTTCAAGGCAATTGTTTCATAGATTTTGTAAAAGTAAATTCAGCTTCAGATTTTACAGATTTCAGATTTTACAGTGTATACTCACATGTGTGGGCAAGGCCACATGGACAGATGTCAGTGTTGAGGAAAAGAAATAGAATGCAATTAATAAATAAACTATTCAAAGGTTTTTAAATCTTTTGACATCAAGTCAAAATACAGTTTTAATGACACCTTTTGGGGGTTGTGTTCCAGTGAAGAGCAGCAAAATTTCACAAGGCAGACATTTGTCAACATGACACCAGGTTTAACAGTTTAACGGCCTTTTTTACATCAGCATAAAGCATACATCCAACAGAGCCACAAATCCTGACTTGAGTGTTAAGACAGGTCTGGGATCAACAGGCTTTTTTAGAGTGTTAAGCATCCTTCAGCTGCTTTTTGATTTATATTTAGCATGCTACTGAAATATGTTCATTATGTCCCAGTGATAAATGAGTATTTATGCTTACTGGTGTCCTTTTATACATTTTTATTAAGGCCTTCAGGGAAATGAATAGAAAGAATTTTAACTCAAGGAAGGTGAGGGTAATTTCTCTTATCTCTACTATCGCTGCCATCTCTGTTCACTGGCCTGCGTATATGCAACAGCAGGCCTGTGTTCAGTTGGATATTAGGGCATGCAAAGCTGAGGAAATATTCCAGGAATTTATTGAATATTTGTCACTCAGCCAAATGTTGGATAGGATGAACAGGATGAGGACCAGGAGGGAGTTTCTCCTGAGAAGACTACAGCAAAAAAAAAATACTAAACACATGCCACCCATTACAACCTCCAACATCCCCTTTGTCACTTAATGTACATAGAGATGCTGGCTTGTGATGAAAGAGTCACTCATGCCCCATGTTGAGAAAAGCGCTGATTTTTTTTTTTTTGCTCATGAATGCCCTGACTATGTGCAGATATGCTTCACTGGCCCGCCACTGAAGAGGGTGATGTCATCTTTTTGCCGGGCTTGTCATGGCCCAGGGGGTGTATTGTCATTCCAAGGTGTCATATTTAAAATGCCATTCATAGAAACACAAATGACAGGATGCAGCTTCTTGCACCTGTAGTGGTCCAAGGCACATTGTCATCACTGACCCAGGCAGAGTAAAGTTAGTGTATTTGTCAGCTTAGAACAAACAAATACTAAAAGTCAATAATTAATCATGATTTTCTACCGTTGAGCTTGTTTCACTCTGTTGTTTTCAAGAGTTAAACTCTAAGCAGTTTACTCCTTTATAGCAAGTCTGTTCTCAGTTTGATCCTGTAAATAAACACATACGTAAGCCCAGTATGAGGCGTGTGACAGGGGAAGGATAGTTTTCTCTTCCACCTACATAAGTGTAGTGTTGAAAAGCATCTGGCACAATGTGCACTGCCTTCATTTCCTGCCAGCCTCCCCGGGGGAAGGACCCCTGAGTTGCTCCCAATTGAAAATGGAGTCATGCCCCTTTAAGCAGCCCTCACAAAGTGAAAAAGGGGGAAGCGGGAAAAGAAGAGGAGATACTGTGAGGAGGGAGAAGGGGGTGGCTTGTGTGTGCAAGTGTTCATTCATGGCTTTTGAGTGTGTGTGTGTGTGGGGGGGGGGGGGGGGGGGGGGCATCCTGGGAGGCCCCAAATGAACTGAGGAATGGTGTGTCACTTTTGATCTCCAAATTAAAGCATGTTCCTTGTTGAGGAAGATCTCAGATGAGTGATAGGGACTGTAAAGCAGCCCCGCCATCATCAAAGAGGTAAACTGCTGATTTTCTAACATCTGATGAGTTACTCCTGTGCACTGTTACAGCCTGGGACATATTAGAGAAAAATGAGCACACAGCATGTTTTTGTCATTACGCTGTGTTAAAAAGCTCCAGAGAGTCACGTGGAAAAGACAGAGAGAGGTGTTTACGTCGACATTATCAGGAACTGATTCATAACTGATACACAACTGCAATTCTTTGCTGATGACTCATTCACATGTTGTGCATTATTTCCATTATTTTCAACTTGACTAATCCCCCTCAGTCCTTCTACCGAAATACTGATGGAGAAAGAACGAAAAAATCTGTTATTAGGGTGTATAAAATGTAATGGTTTGTCCTTCACATTGCTGAGCTGCCAGATGGAAATATAGATTTAGTGAAATCTCAGTGCTTATGGAGGAGAGCAGCTTAGATCTCCCCGTTTCTGTCCAAGTAATGGACTGTTTTCAGCAATACAATGTCACAGTTTTCGTATTTACAATTCAGCTCAAGGCTTTAATCAGCCACATTACATTTAAGGCTGATATTTTTCTATGTTTTGGCAATAATTTATTGTATTTACTGCGGCTGAGAAAATGAGTATATGTCCTGTTGGCAAGACAGCGAGACAGTAAACTGTATGTAAACACTGTGTACACACTCCAGTGACATCCACTGTCTCGGGTTTGACTGTTCACTACCGGGCATCTTCTTATATATATATATATATATATATATATATATAGTTAAAAATTCTATACATATACTGAAAACTGCAATTCACTCATCCGGAGATTTCTGACAGTACCATCTGCAAGATAATCTATGGCTTATACTAAAATAAACCACATTAAACTACCAAAGTTTGCCCATAAACTGACAAATCTTTGTGTATACAAGTACTCCTTTTGAAGTATCATCACAAGTGTTTCCCTAGAATTAATCAAAGTGCATTTAAATTTGACTTTAAATAAACCAAGTTTGTGTCAGGATTATGTATTCTGCCTGCCATGTGTTATACAGCATAATATGACACAACAGAAGATTCAGATAAGATTAGACTGGATAATGAAGGATTAATCTGCCTGCAAACACTGTGATTGGGTTTCACAACCCAACAGTTTGTGTATTCTGAAACATTTGTGGTGGCATGTGATTTCTTTTCATAGTCCAACTTGTGGAGAAAGTGGTAAGTCATAACTCAGTGGCAGTTATTTCTGTGTGTATGTATCCCAATCACCAGAAAAAAAAGGGATTTTAATATAATGACATTTGCATGTTAATATGTAGCTGATTCGTTGAAACGTTATGTTTCAACAAACCCATGGTTAATGTGTGGTTAGGTTTATTCACAAAAAAACGTAATTATGATTAAGAAAAAAATCCTGTTTTTGTTGAAATACCCAGTTTGAGGGTAAAACCCCTGCTGTAAAAGCAGCAATGGCTCAGTAAAAGCACAACCGCTGTCTGTGCCGATTTCCCAACAGAAACACAGTAATGTTTCGGTCAAAAATAATTGCTTTCACAGCACAATTCCCACTCGAAAAACAGAGTTGGGTCGCTACAAAACATCCATGTTTGGTGCCTAAAAAGCTGCTTCAAAAAACAGCCACATGTTGCCACAAAACACCAACATGTGGTGTGTAAAAAGGTGCCATGAAAAAGCAATAGGTTGCCACAAAACACCCATGCTTGGTGTCTAAATAGTTTCTGGAAAAAAGTGGTAGGCTGCTGCAAAACACCCATGTTTGGTGCTTTCAAAGCTGTTGCAAAAACTGGAATGTGTTACGTTTTGTGCATAGAAAGCAACTTTAAACACAGTGACAGATTACCATAAAACAACTGTGTTTTGTGCATAAAATGCTGCTGGAAACATAGAAAAGACTCGCTAAATCACAACCAGTCTTCTTTTTTGTGGATCTCAAAACGAGGTCCAAAGTTTGCCAGGTGTCTCGCCAAGGTGACACACCATTCACCATCCCACTCCCCTTCCAATGACCAAGTCAGCTCATAAAGTATGTAACTTTTAAAAATGAAACATACACGTGTAATGTATTCATGTTTGCAAAAACGTTCAACGCCAACATTTTCTTCTGTCAACCGCGCTGCTTTGTGTAGCCACAGCATGTTTGGATTCATTTTCTTAAATGACAGGTGCTGTGAATGAAAACACCTCAGAGTCATAGCATGAGGAATCAAAGTAAGTTGTCTTTTGTCAGCAGCCGTGAAATGTGCAGCAGTTGAGATTTTTCTGGCAGCAGATTTAAATAACTGTTTGTGAACAGTGTCATGAAAACAGTCATGTATCTGGACTGAAGAGCAACTTGTGTGGTCTGCAACTAAATGCTAATATAATCCATAAAAATTTAATCCACGCAGAGGAGATCAACCACACCTGTTTACTTTATTTACGATTGTTTGTTCTGTATTTTGTGGCTGAACCTGTAGGTGTTGTGTTGGAGCTCAATTACAGCCACCGAGTGACTTCTGAAGGCAAGGAGCTTGAAGGAGGGGGGTTATCATGTGGGCATCTCAAATCCAGAGTATATGTGATAGACCCAGAGAGGGTCCTGTGATGTTTACATAAAGGCTCTAGAGCTGATGCACAAACTATGGCATTAAAATGACCTTTTTCTGGACTGAGCTCTCAGCCATAATTGTTTCGTTATGGAAAATACATTTGTGGTTTTAATCGGAGCCTACTTTTTCAGAATCATTTTCTTTAAGATTTTATGATTTGGAACATAAATTCTCATCAAAACTCATCTGAAACCTCTCCCTCTTTTTATTTGGTGGCTACAGACATAATCTACCCCCCCCCTCAAAATTATGGTCACTAGTATAATCATTGTAATTATGGCAGCTCACATTTACGTATTTGATGTGAAAGTTCTGAAATTCTTTGAAATGCATCATATTATCACATTACCTCCATCTGGTGTTTGGTAGTGAATTAAGAAAACAGCACTGAGTGGAATTCGGGAGTCTTTCTGGGCAGCCTCTGTCTCCTTTGTGGTTGAATGCAAGTTACATGTACATTTATAATCCTTCCTCCCTCACTGTGCAGCTCCATTTACAGCTTCTATATTGTCCCAGAGTGCACCTTGGCTGGACACAAACAGCTCCACTGGGGGCTTTTATGCCCACCACAATGTGGCTGAGCTGACACTTTGTCTGTGACTGGCCACCGCAACCGTACAGCACTGCTGCCATATTCTCAGGCCTCAGCCCGGCCACAAAAACACTAGGGAGGATGAAATGGGACATGAAAAAATAAAACAAGGAACATGATTGATGGCTTTCTTTGATCTTATTTTCTGCCACCCCATAAGTATGATTGCTGAATTCTTATTCAGTCTGTCCAATTGAGGAATAATTGTTCCTTCTGTGCATACCTGACAAAGGACATATGTCCTCAACTGTCCTTTTTGGATGAATTCACAACCCCCCCTGTCAAGTCCAAATGTTTTTTCTATCATCAAGAAGGCAAATGTAATTATTTTGCTATGTTTGCTTAGGTTTCTCAGTATAGCCCCAGTGCAGAAAACCCATCAGTCTTACATGCTCTTTTCTCCCAGCATGCTAAAAATGTCCACATCATATAACTACGGTAAAGCAGAAGCATACTGTCAGTTAAAAATGGAAAAAATATACAGTCTAACTGTAACATGGGCTCTGAAGTTATATTTTGGTTGAAGGAGACAGACGCACAGAGCTCAGCGTGATGTTTGTCTGTTTCAGTGGCTCCTTCATTTTGGGCTCCAAGTAGCTGAGAGTCTGCAGGATTTATGACAGAGGTCATGGCCACATGAACCTCTGTCAACATCAATCTAATGTTGCTGAGTGTGCACCCTCTGTAGATACCAAGTGACAGGGCCCTAAAGTCTAAACTTTCACATAGAAGGGAATCAGATGTTTTCTATAAATATGCACAAAATGCACAAATAACACATAAATATTATGTTCTTTTCTCTCCTTAGAAAAATAATATAAATGCAAAAAGCAGCTCTTCTGCCCAGCTGGCTCCTGAAGATCGAACGTCTGGTTCAGAACACCGCTTGGCCCACCGGCCTGCCTCCCTCCCCTGGGCACAAGGCAGCAACGTACACAGGGACGGCCCTGGAGCTTTCCTCCTAGATCTACACAACTTCCCCGACCTCTCCAAAGCCGATATCAATGGACAGAATCCCAACATACAGGTGACCATGTGTGTCTATGCACCTGCTTTGATGCTTTCACTCACTCGTAAGACATGGCTACTCAACCACATAAGGCAGGAAGAGCAAACAGGAAGAAGGAGAATAGTTTTGTGCACATCACTACCCCCTTTTTCTCCTCCTTCCTTCCCCCGTCCCCTTTCACACTTCCTGGCTTGTAGTGAAGCTTAAGATAGACACTGAGGGCTCACGTCCATCATAATGACAGCTGAATGCCAGACAGCAGCGCCTCACTACTAACCCATGTGCAGGAAGACAGACGGCAGCTTATGTAAATGTGTGGCAAGCCCTTGCCCATAAGTCCCTCAGCGGTGCAGATGGCCGAGAAACCGCTGCCATGTTTAAATCATTCTCCTGTCTAATCCAGCAAGGGGGTCTTTCCATTTCTGAGAGCATCACTGCTAAATCCGAGCATGAACAAAGTGTATTAACATCTCAAGATGTGGGAAGAGAGCGGAGCAACCAATTGAGCAAGGGCGTGAGGCTGTGGGAGAGGAGGGGGGGCTGTCTTTGATCCTGGGATTCATCTGGCTTTCATGGTCTGGAGGAGGCTGAGTAGCCCTTTGAACTTTGTGTTTAGGTGGAGAGAGCCCGAGAGGTGGGAGGGTGACTGTGGGGCAGGGGTGGTGGTCCCCCCCGTCATCTGGGAGGCACATGTGTTAGGACAGAAAGAGGGAGGGGGTGATATTGTGTGCAGGGGTATCAGAAAGTGTCACTGCATGGCACCCTATCGACTTATTCAGTCCCAAAAATGCTATATAAGTATTGTCTTTGATGATTCTGTTGATGACTCTTTAAATTGACTTCTGTTCTCAGGTGACCATTGAAGTGGTGGATGGACTGGAGAGCCATGAGCCGGAAAAAGGCCTCCGGAAGGAGAGCAAACCCAACTGGGCGTCTCCTAACTGGAGAAACTGGTGGCCTCACACTTCTTCATCCTCCTCTTCTTCTTCCACCACTCATCAAACAGAAGAGCAAGATCGCACCTACGGGAGCAACAGCGAGGACAGCAACTTCCTCCGGCCGCCAGCAGATTGGGACAGGAGAGGAGGCACCGGGGGAGGAGGCAAAGCTCAAACCGAATATGGTGAGAATGACAGGAGGGTGTGTTTGCGAGGAAATGAGTGCACAATGCACATGGCAGAATATTTAGCTGGGTCCATAGGCTCTCATTTGAGGACCGGTCTCCAGGGTTTTCCACAGTTGGCCATAGTCTGATGTGGAATCTGTAATTTGCAGATTTGCTGATTTAAGCTGTCACCATAATAAGTGTAGTCATCCCAGGCGAGCCCTTGGGAGCCCCTGATTGAAGCCTTTAACACTTTTTTATGAGATGGATTCCTCTGTGGTGCGGAGCGAGCTACATGACACAGTTTAAACGCCTTTGCTACATCAAAGTAGCAACAGGAACGGGGCCAGAAGCTCTGTTAGGCTGCCACACCATCTTCACAGCGCTCTCCAAAACGTAACCCCACAGATAAATCTGCTGCGGAAGAATTTACACTCACTGTCATACAGTATGCGTCCAAGCCGTGTTGTAGCACGCCCAAACCAACATGGTTGCACAGGAATGCATATGCTGTGGAAAATGTCATTTTATCCACTTGCACTACGGTGGTTAGGGGAGGCGATTTCATACTCTTTTTTCGTCAAACCATTGCCCATGTGTAATGTTTTTGGCTTATCGCTGTGGTCAGCTTTCACTCATAATCTATTTCATACCACACTTTGGACAAGAAAATACTTAATCATCATTTCTGTCCTGGTTTTAAACCTAATAATCATAACTGTGGACAGGCGGTGGTCCTCCTCTCCATCATGGACCACTGGTGGTACATTCAGCTGTCTTATCTGTGGGCTGAGGGGAGGCTATTATCAAGTCAGTTCAAGTCAAATTTATTTATAAAGCCTATTATCACAAATCACAATTTGCCCCAGAGGTCTTTACAGCATACAACACCCCTCCATCTTTGGACCCTCACAGCGGATAAGGGAATAGGATTGGTCCAAGCATAGAACTTTGCAGAACTCTGTAACCAACTTAAATATGCACAGAGGACTGATCATTAATATAAACAAACTGAGATCGATCTGATAAATATAAATGAAACCAACTTAGTGCTGTTCACTTAATTCTGAGTTTTGTCAGAGCTGCCACCAGCTCTTTGGCCATAGTACGGAAGGGGGAGGGGAGCAGCGCTAGATGGCTATCTGGCCTGTAGTCATACAAAATGCTCATAATGAGGGGCAGATGGAAGTGGAGGGTTGGGGGGTGGGGGTGTATAGGAAGGTTTGGACCTTGACCAGAAATACTTCCATCTCAGCATGCCCACATTAATTCTCCTCATTGATGGAGTACTGCTTTCAAGATGTGTGTGTGTGTTTGCATGCGATAGCGATGGCGGTGGTGGGTCGAGCCCCGTGTAACTGTTTCCATGTATACCCATTACAATGATCTGCTCAATGATAATTGGAGTTAAAGAGGATTTCTTGCCATTTCACTTCCTATTTTCAAAGCAATGAATCACAGATAGAGCAACTGAATGGTGTCCAGTGCCACTGTGCCAGGGATACTGAGGCAGCGCAGGAAATTTGTATTTGTAAATTCCCCAGTCCCTGTAGCAAAGGCATAGGTTTTGTTTCAACTTAGGCAGTGATGAAACAGGAGGTTTGGGGATCATCTACAAGAGCTTAATTTTTACATTTTTATCAGGTTTCCTACTCATTTTCATGGACAAAATTTCAAAATTTCTCTAACACTTTTCAAAACTCCATAATAAAAAAATATAAAAGCCACTGCCCAGTACCCCAAATATAGCCAACATTGTAAATGTCTTTCATTATTTTATTGGGGTGAACAAATGCACATCTTAGAAATTGAGGGGGACATGTCCCTTGCGTCCCCACCTACGTCTACGCCTTTGGTCCTTTGGTCCTTTGGTCTGTAGTTCTTTTAAAATGAGCAAAACACTCCCCTGTTACTTCACTAACAGAACACACATACTGTGCCCTATGCCATGTACAACATGTGTGCATGTATGTGTAGACAGGCTTGCGTGGTATCTGCTTTGAGGGCCGAAGTCAAAGAGAACTTTGAGCTCCCCCACTTCCCCTTTCATGTCCTCCCCCTACTTATTATTAGTGAGGCATGCTAACAGGCCTGAGTAGGTTCAGCATGTGGCCTGCATCAGAGCTAAGGATCTCTCTCTCTCTTGTTCTCTCTGATCCAGACTATATGGATGGAGAGGGGGACTGGAGTAACTGGACGGCGTGCAGTGTCACCTGTGGAAATGGCAACCAGAAGAGAACCAGGTCATGTGGTTACGCCTGCACAGCCACGGAGTCCAGGACTTGTGATATGCCCAACTGCCCAGGTAAAGTCTGGATTTTAGATCATAGAATGAAAAAAGTCCACCAGTAAAGACGGATATTAGAGGATAGTTTGTAAGTGCATAAGTTGATTAAGTAGTCTTTCATCTCTGATCCACCTTTCACTGTGCATTCATCTCTCCAAAGGTATTGAAGACGCCTTCAAGACAGCAGCCACTGAAGTGAGCCTGTTAGCTGGAACAGATGAGTTCAATGCCACGGAGCTCTTTGGTGTTGGTACGATTTTACTCTTGTCTTACTGCGGACTATCCCTCATTCAGATGTTCTTACACTATCAAAGACAGTTCATCCATCTGGCAGCAGTGTTCCTGCACACACTTAGCATTCCTCATGCTCGGGTTGCACCCCATTACTGCGCAGAGATGAAAATGTGCAGCAGTGCAGGAAGAGCACAGTATGCCACTGCCCGCTCTCTCTTGGTCTGTCTGTTCTTAATCAAGCCAATGAAAACACAACTTCATGTTAAATGTTGCACCTTCTCACACTTGTGGTTTCATCTTCAATCATCTTTTCTTGCAGACACAGACAGCTGCGAGCGATGGATGAACTGTAAGAGCGACTTCTTGAAGAAGTACATGACCAAGGTGGCAAACGACCTGCCCAGCTGCCCTTGCTCTTACCCAACCGAGGTGGCGTACAGCACAGCAGATGTACATGATGCCCCCACACGCCGGGATTTCCGCTGGAAAGACGCAAGCGGGCCAAAAGAGAAGCTGGAGATCTACAAGCCCACGGCACGGTACTGCATCCGCTCCATGTTGACACTGGAGTCCACCACGCTGGCAGCGCAGCACTGCTGCTATGATGACAACATGAAGCTCATCACTCGAGGCAAAGGGGCCGGTACGCCCAACCTCATCAGCACAGAGTTCTCAGCCGACCTGCACTATAAGGTGGACATTCTACCCTGGATCATCTGCAAAGGAGACTGGAGCCGGTACAACCAGGCCAGGCCGCCAAACAATGGGCAGAAGTGTCCCGACAACCCTCAGGACGAGGACTATTACAAACAGTTTGAAGAAGCAAGGGAATTCTAGTGAAATTACCAAACATACGCTGCTTAAATACTCAGCTAAACCTCAAAAATGGTGCTGAAACCATTTTTTAAATTCTGTTTTTGATTAAATACTAGAAGAACTTTTAGGCTCTGAGGAACAAGACTTACAGAACTGCTCTTTTGACCCAAGAGGAACAATAATCCAACTGAGTCAGAACATTTACTTGCTCACAAGGAACCTCTCTTGACTTCATCAAAACCAGGCGCAAAACATTGCTCTATTTTTTAAACATTTTTATAAATGATGCCTCTGAAAAATGGAAATTGCTTCACCCATTATAACTCTCAGATCTGGTCACCAAAGGGAGAACTGAGTATGTATTCTTAAAAAGGGAAAATTATTATTTTAGGAATGTTCGTTTAGATTGTGTCCGTGTTTGTCTCCTTAGATTGTTTATGTTTGGTGAATCTGAGAGGTCTGTGGTAATAGAATAATGAGATCCTGCAGGAATCTGTTGGGGGGTGGGCAGGGTAGAGAATAGGCTTATCTAATTTTCTCCCATTTGTCATTCACAATACCCAGGTTCTCATGTAAGCTTGTGAGTTTATATAGCATGCACATTTTTTTTTTTTTTTTACCATTAATTTGCAACCGTGTCCCTTGTGTCTCTGAGGCAGCCTGCATTATTTTTGTAAAGTATTTATTAAGTTGTAGCTGTGTCTGAGTTGGGTGTCTATGACTGTGGTTTCTGATTCACATATGGCTCAATGCTAACTTGAGATTCCTCTCTCGCTCAAACATTAGCATCAATGTCTCAAGTTAGGATTAAACCATAATTGAGCGTAAAGAATGTGTGAATTCAACTGTACGGACAGATTTTTGAGATATAAATCTATAAATAAATTTTTTAAAAGCCATTGAATGTGGTTGCTAGAGAAAAAAATGTTTTGCATGTATTATCTTCATGATAATATCTCTTAAAGGAGCAGCGGGCAAGATTTAGGAGGATTTAGTGCCATCAAGTGGTGAAGATTGCAGATTGTGACCGGCTGAAACTTATCGTGGTTAAAATTCCTTCAGTGTTCATTGTTTAGGTTTTTACCAGGAGCTGAGGTCTTTTCCTCTCCAAAATAAACAGACCAAGTGATTACAACCAGTAAAAGCACCGAATATAGCAGTGTCACATTAGAAATCAGCGTTTTTACAATGCTGATTTGCAAGTTTGCGACAGGCCACTAGCCTAGCACCTGCTAATGTGTGATTTCCTTTTTTCTATGATAATTTAAGATCCAGACATTCAAAAGGTTTTTTATCTGAGAGCCAAAAATCTGAAGTGGTCTTTTGCTCTTAAAAACAAACAGACCTGGAAATTGAACCAGTAAAAAGACTGTATAAAGCAGTTTCAGGTTAAAAAATGTATGTATTTCCAATGCTGCTTGTAGCTGAGGTGCTGCACACTACGGTGTCTGACATGAAAACATGAATGGCCTTATCTAGTGTGTTTGATTTGTCTTTCTCTGTGCTACTGTAAAAACATGGACATGTGCAACATGGACTCCATGGACAAGGACCTGCTCCCTGTGTAGACATAAACGACTCATTCCAAGGTAACAAAAACAGAACAATTTTAATTTTCAGGTGATTATAAACTAAAGAAAAACATATATATTATATTATATTTCTGCCAATATGTCTCCCTAAATCCTACACACTGGACCTTTAAAAGTTGTAAATTAAGAAGATTTTAAGCAAAGTTTCATCAGCTGCTATTAGATTACTCCCTTGCTGTCGAAGGAAATTCATCCCCGGGAAAAATCTCATCAATTAAACCCCTCCAACGGGCTTAAGCCTGTGCACAAGACTTCCATTAGTTCCATCCAGTGTGGCTCTCAGGCCAGGCCTTTTGAAGGGATTGCGATATTTCTTCAGAGGGCGAGGAGGGTAAGGTTCCCTTGAATGCGACTCAAATTCTTTGTCTTTGGCATGTATCCTCACATTCCTGAGTAATTTCTCAGTGTACACACGCACTCACTCACACATACACACACACACACACACACACACACACACACACACAAAACTGCCTGTCCGTAGCAGGGACCTCTGACCATTCCCTCTCCGCTGAGTGCTGCAGTCATTGTCACACAGAGAAAGCCATTCATGGTGCCCTCATTCCTACAGTCTTGTGTACGGCACAGCTGACTGGGTGCAGGGCTTGTCTTTATAATGCAGCAGGCCCCAGCACGTTCCACACCCCTGAGGCGCTACTTGCAACCGCCTAGTTGCTTCACTATTCATATGAAATTCCTCCACACGCATCCTTCGACCCATTTATGCCCAGACACAGCCTTTTATCAACAACCTATCCTCAAATACTCACTGAAGATACATTCATTTAAAATGAAGTTATGCTCCCTCCCCTGTAGATTTCAGATTTGAGTGTGTAAAACTGTTTTTAAGTATTCTGTCCCTCTCTTCAGTAAAAGCACGGACTGAGGCTAAGATTACAGTAACCGGCATGGATCGTTATCTTAGCAGGCCGTCTGCTGAACAGGCCATGAAGATCAAAGTGAGGTGTTCGTCTTTATTTTGAAACATTAGGGCCGACCTCAAATTGATGGCATACCTCCCCCTCCACCCCCTCCAGTATCTCTTCCCTAGACAGGCTCCACGTGTCTCCAGAGCAGGCAATTACTCCTACACCCTCCTCACTTTTCATCTCGTTTCTTCTCCCCTCCCCTACAAACACTCGAACAGCATGCACACTGATTCATGTGCCAAAGCATAGGTACGAATACAGACACAATGCAGATTTAGAGGCTCAGTATATGTGGTGTGAAAATATAGCAGAGGGCAGACTAACTGGGGATGAGCGAGTGCAGAGAAAACTTGTTGCCTGTGGGGCGTCAGTGAGGCCTCACTTTTTATGTTTCTATTTCCAGGGTTCTACTCTGGTATGTTTCAAAGGATGCAAAGCACCATATTAGTGGTATATTGTCAAGGATCCGAAAGGGCTCATTAAGCATCACCAAGATATGATTGTTGGTATTTTGCCTCTATTTTTGTTATGAGAAGGAAATTATGTCCAACGTATGTATGCTCTTTTAGACCGAGTTTGACAGGGCTGGCTCTGGGATTTCTCAGTAGATCTCCACACAAGCTCATTGTGGGAATAGGAAAACAAGAGGGGTTAAAAGAAGAAGAAGAAAGCAGTGGAAACTTGGATAATGTTGTAATAAATGAAGAATAAGCTCAGTTTTTCTTCAGTTACTTTCTGCAGAAATTTTAAAATAAGTCCAGGTGGCTTGTTGTCCATGCTTGTTGAGCCTCTAGTAGGTAAATAACCGCAGTGCGTGGTGACAATCAGGCATCTCTTTTGTTTGCGGTGTGGTGCACATGTGGCAGAGCCATTTTTAGCCTCTCTTCCTCACTTTCTTTCACTCACTCCCTCGCGCTGCTACTTTTTTGGGTGGTGTAGCACAATGCAGGAAGTGTCTGGGCCGCAATACCGCAGGGCCCTAACTGCACGGCAAAGCTAATTAAAAGGTTTTTCTTTGGTCTTGTAATCTGGAATAGCTGACCTGGAGCAGGAGATTGCTTATCTAGCAGCTTTTTTCCCGCCTTCTACCCCAATGTCGTACCAGCTTAACAGGGGCACACAGCTGGCATCTTTGCCATAGTGTGTCAGTGGAGGAGTTGGGGGGGGGACAAACATGCGCCTGGGTGTGCAGCTGAACAAACAGGTCAAGTAGCTGTGGAGCATCTGAGAGGCCAGGGCACCTTACTTAACCCCTGCTGCTGCCAGGATGTCGCTGAGATGCTGCAAGGATCTGCAGCCACACTGTCTATCACAGAACAGTGGAAAAGCACATAACTCTAATTCACTCGGACATAAAGAATCAGCATGCAATAAACATCATCATGTTGGATGACCTAGGGCTGTGTAGGTATGGATTTTTTCTTACTGTAATGAAAAAGCAATGTATCAGTACGAATGGCAGTAAACCGCAAGCAAAGTTGCATTTCCTTGGATAGCAAAAGCATGCACACCACTCTACCTCTGATTGGCTTGTATTCATTGCCTTCACTGGTTGGATTGGTAAGGTTTAGGTAAGAGGAGTGAGACTGGTTGAGCAGTGGATCCCAACTGGTCCAGTCAGGGTCCAGATTTCTCCTTGGTTATTAGTTCAAGGTCCAGACCTGAGATAAATCACTACATATTTGATTTTATTTCACAAAATGTAGATGACACATTGGCTTAAAACACCAAGAAATAACACATAATGTAAGAATAAACAGAATCAGCACTTCTAAATAAAAGCTCTGTCACTTGCGGCCCATTCAGAGTAGACCCATGACCCACTTTTGAACTGCGACCCACTAGTTGGGAACCACTGGTTTAGAGACTGCGCTGTGGGTGAGATACTGAGTAGGGCTGCAAAGTAGTGACTGCAGACTTTCATGATTCAAAGTCAGAAAAAAACATTTTTCAATTAATGTATTTTATCAACTCTACAAAAACTGATAAACTCATCACAAAGGTAGTTTAACATGACCTCAGTACTGCGGTGACGCAGTTATTCACAGCCCAGCCCATCATGGGCATAGTGGCTTGACTAGCACCTGTCCCTCTCTCCTTTCCTCTGTACTAGCTGAATCAAAAGCTAATTTAACAAGCACCCGCTCATAAATTCACTCACAAAGCTGTCGGACAAATTAGGACAAACAGGGGGAAAAAAACTCTACTTTCCCCCTAATAAAAAAGTTATTATATTCAGTCAGGCTTTTCACTGAGCTCAGCATATGAGTAATGTAACAGCACGTTTTATATGTTCATGTGCCACTCGAAGTGAGTGCAAATCAGGTTCACTTCAGTGCAAATAGATGATTCTGATGCATAGGTTTAGATGTCTGAATATGTTTAATATTCAGAACATGTGCATTTTTACCCCCCAATAAAAACATGAAAGTACCCTGTAAAATCTGACAAGCTGATCTTATTGAAAGTAATTTGTGAAATCGATTGCCTTGAAAAAGGTAAGTTAATATATAACTATATATAATATATATATATATATATATATATACTATAAATCATAATTATTGTTTACTTTATATCTAGGTGTTAAGTTTACTAGAAATTGAAGTTGTTGCTACTTTAAAACGACAAGTGAAAATTGCCTTGTTCTTTCTCATGTTAGCAACTTCAGCAATTCTAGTAAGTCTGACTTGGCGTGATTATCACATAGAGGATTTTGCCAGTGATGAAGTTAGGAGATTTATGAGTTCTGTTTTCTTAAAATGTGTAAAAAATTTAAATATGACTGACTAGCTTGCAACCAGCAGCATACAGATACATAGTACAGTAAACTTGGTTTCCTTTGAAAAAATAAGTAAATATAACTTCATTCTGACTTAACAATAAGATAAAAAAGTAAAAAATAATAACTAATGAAATATATATTTATATTTACTTACATTTTTCAAGGCAATGGGTTTCCTAGTTTTTTATTTTTCCAAGTAAATCAACCTGTCAGATTTTTCAGTGTAGATTTTTATTTTGACAAAACTAAACTTTTTACACCGTAAATAGATGCATAAAAAACATAAATCTGTGCCTAAAAGGTATAAGAATGCAGAAAATGAAGTGTTTGATGCTCAAAGATTTTTGGAAGAAGCCCCTAAAACCCTAATTTGAGTTGTGCATGTGTGACTGTCTAAACGTAACCTACACCCTTGTCCTGATGTGCATAAAGGTAATACATACTGGCTCCTCTGCTGGCTCAGTCTGAGAGAGGCAGTCCTGTACACTGTCTGATTTTAACCCTGTGCGTGTTGATGTCAGACGCTGGCACAGTAGAGCTGTAACATATCGAGAGGGTTGGTGGCCCTTAGGTGGCGAGGGAGGGGGGGCAGGCAAGCGTGTGCATGGAAGCTGCACAGCCGTGATTCACTGTGACAGCACCGCCTGGCATGTGAGGACAGCAGGCCAAGGCGGGCAAGGCTGCTGCCTTTGATCTTTATTTGCTCCACCGTCTGTTTTGCATTTAAGAGCCTTGCTGAGCGCAAGGCATTGGATACACCTTGAATGGCTCAGGACCCCGTCCACTTTTTAAAGACCCAGGATCCTTTTTCAAAGCTAAGGGGATCCAGGACAGAGAGGGATGATGTTTGAAGAGGAAGGTTCTGCGCTGAATAGGGCCGAGGGTCTCCCGGCAACACAGATTAACCCTGATGAAAAGAGAGTGCTCCATAATAACACATGATCAAGCTAACGGAGAATGGTGTGAGTGTGGGTGAGGGTGAGGGGCAAAGTTACATACATCTCCTTTTAGATTGACCGTCAAGATCAACCCCGGGTCAGGAGGCTGCAGAACAAAAACAAACATGCACCTCCCCAACCAACCCTCTGCTGCTCCTCCTCCTGACCCGTCAAATACATTTTGCACGTTAGTGATGTCGACAGATTGTGACATCTTGCACCTGAGAGGCAAACTGGCTGGATACCATCAATATGTGGTCCTATCCCAAAGCCAGGCACGGTGCACTGACAGGGAGGCATCTCTCTCTTCAAACGGTGCATAAATTTATCTCCTTGAACATCTCTATTGCACATTCCTCTCAGACACTGCAGTGGCTGCGATCCAGAGCCAGCAGCTGGACAAACTCTTGCCCCAGAGACTGATTCAAATGATATAAATAACTGCCCTCTCTAATAAGAGCCTTTATGAGGAATCAAATCGACACAACTCAGAAAAAATAAAGCAGAAACACTTGAGAGTGGAAAATGTTGGTTATGTAATTGACACTCTTTAAATATGAAGAAAAGCTTTAAAAAAAAAACTGGCTCAGGAAAGTAACAGCTTGTGCGTTTGTGTGTGTGTGTGGGTGGGTGGGACGGACAGCACACATTTTTAATAGTCATCGATGTTCCTCAACAAACACAGACTTCAATATTTCCTCTTTCTTGAAAAAATGTTTCAGCATGCTCACGTGTCCTTCTGCAGAATCCTTTCTTTCCACTCTAGGTCCTGTCCTGTGTGTCATTTATTCCCAGACTATACATTTTTGCCAGTCCTCAATTTAGATCACAATATTTGTGATGTCTGTTTGGGCTTAGACAAACTGTTCCTCTTTTCTCGGAGGAATAAAGCGGCGCTCTCATTTCAAGCAAAAGAGGCCCAAATCCGATTTTTCTGCTCTCATGTGACACAAATCAGATTTTCTGTTTTTTTTTTTGAGTAGTGCGGACGCAGGTATACAATTTTGCGTCTGCTGTGAGAATGGTCATATCAGAATTCATGAGTGTTTTTCTCATACATCTATAGTTTTTCCACATCGTACCTCACTGCGGGACCACATTGCTCACCATAAAGAGTCAGAGTGGTCCATTGAAACTACAGAAAGCTGCTGTTGCGATAAGTTGCCTCTGTCGCCATTCAATAGAGCACAACTGCCAGGCACTTTCTGACAGGGGCAGATTGCCTTAGTGCCGTGACAGAGTTGTCATGGGGCGCCAGTTGTGGCCCAACCACTTCTGATTCCTCTCCCGACCACACCCACACTTCTCTCTCAGCACAACTAGCAACAGCTGCTATTAGAGCTGGTGGACCAAAAGCCTGTCTGTAGGACAGCTTGTTATCCCGAAAACCAACAGCCATTATTCCGAAGGACCATTTCTCTGAAAAATAGGTTACACACTCCCAAAAAGAGGCGCAATTGTTGTCTAATTGTAATGCAGAATTATGTCGCTGAACCTTACTTCCATCATCCAAGAGTAGTGGTGGAAGTACTATTTAGATACTTTACTTAAGTAGAAGTACAAATACCACCCTGCTTTGAAAATGGTATGCAAGTGAACAAATATAAATTTTATATAATATAAAATAAATGTGCTTACATGTAGTAAAAGTCAAACCACCCTGCTTTAAAAATGGTACTTAAGTAAGGAAATATAATATAAAATGTATATAATATAAAATAAATGTGCTTAAATGTACTAAAAGTCAAAATACTCAATGCAGAAAAATCTTTAAAAAGAAAAATAACACACACAAAAACCTTCATCTTTAAAAAAAAAGGGAAGTAGGAATATGCCAAAACTCAAAATTAGTAAATAATAAATATGAAAATAAGCTAGAAAAAGACTCAAATATTTATAAAAATAAGAAAAAAATTCATTAAAAAAAAATCAAGATTCATTTTCAAAAAAGGAAAAAGATTGAAATGTTTATCAAAATAATTGTCTATTAATTCTCTGTGTATCAATAGATTGATTAGTCGACTAAATTGTTGCAGCCGTACCTGTTCCCTTTTCCCTTTTGGGTAATTTAATTAATAACAAAACACATTTTAAAAACTCAAAAATCTCAAACTCAAACACAAAAATCTTAACTTGTAAAGTAACTAAAGCTGTCAGATAAATGTAGTGAAGTAAAAAGTACAAGATTTTCAACTTAAATGTTGTGGAGTAGAGGTATAAAGTTGCATGAAAAGAAAATTTCATACTTAAGTGCAGTACTTAAGTAAATGTTACATTAGTTACATTCCACCAGTGTTAGGGAGATGAAGCTTCCTGGGTACGTCAGTCATTTCCCCCCAAGTGCGTGTTTTTAACGTGATACTTTTGTTGTTCTAATTTGCGTATGTGGGGCATTTAAGGACAGAGATCTGTTCACAGTGATGTCAGATATACGCAGGTCACTTCAAATATGAATGTGAGCAGTCTTGGCAGAATGATCATATCTGGGAAAACCATCTGAACTGAGCACTGAGTCCTGTAAAGTGAACGTAACCCATGTCTCACATCAGAGGGTTTAAAAGACTAAAGATGATACAGAATTGTAGCAACATAGATTTTATTTACTTTTTGAGCACTGTAGAGAGCTGTGCACATATTAACATTTCCATAGCTTATACCGTTTTATATAACTTGCATTCTCAAGTAAAGAATAAACAAGCTCTATTATGGTTTTGTTGAGACTGGCATTCTTAGTTGTTACTGAGAGAAACAGCAAAACCAGAGGAATTGATTATCCCAACAAAAAATTTAGGCCCTTACTTCTTTCAAGTACATTTCTCAACAGCACCAATTCACGGGCTTAATACATAAATTAGTTTATAGCGGTCCTTTTTAATAGCAAGAAAATACATGTCTCTGTCAATGTGACTATACAAATATAAATTGTCATTTTTGAATGATGACTAACAGTCACGTTTGGCGATGGGGTCAAATGCTGCTACCTGAGCACTTTATATATGTATCAGCATCACTCTGGAAGTGCATAGCTTCCTGCTTCTTCATCAACTCTACACCTGTCGCAGAACACAAAGTGGCTTACTGTAGATTTTGCACATGCAATAGCTATGTATTCACATTGTAAAACAATTAAAGCAAAGCATTCTATGGCTGAAATAGAAAAATTCATCATGAGCTAAGATGCACATTATGCTACATTATACATGATGCTGCAGGATTAATAATATGTGTGTACGAGTACATGGAAGTTGATTCGTATGTGTTAGCATTGCTTTTTTGACTCACAGCTGTAAATGCTTCACTCATAACAATTATCTGGAGGAGCAGGCAATCCACAAGGTGCAAATTTGACATCTTTTTTAAACTTGAAAAGTAGTTTAAGAACAAAATAAGGTCTTGCATTTGAAATTCCTAAACATCTGAAAATAGTCACATCTGTCCAGCGGTACAAAACAACATGAACATCCACCCTGTTTCCCTAAATCATAGCTTATATACAAAAGGAAAAAAAGAGTAGGAAAGGAAAAGAGTAACAAGGAAAAATGGTGCATCAAGGCAATGGTGCATCAAGTCTAATCCAGGTGACACTGGAGATTTTGGGGGGGCATAGAGTACATGCTGGAGGCAGCAAAAGGGAAGTTCTGTAAGTGCACTAAGTAGAAGCTAACACCCCTCCCTCCTTCCTGGGCACCTGTTAAAACAGCTAAAGCTTATTACTTCTGGCATCACAAAGGCGGCGGGTAGGTGAGGGCCGTGTGTACGCGTGTGTGGTTGTGGTAGAAGGGTTTGGAGTATTGCTGAAAAGCCCATAAGGAGGGCGAATGCAGCTCACTCCATTATGCTCATCAGTCGACACACACCGCCTTCGATGGCCAAGCACTGTCCAGGAACGGTCCCAGGTGGTAATCTGGATATGTGTGTCTGCAGGTGACAAAAGAAGACACACAGACACACAGACACAGACACACACAGACACACAGACACACACACACACACACACACACACACACACACACACACACACACACACACACACACACACACACACACACACACGCTGAAAACATCGCAAAGGAAAAGATATACAAACAGAGGAAAGACTAGAAAGGGAAAAGGAAAATGCTCAGTCTAGTTTGAGGAATACATCCATAAGATTTATGAGAAGGATTTTGGAACTCTCGAAAGTTATCACAATAACAACAGTGACTTTGTGTTAGATTGCAGCTGAAGTAGAGCAGCTTTTTTACTAAACTCTACAAACTAAACTCTACTTTTTTTTTGCTACAGGTTCTGCATTGGACCCTGATGGTGCCAAAATACTGTAGTGTTTTCATTGAAATGAAGGCTGTGGCAGTTTTGTTGTAGTTCTAATATACCCTACACAGCCACAGGCCCTATTCACACGGGACTAGTATTACCTGGGAGCTTCTAGTAATTTGTCATAATTGCAGAGGCTGTCTGTGATCCTAGCAGGATCAAGGATAAATGTAATTTTGTTTTTTAAACTTTGTTTTAAAAAATGACCAATTAATCTACTTTCTACCTTCTACCTTCAACCATGCCTGTAATTTGTAAATAAAAAATAGACTGTGAAATTATGAACCAGATTTTTTGAGAAGAAAAGCCTCTTTCCTGGTCAAAAATGATGGAGGCTGCATTGGCAATTAAGAAATAAAAGTTTTGACAGCATTCAGGGTGCAGGAGGCTCATCTCGCTACATAGCATGGAGACCTGCTCACAGACTCCAGAGCACCTTTTTTTCAGGGGGGGTAATGGCTGCACCTGACATAAACAGAGTCATTTAATGCAGGGATAACCTGACCACCTCTCCCACAGACTCTATTTTAGGTCCAATACAAACTTAAGAAACACCTGGAAGAAGATCAGCTCTGCACTCTGGATTTCTGGTAAGAAGGCTATGATATGGTGCTGTTTATGGTCACTTAGCAACCTCAGACAAAACCTGCCTCTGCGCTCATGAAAGCTGGCACAGAGTGCACAGAAGAGAAGCTGTTAAAGACACAGCATGTGTACAGCCCGTTTCTCTCCTACTAGATGCATAGAAAATGTGACATAAACAGAATATATCAATAACAGTGCAAATAGAGCAAAGCTGAGAGTTAACGGCATAACCGTGGCCAAAAGATTCCTTTCCTGTATGATGCACCAGATGAGTCTATTCCTTCATTTTTGCAGCTTAACTTACTAACTTACACCCAAGGGATATCTGACAGTGCAACTGCAACGACTGTGTCAGCCATTAATAACTGTACAAAGGTGTTCTAGAACCAAGCACGATTGTGATCAACCTTATTTTCAAACCAGAACAGAAAAACCCCAGAAATAAACTACTGTTCAGGCTCTGACAACAGTGAAGTTCCCCCAGAAGTAGGATGGAGTCTTTTCTCCTGGACCCCACTCAGAGACTCAAAGACCATGGACTAATTGGGAGACAAAACCAAGAGCCACTGCATCTGACAATGCACAGCTCCACAAACACAGAAAGTTTTAACTACTTGCTTGGTAAGTGGATATAGCGTTAAAACAATTGAAATATTATATGACTAATATCAAAGATATGGACAATAACTACTACACAGCAATATCCTTGTTCCAGAACACACATAGGACTGCTGCTGCTGCATCACGAGCATGTACTCCCAAAGTCCAAAGATGCCAAGCGAGTATTTATAGAGACAGAGTGAGAGGATAAAGTGAACAGACTGCTAGTGTTTTGTGTTTGAGCAGACACAGAGAGGAGTAAGAGGAGGAGGAACGGGGCAAACACAGCTGTGAAGACCAGAGTGATTCTTCAACTGAGGGGATCAAAGGTGACTGACTCTCCCTCTGCCAATAATGGCTGTCATCCTCCTTCCTCTTTCTCTCCACACTGGCTCCAGCCTTGGGGGAAAAGTCCATCCACTTATTGACCAGGCCACTGAATTGGCCTGACATCACTCTTCCAGTCACAGGAGCCTTCATCTCTACTGGCGTTCCTTTTGTGCAGGCTTGGACTGTGGCCCCTGGCACCCCGAGGGCAACTGTCACTACAATGGGACAACAACCAGACAAGGCCATGCACACATGGCAACACTCTCAGGGGCTATTATGCCTCCAGTGCCCCTTTCTGGGTTCATCCTCTTCCCTTCATCTTCTAAAGATGAGGTTAAAGAAAGGCCTTGTTTAAACTGTTTTGACTGAAGGTCCATAGCTGAGACATAATCAACTAATGGTGACATGTTAAATGTTTTGCTTTTGATGTTTGCGTGTCAGAGGGAAAGAGATTTGCAATTTTAAATTCCAACCACATTGAATACACAGCTGAAAATACACTACTGGGCACAGTTAGTGCCGAGCAGTATGACTTCATATATTTTGCAGGAAACTGTGTCTGACAATGACACCAATGTGCCCTAACCCTCACCCCAACACGCAACCTTGCGGCATATGTTAGGACCTTAATTTTTATTTCCATCTGACAGAATGGACAACTTGAGTGAGTAAGCAGGAAGAGTAAAAGGCTTACTAAACCAAACAAGTGAGTCATTACACCACCGCAGTGCTCAGAGCATCGCGTGCCTTTCACAAGCTGCTGCACTCGTTCAGAAGTCCAAGTTACAGGGGCACAGTAGTGAGGTGAGTAGTGCTTTGGGCCCGGAGGTCACAAAGCAGATGTTTTTACACTTCTGTGACATCAAATCTGGTCAGCATCAAGCAAATAATGCTACAGCCTTAAGTGTAAACACTAAATTGCTTATTCACATTCACAGTTTTTGCATCTATGTTGTGCCAACTTAAAAGATCACTGGTTTTGTATTTGGATTTTTAATCTGCAGCACTTTTAGGAAGTTTTTCACCCCTGGAAAGATGGTCTTTTCATAAAACTGGGCTGTCTTTGGAGTAAAAAGACAGAAATTGGTCCAATATGACTAAAGTAAATGAAGAAAAAGAGCTGTAGAATTAATTTTTGCACACACAAAGATGTCGAAAACCCACATTTAATAGCATGTACTGTGCAGCACTTGGCCAATAAAAACACTCCCGCTGGTGTGTAAAAGTTTTCTGTCTGGAAACAATATGGCGGCCAGCTGGTACCAAATGATCTCAGATTACAGTTGAGCGGTAAGTTAAAACGTGTTCAAACATTTGAGGCCAGAAACAGCCAGCACAGTAACAGAATCTTGATTGATCAGCGCTGCTTAGTTTTACCATTTGGTCTCAGTTTGTTCAGTCTATGCTTTTACAACATAGCATGTTCAGTCTATGCTTTTACAATACTGGAAACAGTATGGCACCCGCTTCCTGTTCACAAACTCTCATATTACAGCCAAACAGTGCACTAAAGTATGTTTCTGAGGGCATTTTTAGAGTGAGAAATAGGCAATACAGTAGCAGTACCTTGGATTATATTTGCCAAGCACTACCTAAGTTTCTTTTTCTCTCAATCTGCTTCTATTCTCTTTGAGTCCGTAGTGACGGGCATACAAAAATGTGTAAGTACAATCTGTAGTTGGAGCAACAGCCCAAGAGTCAGTAAAATCTGCATTTTGCATCATGCAGCAGATTTAAGTTGAGAGATGAGCAGGGAGATCTGGGCACCTGTAAGATGGATGGAAGTTTACCCAATTTCCCTTACACATACTTCCCACATTGTTATTATACAATGCTGGCTGGAAACCAATGAAGTATCCCTTTAATCTTATGGTGATTCAGAAAATGACTATAGCAATATAACATTGTACAGGACCAAAGTACTTCGACTGACACCTTGTTGTTATACTGGTCCTAATGAATGGGCTGTTACTTAAAAGGCAACTTTTTGGCCATTTCAATAGGAGCTGGTGGCCAAACATGTTGTCACTAATAGGGTACAGATTTACACTGAATTTCACTGAAAATTTAAGATTGTCTGTTTGGGGGTTTGATGTCCATCTCAACAGTGTCTTCATAATGTACTGAAACATAACTCTAAATTTCTCATTTAACAAATTCTTGTGTTGGAATCTATGTTTACATAATCAGAATAAACGTATAATAAAGTCAGTGGGTTTCAAGGTGGAGCAAAGAACTGCTGAATTATACGATAGTTGTGAAAAAAAAGTTTACTTGCAAATGTACAGTGAGCCTGTTGTCAGCTTGATACCCAGTGACTGAAGAGAACACATGACAGAACTACAGCTGAGTTAAAATATAATTTGAAAAACACAGCTCCATTGTATCTGACAGAGAAAAACAACATTCTTCGGTGATATGAATGTGTTTAGGAGCTAGAGAAGCCGCACATTAACACCACAGCGTAGGCCAAAGGATAAATTTAGCTCTATGACTGTGCCGCTGTTTTTCTGTTGTGGTTTTTCACATTCTTGTGTTTTGAAATAAAAAAAACAATCATAAGCTATTTATTCTCCACATGAGATGGATAGTAAAAACAAAATGTACCATAATAAAAGACATTTGTTGTGTGTGATATACAAAGCAGACAATAACCAGGAGGGCTGAATTGCATGCCATTTGATTTTCTCTGGCCTTACACTATTTGAGCAGCAAAAGCTTTATAGTGGTAATGATGTCCAGGAGGAGGGAAGTGAGCCATGGTGGTGGTGCTGTGGATCCTACACATCTCTTTCATCTGCCCAATCATGACAAACAATAAAACAATAGTCTAACTGTTTCAGAAGCGCCGCCACTGGCCTGCCCTTGCAGCTTTGTGCAGCTCTGTAAAACATGGCTCAATGTTCTGATGTCCTGTCCAGTGAAAACACAGGTGAGCGTTTGAATAAAACCAGATGCTCTCCCTCTGCAGAACTTTATAGCTTTTTTTTTTTTTACAGTGCAGTGTCAAAAGGATTAGGACTCAACTTTCCTCAAAACAACATCTGATTGAAATGTAAGAAAAACCTCAGAGGAAGTGCCAGTAGAGTGTCTGAGAAACTGCTCTGATGTCCAGCTCATTTTAGAATTTATAGACTGAGCTCTAGCATGCTTCGTTTGTCAGAAAATATATGTACAGCCAAATCCTAGAATTAAAACGCTGTGAAAGAGAAGTAGACTTACAAGAAAAATTCAGTCTGACCTCTGTCCTAAATACTCCTGCTACTGTGTATCAGCCCTTTCATGTTCTTATCACAGAAAGCGGTGGAAGATGGACCCTGGCTGGTTAGAAACGCCCAGTGGGATGCTAATAGAAATGGGAGGAATGTTAGTAGCACAGCAGCTGATGCTGTGGACGGCTCTGGCACTTTATGCAATCTCTGCACCTCAGTGTACTGAAAATTTGTATGTGCCTAAAATGGAATTAGATATTTAGGCCAGTGGTTCCAAACTGGTGGGTTGTGGTCAAAAAGTGCCAGGTCCATTCTCAATGGACCATGACTTGCGAAAATATCACCTTTGCGAAAAACTGTCTGGAAAAAAAAAAACATTTAAGGAAACGAAAAAAACATAAAGAAAGAAAACGCCAAAAAGTTTTAAAGAAAAAAATAATCACCTTTTTTGTTGTTTTTTAAATCACTTTTTTTTTTAACCCCTGGGTTTGAAAGGCATGTGTCCAAGTCCAAGCCCAGTGGTGTATTTCCACATGTTATTTATATTTTGTCATATAAAATTGAATATTTGGTCTTTTGTGTGCGAACTTTAAACTGATGACTAAGGAGAAATCTGGATACAGTGGCTGGACCATTGATTTAGGCAACCTATGGGAACACTAATTTTTAGCATCAAGATGCACCAGCATCAGCCCCAATCTGCAGTGCAAAACTGCAAGATGGCAAAGACTGACATTTCAGGAGGACTTATCTCAACTGAAATTTGCATCAAGCACTACTTCTGCCATTCTTTTCTACTTTGCCTCAACAATTTTGATGTCTGCCATCAAGGCCATGGACATGCAGGTGTCACCGCCTAGGCCTCTATGGCTCATACGCCGATTAACAGATAGACATGACTGGAGCCTGGTCTCATTAAGGTTTCCATCTCTGGCTTTTTGAGCCTTATTCGAGAGAAAACAGATGCTCTCCTATGGAATCCCCTCAATGGATAATATGTTGGCAGTAGGTAGGGGCCAAATCTGAGCCCAGCTGTGATGAGTAAAATCTTGTTTTGGACCCAATTTGGAGACATGAAGGACAGAATGGCCAGATTCTCTGGTATGCTGACGGTGAGAGCCACGAAGGCACATGGGAGCTTCATAGAGCAGTGTGAGGTTTGGTGGAGCAGCTGTGCTCTCGGCTGCACTCTCCAATATCACTGTGTCACCAAAGCCCCGTCGAGAGGAAGTGGATACCATTTCCCATGAGATCCAGAAACCGCAACTGACAGATGATATTCCTGGATGTGCCCCCACTGAGCACAATTTCATAAAGAATATTCTACATGTATATATTAATGAAGTGAAGCTGGACAGCTGGTTCACAACAACAGATTTTACAGGTGTTTCATGCTTTTGGTATTTCGCTAAATAAAAAAAACATTTATACAACTACTTGGGAAAGTACCAGAAGAGATCAAGAAGAAAGATGCTATGCGTTCCTAATCATAAGGGCAGCAATAATTAAACAAATTACAAGGAATTGGTTAAAAAATGACAACTCAATTAATTCTCAATGGAGTGATTTTGTAAATAAAATGTATGCAATGGAAAAAATAACGAGAATTAGAAACCAGGTCCATAGAAATATGGAGAAAATGTATGACATATACATCACACAATAATTTCAATGACTCTCGTCAGATATTATAACTAAGATACATGTACTGATGTCTTTGTGTATGCACATGGACACACACACTTGTTAACATGTGTCTTTATGTGTGTATGCATGTTTTTGGCACCCATTGTGCTGATCAAATGTATCCTCTGACTCCAATTGACTAATCATTAGTAAATTATATCTTATGAATTGAAAGCTGTGTAACCAGTTAAATTTTCATTTGACCTTACATATATGTATCAGTTACTGCTATTATTATTTACTTATTTTTATATCACATGTTCTGTTTTGATTTTGAATTTTCTGTATTTTTTAACTGTTTTTTTCTTTTTTCTTTGCTATTGTGATCAGTAACTCCAGTGTTTCTATGTCATATAATTTCTTAAAATGCAAAAAGAAAAAAAAGCTCTTTTTTGGGGCTCAGACCAGACACTTATCTGCAGTTTTAAGAGATAGCCTGTAAGTGTTAAAGAGTGCTGCTCAGCTTCTATGTTTCAGAGTCTGTGGACAAAGCAGCTTGAGCCACTGTGACAAAAACTGGCAACGAAATTCTCCTCTATTATCTATTGCTTCTGCTTCACCGGTCACAGGATGTTAAATTTGATCCTTTACACCTACATCTGCAAATTATTTTTGTTTGCAGCCTACAAATGCCACAATATGCTCTGCTAGCAGTACACTGTTCACTGTGCTGTGCTCACCTCTTTACGTTGGCACCGGCGTGAAAGGGGAGCTCGCATGCTCACATTCCATCACAGAGCTCAATACACAGAGCGCATCTGACAAATATGCAGATTGATACTGATATCCCCAGTGGTGCATGACTTTCAGTAAATTTTATGGTACTTCAGGACCAGGTAGAGCCAGAGAGGGGGAGTGGCGAGAGAAGGAGGAAAGGACGTGTGAGGGGGCGGGGAGGCGGCACCAAGGACAAACACTTTGAAATCTGACCGAGGCTTTAACAACAGTGCCCCCCCTTTATACAGAGTGACAGAGATACATTAGCCAAACAAATCAGTCTGAGCTGAGACTCCATTAAGAGCCATGAGACCAGAGATGAAGGCTACTTAAAAGAGCTCTGCAAAAAATTTTAGTTGCACAATCCAAAAGCTAAGGTCACCAGCAGACTACATACCAACGAAGACGGCAAGCACAGGTGGTGCAGGAGCAAAATTCCTGACTCAGACCACGGGGACCTGAAGTTTGGCTCAGTTGTGGCCTCCAGTGACACCAAAACCTTCAGCGTTTGCAGGAGGGTGACGCTGCGGGATTATGTAACGGGTTGGGAATGAGGAGTGGGATCTGGTGGACATATCATGAACCTGTCTCTACTGTACATACAAATCTCAAAGTTAACAGTGGGGTTAGCAGAAGGGGGCCTGCAGTTTCTCAGGACTTTTGACATTACAGTGTGAAGGAAAACAGACGGAAAAACTCAGTCCAGCCTGCAGGTGAAGAGACAGGACACAGACAGCTATATGTTGTAAGCCAAATTCCCATCAGGCACAACATATTAGCAACGACTACGTTTAGCACCAAGTTGAATTAACAACTACCAAAAACGAAGTTTTAGACATGCAGTTTGGAACTTTTGTTCTGCACTCCTCTGGTAATTATTACTGTTTATGATATATGCCTGCAGGTGAGCTCACTGCAGGGGGGAGGTCGGCGTGTCCGTGCAAATAAGGGAACAGGGAAGGAACGCTAAGTTTCCCTTTTATCTGAAGCACCCTTTCCAGAAACTTTTCTCAGACACGTTTTAAGATTCATCCATCCATAGCTTCCACTATACTCTTGTTGTTCATGCTGCTCTGTCGCTAAGGTCTCCTTCCCCTTCCTGCCCCCTTTTGTTTTGGCTGGTTGACGTCAAAAAAGCATCACTTCCGGAGTGCCATCATGGGACAGTCACCATAGATACCAGAAATCCGGTACACTGAGAAATGCAGAGCGCTTTACCTGGTGGCGATGGCAAGGGCTTGAATATAACAGACATTGATTCATGTGTAAAAATTCCACATTCTAGCTTTAAATATATCTTTTGGGGATTTTTATGTGTTCAACATGCAACATGTTAGGTACGTGTCAGATGTACACATGAATAAAAGGTATGTTAGTGCTCCTGTTTTGTGGGATCTGAATGGCTGCCTCTGAGATTTGTTGAGTGCCGAGGTGAAAACAACCACATGATATTATGCTCAGCAGTCTCTGAATCGCAGTACAAATACAAAAACGATAGCTAATATATTCCCAATTCACATATCAAATCCATATTGAGTCAGTCACATATTTGATAGTGGCCAAGAAAGGCAAGCTGAATGATATATAACACACCTTAATAATACAAAAATATAGAGTGATTTTATCAGGAGAAATGGTCAAACAATAGATAAGAGTCAGGCTAAAAGACAGCTCATTTGGTGCATTCAGAATTCTAATTTAAATTATGTAAAGCAGTCTTCATAAAAGTTAAATCTATGGTTCTAAGTTCAAGTCACAAAGGAAGACAAACTAGTGCCCATAAATAACAAAAATGAGCAGATTCAATTTATAGCCCCTGGCACTGACCAGTGATGTATATGTATCATACAGTACATTTTATGAAATCTATAATATGAGCCAGCACTCACGCCTGCGCTGTCTTAAGGTTTTGCTAATGAGGTAAGGATGGGTATATTATTTATATATAACCCAAATGTATTTGAAACTGACTGCAATACATTCTGCTTGTCAAGCTAATTGGGAAGCTCACCTTTGCTTTGCTATCTTGGGCAGACATGTAGCCAACACACATGCTCTCTGTGGTGTGACTCCAAAGGAACTCCACTGCAGAAACACACAGATAACAAAAGATGAATTACGAAGTGAACATGAGAAAATTAATAATATAAATACATTCATAAATGTAATTATATGAATATAAAGAGCTTGGGGACAGAGCGAGGGCATGGGGAGAGAACAGACCGTTACTGAAGTTCAGTTTCACAAAATGAACAGAAATCAAGAGTTTTTCCATCTGCCGGAGGAAAAAGTTTGGCAGGTGACTCAGCATGCCAAACTGCGGTAAAGTCTGAGCGTGCCTATTATTGTGAATATATTTGACTTGCAGTTCGAACAGAGCTGCAGAGGAAGGTAGAACTTGTGAGTTGGAGTAGAAATTACAGCACCCAAAGGATGTGGTTGACATTCTGTTTATTCTTGTAAATCAACACAAAGCCTTTTGCCGTTCACAGCAAACTGAGGTACTCCACACTGTGCAAGAGGGCTACGCTCCATAAACAGCATCAAACAGGGCCTGTACATCACTGAATAAGTGGTACTCTCTGGAGAATTGCATTATTTATTATTCATACATCATGTTAAAATTACCACAAAGGGCAAAGGGCAACAATCAAACCCAGCGGTAAATCATGTGGCCTCAACTTTGGACAGCCCTCTAATTAAGTTAAATTTAATGATGGTAGTTTTACAAAAGGAAAGATCAGCAGTTCCAGGTAGAGAAACCAGATCGGCCAATACAATCAGCCAAACTGGGAAGTATTCAGAAGGCCTCCACGTAAGCATAGAGTAGTTGATTCCATAGTGGGAGGTCTGTGTTTCAATCGGAGATGAAGGGTGTGAAACCAGAGCCTGATTGTGCAAGTTAAAACACAGACCACCCGCCAGGAAAGCTACAGAGCCTCCTCCCACCCTCCTCCCGCTTATCTGATGATGGATTTTTAAATATTAACAGCCAAAATCTCTGCCTACCATAAGCTGCGGCATGGGTGTTTGAGTGCAATTATTCTTCAAACAATTGATGTCTTACCCAGTATACCCTGAATATTTTGAGATGGTTGAGCTTCGACACATCTGCAGCAGCGCAAGACAATTACTCCACCCAAAACACGATCTTCACTGGCCAGAAAGGGTGAGCCTGTACACACAAAGAAAACACCACACTTGAGATGGCTTAACTAGGTGTAAACATGGTTAAAAAAAAAGTTTCTCCTCAGTCAACAGAGTCTTCTGTATACTTATAGTTCTCCACCCTAACACATCGAACCAAGGATAGCACACGAGAAAACCAGACAAAACACAGCCTCTTAATAGATTTAAGGTGATCTATGAGAAAAAAATCCAAGTTGTTTGCCTTCCTGGCCAAGTTAAACAACTGAAAGCAATTATTCGGATGTATTTATTTCATTTAGCAGACTGTTCAATAAAAAATATATTTTACTCCATTTGTGTGGGCAGGTTTTCAGCACATAATAGGTTAATGACCCATTATTTAAAGAAAAACACCCAGCCGCATTAAAAAGCTCACTTACCAAAAAAGAAATAATAATAATTGTGTGGACTGAGAAATTCTCTTGCTCTCTAACTAAACTTCAAAAAAAGCCTTGAATGAGGTGTTGTGTACACAAAAAAAACTTGAATTGGCTGATTAGTGAGCAGCAATAAAAGAAAAAAGGAGTTTGGAAAAAAACAAACTCAAAACAGCTCCAACATGTTGAAATGTCTCTACACAGCAACAAGAAAAAAACAACAGGGCCAACTGATGTATTTGATGAAAATATTTTTGTGTCTGCATGCCTACGTTTTTTTGTTGCATTTCACACCGATTTGGTTTCATGTCGTAATGTTCTGTTCACTCTATAAAACACTTTTGAGTGCAGCTTGGACACTATTCACACAAAATCCTGGTATTTGGTTTTTTTTTTTAAAAAAAGGCTCTTAATTTAATTTTATGTTACACATTACATAATATCTGACATCTCTGCATGTTGTGAACATGAGAGCGGTTCAATTATTGCTTTGATGTTCACCATTATTTTACCCATAACAATAAAAGCGGAATAAATAACTGTGATTTTACTATTTTTAAGTGTATTACTCAAAAGGATCTAAAAATACTGATGGTGTTGTCATTAAAGATTTTCTATTTAGAGAACCTGACTAATGTGTCATGGAAGCTGAATGAGAGGCCTCCACATCACAGACACTGTCATCATTGCTCTTGCTAAAGCAGGATTTACGAAGCTTGTCTGACTTCATGTGCATCTTGAAAGGAAAGAGCAGAAGAATTAACTTCAAATTGACTTCATCCAGCCCGTCCAAACGTCTCGGTGTTACAGATGTCCACGACAAAGCCAAACTGGGAAGGACTTCTAAAGGAGGCCGAAACAAGGCAGAAACCGCTACATGTTTCCACATGTCCTTTCTTCCTCTGCTCTGTCTTCTCTGAGCTATCCCAGTGGTCATTCACAGGCACAGCAAACACAAGTTAACAAGACTTTGTAAAAGTGACCACTTCTGAGAATATGGCAACAAAAAATTACATCCTCACATGAACTTTCAACAAAAAAAATTGTGCCTTCCAAAATTATCCACGGCTGTCAGCTATGATGCGTGGAACATTTGAAGTGTTTAAACAGTGAAAACGATCCATAAATCAAAAGCCGTCTCCTTTGATTCTATTAGTGCCAATGTTTCCAATTGTTAGCTCATTTCTCATGTTATGCAACATCTGTTTGTTAGATTTATCCTCCTGTGCATTATTTTGTTTTCTCACAAACACCTTCTTGGCCATCAAATCTGTATGTACAGAAAGCAGTGGGGCTGCATGTGGGTGACTCACTGATGAACTTGTTTTGCATAGCCTCCAGCAGTGCTTGGTGGGCATCTTCAGACTGCATGGCAGCAGAGCATTCTCGTGCCAGCATGGTGCGAATCAGATGCTCTCCACAGCCTGGCGAAAAAACACACAGACACAGCTGAGCGTGTATCATTGACTTGCATTAACTCATTTCTTTGTTGCAAGCATGCGTGCCTTCAATCGCAATTGCACAAGGTCTCCAGTGAGTTCACTTTGTAAGAGTTGTAGCACATGTAGAACAAAAAACCACTTACGTCAAAGAATCCAAGGCATATTAAAAAAATCTGACTTTTAAAACATTAGCTGCGTATGGTACTAATCACACTCTGATAATTTACATCTTGAGGTTTAAGTGAATTTTGAAGAGATCAATATGTATGAGCACTTCCTTATTACTATTTATAATACTGTGTTTTAATATTCAAAACTTGTCAGAAAGCTCACATTTTCCCATTATATCTGGTTATTAAGGTACATAATGAGAAGTATTGCAAAATGAATTCTTAGTTATCACTTTGCACAAAAGATTTTGTGCTGCTGCAGTGGTTTTAGAAAGTTCTCATCAGTGCGATTACTTTAAGCTTAATTAATTAAGGTATATATGACGACAGCACCTATAGGCTGCCAAGTACAGCTGCTTTGCTCAAGGGCACTCTGACAGTAATTGCTGAGGGAGGGTTTGTGTTTCAGATTTCCCTGCACGGATTCCCAGCTGGTCTAGGAATTTGAAACAGCAACCATCCAGTATTAATTCCACTTCTGTAAACTTTGAGCTTGAGCTGGCTCACTGTAACTGCAGTATGTGCATACTTGCATGTATCACCATAACACATTTATGCATACACTTGAGGTTTATCGGTTTTTAATTTCCATCTTGCCAAAAATATGTACTTTGTAACATCATTTTCCCAGTTAGGCTTAAATGGCCGAGCACAAAAAATATTACTCGTTTAAATGTGGAGGGTAAACAAGAAGATTATTCTATTACAGCGTTTTCATTAGACCACTGACTAACAGAGGAGAGCAGCGCATGAAACAGTTGTAGGTAGACATATGTATAGATGGACAACATATGCATTTGTCCTCCTCGATAAGAACATTAAAGTAGAATTTTGAAAAAAATTAGAAATATTTACACCATAAATTGATGCAGAAAATGAACAACTTGGTGCATAAAAATTCACAACAAAACGCTGAAAATTAAGTGCTAGATGCTGAAAATTTTCTGTTGGGAGCCCCACTTTCATATGTGTCCACCTAATCATTCAAATAAAACCTAAGTGATAAATAAAATCAAAGTGCCTGCACACTGCTCTCCAGTTGGCACCAATTAGCAGCTCAAATTGTCTTAAACTCCTCAGTTATGCAAATGGTGTATAGAAAAGTCCAGGGGGAAAACTTTTGTGTTTCAGCAAACCAGGAACCATAAAAACCATAGTCAGCCTGCCTTTCCTTACCCTCTAATACTCCCAAGTCAAAAAATAGCAGGTGTCTTTTTATATATCTTAGATAATATGTACTGCCTAAACGACTAACACTGAAAGCAAAGCTTGTTGTTGTTACAGAAAAGACAGATATTAAATGCAAGCTGCATGATTGCAATATGATATTTCTCAATCATGGAGTCTGACTGCAGTCGGGAAAAAGACAAGAAATGTGAAAGTGAAAACAAAACACATCTGGCAAAGGCTCCTGTGAAACCCCATAAAGACTGAAGAATATAGCATTGTTGTTTCTGTAAACACAAATGAAAGCCTCATAAAATATCAGGTAACTACAACAAAACCGAATTCAGGTCGGTAACTGTGGAGACCAGATGCCTGGAGCGATTTGAAGTTCTTTTTTAACGAGAGCAGACTGTCAGATTGGCCAGGTACTGTGCCTTTTTTGTACTGTGTTTACCGTAAACCACTCTGTCCCATGGGGATCTCGATATTATGGCAGCACAAATACATTTCAATTGAAACTGCAGCTTGACGCCCAGACTAAAGCAACCCAACAGAAGAGAAATGTAGAAAAAAAGAGGCCAACACTCGGAGACGCTGTATGTGACAGCCAACAGAGCAAGCAGTGAAGTTCGTGAGCTGTTCTCTCTTGGGCCACAGCAAAGTGAAGGCCAGACGAAGCAGTCAACACATATAAAACAAAGAGCCACATAAGCCGCATATTACAACACAGACGAGAATGGAGGGGGTGGTGAGGTGAGGGGAAGAAAGAGTGACATATAGGGTGAGGACCGTGCTCCTTGAGTCAGAATGAAAATGATTGTTTTTCTGTTTCTTTTGATGGGAATGCCTTTCATGTTAGGAAATTAAAAACAGGTGTCGTACTGGAACACACATTATGTTCTCCATACCCATACGGAAAGCTTTTTTTTTTTCTTTTTTTTAAGTAACATCAAAGGCAAAGCCACAATGAAGAAAGACAGGATGAGGTGGAAATACATATAGAGCAAACATCTATACTTCATCTACTGGGATAAATGGTGAGCAGTAGACTATTACTAAGATAGCATACTTATACTGCTTGTTTAATGTAATAAGTACAGGATAGATCAGTTATAATGACAATTTTATCACTTTCAAGCTGCAGATTACAGGCGACAGACCTTTTGTACCAAACTTTCATCTGTGTGATATGAAGTTAGAGTTGAAATCATGAATCACTTTTGAGGATATGTCAAAAACAGTAGATAAAGTAATAAACTTGGTATCTAAAAAGAAGTGTATTTATAATTCCAGTCCAAGTCCAAGAAGTTGTTTTCGGCTCACTATAGCTGTTTTTGCTGATACGCTTACCTAAACTTCTCACCCATTGTTGCTTATAATATATTCAGACAAGCTTTAGCGGTGCAAAATGCCGGCTATCTGAACGCTCCGAGTACATATGACTCAAGCTTCAGCCTGTCTGATTGAATCAGCTCGTCTGCACTGACATGCATTAGGCTACAGATCCACATCAAAAGGTTTTAATGTTCCCCAGAAGCTATGTCGCAGACGTCTACACATCTTAAAGAAGTGGGCTAATATAGCCCCTCGACCTTCGGATTCAAAACCATACAGCTCACAGCCAGCAATGTTGCTTTCAGCTAAAAGATGCATGCACTCTCCTTTTTTCAAACACTAAAGCACACTTGTATACGTTGTGTAAATATGTTCAAGAAGAATGCAGCTTGTTTTTGAAATGGCAGATTGGCCCTAAAAGGGAAGGATGTCTTTGTCCAATAGACTCTCTGTATTAGTTTAAACCCTAAAGAGACAGTGCCTCAGGAGATCCCCTCCCTGCTCCTGTGTGTGCTGTCAGCAGAGGACAGCCAGAAGCAGTGAGGTGGTTGCTATTGTTTCTCTACATGCAGACTTGGAAAGGCTGAAGCATTTTAAATCACCAAACTCACAAGGCTTTTGCTGCCAACAGTATATTTTCATCAGACAGACAGTCTGGTGAAATCACTTAGAAGCATATTTTTTTCACTCACCCCTTCATATTTTCTAGTTGTAGTTCTTTTTAGGTAATTCACTTTTACCTCTGGAGACTGTTCTGACAGAGGTTTTCAGTATAATAGTGGTGAATGGATTTTCATGTACAGTGCTCATAGGCATTAAAAATTTACTCTTAAAAAAACAGCAATTTACTCTAAAGGATTCAGGTTACTTCCAAGTAGTGTTAGAAGATTTCCATCCAATCAGCTGACACAATTTGTCATTACTTTGCATTATGTTTCAGTTAAAATTATTCTGCATTGTAAGTAAGTCAATTAAATTACCAGACACAATAGTGAACAGAAATTGGAGACCGGTATTGTAGCATTAACATTAAAGATTTACTGTGTGGGAATTTTGAATACATTAGACATGAATACATTAGTTATTCCCCTAAATCATCACTTATGATCCAGTAGAAGTGTGATGATGTAGTTTTCTGCAGAGACTTGGCCCTCTGTTCGGATTTTCTTACTTTTTAAATATTTTCTGTATTTGGGATGCGCTCAGGTTGAGGTCGAGGCCGGCGAAACACCAAATGAGAGTGAATCTGGGGTTGGCCTTTACTTTGACTTTTGCTGGCAGCGTGTTTACAAAGGGTAACCGCCCATCCTGCATGGTATACCTCTATAATATTGTCTGCTACATCCATGCTGAAAACATAAGAGCAATACTTTTTTTGCACCTATATGAAGTCATTTATATCATCCAACCCAAGGTTGTAGCATGTCCTCCATGTCACTGTCTTTAAGCACCATTCAATTTCTGTTTTTTATTTATTATAAAACTAGCTACTCTTATGGCCTCCTTTACTGTTCACATAATGTGGGGCTCTATTTTGTGAATACATTTGAAATCCCAAAGCAGGGTTAAAAATGAGTAAATATCCTCAGAATCTGCGTCTCTGTCTGCTGTAGTTGTGAATCTATACATTTTAGGTCATTTTTGTACCTGATAAATGACTAAAAGTGTGTGTAAATGTTTGATAAATGTGACAGCATCTGCGGTAGCAAGAGCTGTCTAAATAGCTCTGATTTCTGGTGATTAAGTATTGACAAGGTTTAACAGATTGTCAAACCGTTAACCTTGATGACCTACTCATCACGATGGAGACCATGCAAGAAGATCGCTAGCTGGAGTTGTTAAGCTTTCCAACTCTGCATGATGAGAAACAACAGCAGAAAGAAAGGAGAAAGGAAAAGCAGCATGTGACAGGTGACAACTATGAATCATTTCATGGCTCTCTCCACATTAATAAGGGAGTGCATTACATCCAGGTGTACTGCACTTAATATACACATGGATATTTTAATTGTTGGCCAAAGCAGTTTTGAAAAATAATATCTGATGCTAAATCTAAGTGAACAGAACTTGTGCATTTAGCGAAGAAAAAAATAGAAAAGTTCAGTGCTTTTCACTTTGTGTTAGCAGAGGCATTTTATGATTTTATTATCTTTTCCAAGAAGAGAATTTGTTTAGCATTTACTGCAGAAAAAAAAGAGCATTCGGGTAATGGGAACATACCGTGAAATCTGCATGGAGTTAACAGCTTTGAAAATCATGTTTTCAGTTAAGATTTGGATCTAATCATTTAAGGCTCCTTACACTGGCAGAATTAATGACTGTGTATACCTCCCACACAAAATAAAAACCTGGTAGCATCACTGCTTGATTACTTTTGCATGTGCTGTTGTACTTAAAGCTTAATTATTTTAAATGATCAGGAAACATAAATAATACATATTAAACAAAACTACTTTATTTAACTAATAGCATTTGTGCATAATTCTTCATTTTTAACAATAAATTTTAAATACATGGATTTGTGAAAATGTTTTTATAGACCCAAATAGGGTTGCATATAATCAAATTCTAACTCATCTGACTGACAGATATAATTCCACTAGTTTAGACCAGCACAGTTATGATCTGAATATAGATGAATGCACCTGAATGGTGTAAATGTATCATCTTCCTGCTGCGCTTACAGTGGTTCTCCCTTACATGTCTACAGCAGGTGTCCCACGTCAAATGTCATTTTCAAATCCAAAGAGCTCTGCAATGCACCTGGCATGCAGCTGACTAAAAGAGAGTGGAGAATGATGACTCAATCAGCCGAGGAAGTGACTGATGAGAGTCACTCAGCAGGAATGGTCGGAGGTCATCGGAAAGTATTATCAGGCTTTTCGAGGCTTGACTCACAGAGGCTAAATAAGAGGCTCACATCAAATATCCGTTTCTGATTCATATGATCTCCAAAACAAAAGGGGAGGCTTGTGGTAAACATTAACAGTGAGGGGAAAAGTTACACACGCGCACATGCACACAGACACAAACGTATACACAACTGGGAATGAGGTTGCAGAGAGTGTGCTGTGGTATACCTGAGGTACTCACTGCTGTAGAGTAAGGGTTCATATTACAGGCATTTTCAGCCCAGCAGCCACATCCATAATGAGCAGCCTGAGAAAAGAGAGGGGAACGGGACATTTTAGATACAAAGGAGTTTTGCTGTTGTATTAGTTTTAACAATTCTGTACTGGAAGTAATGGAAAATGTAAGAAATTCTGAAACTATCACTTTGAGTGAGGCATGCATATGGCTGAATCTGGGAGTTGAAAACTAACACTGGGGAGGTCATTTCAACCTGATTTACATTTTCCACATCATTAACTACACTTGAACATGCCATAGTCACGACTCCACAGCTCTGAGCTTTGGGTTTTTAGTGTTAATGAGGTTGAGGCAGTAAATCCTACTGATTCATTCATTCTGTTCCCATTGTTAAATTGTTTTTTTTTCCGGTTAAGCTGCTGTTTATGCAGACTCATAACTTCCTGTAGCTCCCTCAAATTAAAAGACTTCCAGCACAGACATGTTTTATTTGCACTGATACTAAAAATGGGTCACATGACATGAGAATGATCAGAACGAGTTCTTCTATAGTAGGCTGTCTTATTCATTTAGACTATTAAGAAGCGAACGTTTAGCTCTATTAAATACATCAAACGGCAGCAATGCCAGATTAACGGAGCGGTAGAAATAAAAGAAGGGAATAAGAAAGCTTTGGGGCTTCACTGGCAACAGCTGCTCACTAATAACTCTTATCTGCTGCTTTCAGACTTTCTAAGGCTGGACTGAATTCATTTTTGGTCACTAGAAAGCATGAAAGCTCCAAAACACAATGCCCTGGCAAATTTTCGCATTACTAAATTGTTAGTGGTTAATGTGTTGTCAAGATATTTGCTGCAATGCTGATTCTATTAAACTAACATTTAAACAATTTTGTCCACTAAATTCATGTCAGCCTGGAGCAGACAGTTTGTCTAGCTGCTGTCTTCTCAGCTACTTAGGAGCTGCTGCTGACAGACGGACAGCTGGTTGTAAGGACGGAGACAGTCTAATGGAGGACAGGGTCAATGAGGATTGAACTCACTGAATGCGATCATAGCTTTTTTGGTAAAATGAACCCCTGCAGAAAACAGGTTTATGAACTGTGGGATGGCATTATACAGAATGTCAGGGCTTTCAAACCAAAAAAATGGGCTAAAAGAGGTGAAAAACTTCTGTATGCTGTAAAGGGGTAATAATTCCCTATGGGTTCTTCACTAACTTCATGCTACACAAAATCAATAATTCAGAGCTATTATAAATACTACTGATTCATACTGTTTTCAGTAGCACTTCCTCTCTTTGGTGCCTTGTGCTCAGGTTTTTTTCCAACTTGGTTTATGCTGTCTGTAGATGGCCCACATCAGAATCAGATAGTTTAGACACAGTTTTCAGTTGCTGTCATTCGCAGCAGCATATCATTATAATTCAACACAAACTTAATGTTGGTATACACTTCATGTAAGATAATACATTGGTGCTGCATTGGAATGCCTGAATTGGATTGGCTTCTTTTGAAAACATCGCTAGAAAGGCAATACGCAACTTAGCAAGACATGTTTCACAAACTGCAAGAAATTAGGACAAGAAAATGACCTGATAGAGAGAGCATTACCTTTTTCTTCTTTTTCTAAATTTCAGGTAATTAATTGTTAATAAAGGCCTGATTCAATACTGTATTTTTCAAGGAAGCTGTTATGTGGGTAAATATATTGACAGAGAATTAAGGAGATGAGTGCCTGTCTACCTGTCCAACCCTGCCGGGATGTTTCATGGCCAGACCTCCACTGGACACCGCTGCAGCTACATTCCCCTCCAGGTCGACCACAACGGCTCCCACTGTGTCGAGGCACCCTGAACCATTTTCCTGCATCACAGTATAAAGAAGAGTAACATGAGCAGAAAAAAATCAAATATATACATAGGGACATTTTCAAATGTGAACTGTTCTCCTTCAGGTTATATAAAGGAGAATCCAGGCTTTTGCATTCTGATGCAGAGACATCATCTTTGTCTGAGGACATTTCCAAAATTAACAGTGCAATGCATGAATTTATGAATCACTCTTCCTTGCCCATCATATTTCATCAAAAATGTGCTGTTGTGATTTCAATCAACTGCTTTCTTTCCTTGATTGCAGTTTGCTTTGGAAGTGACTTGTTTGTGAACCATCATGACTCAGACGGCATGATAAATAGACTCCTACAGGGTAAATGTGCAAAATGGCATTATGATACATGATCAGAGCTTCCCTTCTACCAGAAACTGAAGATCTTCATTGAACCCTGGACAGAAAGGCAGAGTTTTTTTTGGTTGTTTTTTTTAATGTGTTCTCATCTGTCTCATGCTCTCATAAATTATCCCTGTCTCTGAGCTTTAGAGGCCAAAAAGAACTACAGCCAAGTGTTTCGAAATGCTACAAAGACCATCCTGTCATCCCTTATCAGAGTCCTTAAATGAAAAAAAATCCACATAAATGAGTGACTGTAAAACTTAAGGGCATCTTTGGAGTCAAATTTAAATGCTTTAGATTTTCCTAAACAACACTGCAACTATACACCATCATGAGACAGGTGTCTATACCGCACAGAAAAAAAGAAGGAAAGATTTTATTGCTTGGCAAAAAGACAGAGACATAAAAAGAACACTGTGAACGAAAATTAAAACCAGACTTGCTGCAATCATGCTTTTGTTGAACCCATAAGTCTCTAATAACCATGATACAAAAGCAGGTTATTTTCTGTTAACTGACTTTATATGTCAATGGCAGAGTACACAACTGATGCCAAATCCACGTTAAATAACCGAAAACTCTGAAAATGAAATAAATGTGAGCATTTGCAGTCTGAGTATCTGTTATGTTCAAATCGGTGGTAGGTTTACTGCACCAAGCGGTCACATATTAATCTTTAATAGGTCGAGCAGTTTTGTGTAAACATGTAGCAGACTGATGGGAACATAGGGCAACTCAGACCTTAAACTCTCATTAAGCTAACAAACCATTTGACACAAAAGTCTATCATTTAATAATATATCACTCGACTAAGTCAACAAACAGTCATCTTAGTTGTTAGTCTTTCTTTTTGTGGATATATCATTAATTGAGGATTGATGTAACTGAACTAAATAAACATTTACAGTGTTCAAAAACAGTTCTAATGAAGCGTACGGGGCTGTGGCCGTTTACACGATTTACTCCATTTAACACAATTCCCATCCGAACCAAGATAAACTTTCCCGCCCTCTTCTACACCACTGCCAGTCTGCTCTCTTTCTACTCAGCTCATCATTGAGCCACTCTCAAGTTATGTTGCTCAGGGCACTGAAACTTTGCACTAACTCTTGTCAACACATTAATTGTTTCTTGGAACCCTCTGTGCAACCTGGTAATGCCATTTCCTTTAATGACCCTGGGAGAATGTGAGATCATAACTGGCAGGATGTATTCCTGATGTCTTAGTTGCAGAGAATTGTTGAACTCCTTTCTTGTGTACAATACCAAATTCAACTTGATGTTTCCTGCCTTTCTTTTTAAATTCAGTTTGATAGCCATATATCTCTCCATGCTTACTGCATACTTTTGAAGGTCCAAAGATACTTATTATTATGTATTTTACTTGCCCTGTGAGACTAAAATTACTTTTTGTGTAATAATTCTAAAGAATTACATAACCGTTTTAATGGCATGGTTTAATTAAAGTGAAGTTGCTTCCTTTTTTAAGTTTATTCGATTTAATTTCAGCACCATATACAGAAACGGTCTCACTTAGTTCCTCCACATAGAGGTATAGCTTTTAACTCATATAAAATTCACTTAAAAATCCTATCAAAGACATACCTAAAGTAAGCTTGCATGGAAACTGCTGATATTATGGACAGTACATGGAAAAAATTGAAACAATGCATCAGTGGATGTAATTATGTGTTTGGACTAAATATTTCACTGTTTTTGGACTGTCTTCGCCTTTGCAAATTTATGACGTATGTTTTTGTTTGAAAATTATAGATTAGTGGATTATCATGAAGCTTAATAGGTGAGTTGTAACTGTATGTTTTTGGGTTGTCTGACAGAAGAATTTATTGTAATAGCAGCAGGGGTGGGGGGGTGGGTCCATTCTGACTCAAGTGAGACAGCTGGGAAAGAATACACTGCTATTAAAATAATTTAGAGTATCTTAACCGATAATACAGTACTCACATTTTCACTTGATTGTCGTCTTTTCTTGGCCTGATTAACTCCTGTGTCCATTTTTTCTGCCAGCTCCATCTTTCGCTTGTTCCTCTTGTACGCAGATAAACTGAACTCTGTGGAGGCAAAAAAAAGTTTCAAGCCAACACGTACATATATATTAATAAAACTAAACTACTTCCATAGGTTGTTTCCAGTACTTTGATTTTGCGGTCAGTTCTGCAGCTACAGAAAATACTTTCTTAAATGATGCATATTTCTGAGTCAGTGCAACAAAACTTACTGGTGGCCATTTTCTCTGAAGGACATGGTGGGATTCCATGGCTGACTGCCCAATCGTGTGCTCCTCGCCCTACTAAAAAGCTGACAAACATAAACAAATTAACAAGTGGATATAGTCACTTTAATACAACATTGAGTAATAACCATTATAATCACCAGGGTGGTATTCTGCCAGCTGATAGTTTCCCTTTCTGTGCTTCACTCAGCAGACGGTTTGCAACTAAGACTGGGTTCTTAATACCTGAGGGAGAAGTCAGAATCATCACACGGCTAGCAGTTCATTCTGTGATTTTACTGCAGTGTAAACAAGTCAAGATACTTTGCAAGCACACACATCAATATGTTACTCAAATCAAGTTTGGTAGTAGAGGTGAAATGAAAATGGTTTTGATTGTTGTCATATCTGTGCTGACTCTCTGCGTATTGTTAATATTTCTTTTGTTAATTTTCACATGGAATGTATTCAGTGAGTTGACTTTCCATTTCCTTATTTTGCCACTGACACGCCTAGTAGTGCTCAGTTACTTTTAGGCTATTTAAACCTCATGAAAAACACGGGCTGGGAGGTGTGCATTTTTTTTATATCAAAGCCAGCAAAGTTTCACTCATGCACACATTACATGGCTAACGGTTACATGATGCAGATGTGGTAACAAAAGCAATCTATTGTCTTTTGGACTAAATATTAGCTGCCTCCCCTGGCTTATTGTTTACAAAAAAATTGCTTTTGTTCAAAGCCTTCAAGGAAAACTCTCAGAGTATGCGAGCGTGTTCATATTGACATTTCTTGGTGGTTCTCTAGGTGAAAAGTGGATGCCCACCCATTGTTTATGAACCTCTAAAATAAAATCGAAGATCAGAGAAAGTAACTTAGTAAAAAAATGTCAGATAAAGGCTTGACTCATTGCCATTACTTTCAAGTGACTGAACTTCAGTGCCACAACAACACAGCTTCATGACATAAATATCAATACATGTGTAATAACTCACCGCCGATAGCCCCGACAGCACCATAATGCAGCGACTTCCCATCCATGATACTGGCATCACATTCAATTTCCCCTGCCAAATTAAGGTTGGAGCCCATGCCCGCGTTTGTAAAAGGAGAGTCCTGAGAACGATTAAAAACATTCAGAGTCTAGAATAAAACTATGTTTGCAATGAACTGAACTTTCAGTGTTAATATGCTGAATAACAGTCATTCTTGTTTTTATACATTTAACCAAAAAAAAAAAGGAGCACTCTATTCCTAAATGAGACAAGAGTCAATATCTGTAGTTTGATCTCCTCAGATCAACATCTTACACAATAACTGTACTACATTTATTGAAAACACTACTTTGAAACAGCTTGATTAAAGAAAAAACACTATTATCACCAACTGAAAATCAATTACAGGATGAGATTAGCAGCAGCACAATTATATATGTTACAACATCATCAAAAATTGCAGCTGGTGAACTACTTTAAATAACTAAGTAATAAAAAAAAATCTAATTATGATTCTTCATTTAATTTTGAAGCTTAAGTCTTTGTTTTATTCTCGTTTTATGTGTTTTATCTCCTTCCTCCTTAGGACCTTTGCTGATAAAGTTGTCGGTTTTAGGCAAATGAATATGAAGATTCAAAATAGCTTTGCTGGTCACACTGACATAAAAAAGGCAGTAAGAGAAATGTAAGAAATATTAATTTGTACTTAAGGCCCAATAAGACAAAAGCCCTTTATAAATATTTGTTGTTTTGTTTGTTGCTGGCTTTTGCCTCTTTCTTACTTATCAAGTTTCTTTGTTCATCATATATACTATATGTGCTATGCCATATACATGATTGATTTCTTGCTAATGACCAGATGATGGCTCTAACTTTCTGTGAATTGTATGCATATGTACAGTATATGGGTATTCTAATCCATCTTAATCACGAGTGCTTGCTGGGCTGCATTTCTGTGTACATTTTTGCAGCTGCAGAGAGTTCATCAGAGTCACTGTTCTTTATTCCAAGCCTGCCCTGAGGAAAATCACTTCTTACATCATCCAACAGGATGTGTGTACATGCATCGGAGGCTGGAGTGGAATAAAGCTGTTTTGGATAAACACATACACATGTCAAATTAGGTTTCTTATCCTTGGATGTTGATTTTCAAGTCCAATCTGGGCCTAAAATCAATTTAATCTGAAGCAATGTGTTACTGAACAATGATTTAATGAAGGTTGAATAATCAAATCTGGATCAAAATCAACCAACCTCAAGTTCAACCAGTGCTGCCGCCACTGCTTCCACTGCAAGAGCCCCAGCTTTGAGTCGGTCAACAGCCTGGAGAAGACAGATAGAGAAATCTTGTTGAAAGTGCAACAGCTTTCCAGTTAAAACACAAAAATACTCTACAGATCATTTCAGCCTTTGTACAGTACTTCAATTACCTGCCTTCATTTAAGTCAATTGCTTAACACTATGGTAAGATATGGGCTTAAAATAATTCTTTTAACATTCTCCATAGCACTTATTTTGATTTCTAGCCCTTACATAATAACACTATTATGTATATATTCTTTTATACATCTACGTAACTTAAAACACAAAGCAACATAACTGAAAACATTTACTATTTAGCACAGATAATTAGGATTTAAGCCTCATCAAAAGCTCACATTGAGAGTAAGGACAAGCGTAAAACGCGTAAAGTAAGTATCCTGGGTTGAATTAAATTCTGTATGTATGTGGGGAAAAAAGACACAGACAGCATGAAAGCAAAACCCTTTAAATTAAACCACTTGGCCTTAATTCAAAGTACTACATCCAGCGGAAACTGGGCACAGCTCATCACCCATATAACACCATTCCTATTGTAAATCAAGAGTAATAGCAGCGCCATGAGTTTGTTTTTCAGGCGTATGGATGTAAGGAACTCGTAGGGATGGAAAGAACAATGAATGAAACTAAATACAAAGACATTTTTGAGAAGAACCTGCGTCAGAGTGCCAAAGTACAAAGCCTTCATTCCAACAGCAAAATGATCTTAATAAAGCCAAATGAAAACTGGAAGGACTTCAAAACAAGAACGTTAAAGTGCTTGAGTGCTACTGCCAAAAGAAAGACTGGAATCCCACTGAAAATATCTGGAATGACAGCTGTTCACAGATGCTCCCCATCCAACCTGAGCAAACAGAAAGCTTATAAGAAAATCCCAATACCTTATTGATCAAGCTGATAAAACAAGGCACTCTGTGCTCCCTGAAGACATTTGATTTTAGAGTCACATTAAGTACACTGTATACTATTAGACGTGGCAATATTAAACAGTAAAATTGGAGTACTGTCCAAGTGTTTCTTTTTTGATTATCTACATTAAAGGGATACTTCACCCACAAAATGACCATTTGTAAATCAATTAAGTCAAGCCCTGAATTCTGAAAAAAAACATTGTTTTGTTCACATGCCATCACAGAAAATGGCAAACATATCCATTTATTGACTGATTGTATTTAAAGGAATACTTCATCTGCAGACTTACCATTCAAATATCATTTATTTACCATGTGTCACCCTGAATTTACCATACCTAAATGGTGAGCGAAGAATCCAAAAAAGGCATAATTTTTTCAGAAATTGAAGTCAACATGGTCAACATTTAGCAATTACGAAACTATATTAAAACATCTGACAAAGATACACATTCAAAGCTTACAGTGTAATTCAAATCTCATTTATCTAGTCATACACTCAGTACTTCTAAATCACATGCAGTTTCACAGTGCAACTTTAGCATTGGAGTCTGGCTTTGAAGAGGACATAGATGAGTGTGACTTTCAGTTCAGTTTCATATGGAAGGTTTTTTTTAGTGAAAATGTATGTGTTTGGGATTGAGCATGTGAATGGATAGATGAAACTTGGATTATCCTTTACAAGCTGTGTGAAAAATGTTCTGATATAGTTTTGCAGCTGTTAAAGGTGGTCCCCAATCATTTGAAAAATGAATATGTTTGCTGTTTTTCAGAGAAGCATGCGAGAAAAACAAAGTTGTTTTTTTTTCACAAACTCAAGGTAACACGGCATAATTGATTTACAAGGGGTCATTTTGTGGGTGGAGCATCATTTTAAGGACCCAGTACCCAGTCTTATACGTCTAACTTTGAGTGAGCATATTTTTAACTAAAAATTACAATCAACATTATGGTGCAGGGCCGTTCCTTTGGGCAAACCCTGATTGCTACTTTAATTGCTGATTATTGTCAACCTGTTCTGTTCCTCAGCAATTAATAAAAGTATTTAACAGATTCAATACTGTGAAGTGCCAAATTAACTAGGATTAAGTAATACATTTACTAACATTCCATTAAGAAAAAACAGATTGTGTACAAAGGGTTGAATGGTATGTTGCTTGTGTGCACACACATGAATACAACTTAAAATGGTAATACTCATTTAATAAACGTACTCTCTGGCAGGCTCTTTTGCACACATGTTTATACTCCTTGGCCTTCGATTCAGAATGGTATCCTGCTCCTGAAAGCAAATAATAAGGAAAAACAGTTTGATCATTTATAAAGTGACAATAAAAGTGATGACCTTCTCCAAGCAAAAACCTGTATATATCCTGTCCTACTTATCCTGTTTATAAATGATTTTGCTTATTCCTCAAATATCCTACACAAAATAGTGTTTGCGGATGACACCAATCTGTTTCTATCGCACCAGCGTCCCCTTGTATTACAAGAGACTCTAAACAGAGAGCTTGTGAAAGTGGATATTTGGCTCAAATGTAATCAGCTCTCCGTTAATGTCAGCAAAAAAATAACATAGTATTCCATTCCTACAAAAACACAATTAATGCTGAATATGTATTTATTATTCCTGGGGGTTCACATTGATGAATTTGTTTCTTTCAAATGTCATATCACAGAGATAACTAAAAAATAAGCAAAGTATTTTGGTCTGTTCTTTAAGTTAAAACACTTTCTCCCACTCTCTGCACTCACTTTATACAAACCCTTATTTGAGCATCATTTAAAGTGTTGCAATATAATTTGGTGTAACACTTACCCAAGTCATCTAAAACAATTACAGTCCTTGTAAAAAAAAGTGCCATAACCTGGTCCATAGGCAGCTCTCCATCTTGCCCTCTCTTTCATGGCCTTGGTCTGCTCAAACTTTTATTTATTTATTTGAATTCATATTTTCCACCATGCGTGTACAATGTACCAGGTTGTTCACAAGTTGAAGCTTCGTTTATGTGAGCTTGTTCCTGTTTGCTCTCCTCTACATACATATAACACCAGAACAAAAAACCTCATAACAGGTAAGAAGCGCAAGCTAAAATGCACACGCTTTAGTTTCATGTGCAGAGGGCCACAAATATGGAATGAGCTACATGACAACATTAAAACATCTCATTCCATTTGCATCTTCAAAAAGACCTTAAAGAGACACCTATCACAAACATAATGCTGTTTTGTTTTACTGCTAATTTTTTGTTATGAAATACCCATTTCTGTCTACCAAAGGAACTTTCTCTAACCTTCTGTGCCAGTATTCTTAATCCCTGAGACCATAAGTGGATCAGCCTGTGTTTTTCTTTTCTTTTACTATGGTACTGGAACTGTTATATTGGATCTATGCAGATGTAGCGAATGTTTGGGATCTTCTGTCTGTTTGTTTGTTTAACGGTAGTGTTTCTTTTGTTTTGCTTATTTGTTTTGTCTTTGATGTTACATGTTATAAGGGCCCCACTCAAAAGCTTAGGTAACTTACATGGGATGTCCCTTCACATGATTCTTATATAGAATTATATTGTATTGAACTTTATTTTGTACCATTATGTTATTTTCCTTGACATGTAAAAATAAATGATGATGCTGACGATGAAGCAGAAAAATATATTTGGAGAATTATTGTTTTAGTGCATAATAGTTGCACCACTGCCTGACGGTACTATGAATACTATACTTCTATGAATCATGTTAACTTCTTATGAGGTGCTGCTTCGTATTTCTTTCTAAAATGCTTTTTAGATATATGTATTTTTTCATTTATTTAACCGGGAAAAGCCTGATTTTGAAAATTATAATAATTACAAGAGTGTCCTGGCCGGAGCAGGCAGCAGCACATTTAACAAAGTTTTAGACACATAACATATAACAGTTATGGACTATAAAATGTCAGAATAACAGCATAAGTACACCAAAAATCTGGTCATCATATCCTTGATCACATAGAGATAAATAGCTCAAAGAATCTACAACGTGATACACCTTGCTTTTAGTCCTTCTATGTATTTTTTTAAACAGCAGCACCCCTAGACAAAAATTGGTCTGCAGCAAATTCTAACCAGCATGAGCAGGATACGCAAAAGCCTCTTTTCACATGTCAAGACAGACTTTGGGGAGAGCTAGTTAGGGTGAGTCTGAAATATACTAATCTGTGGTGTGTGCACTTACCTGCATGCACTAATACAAATCCACCAACATGTCTTGGCTTCTGATTCTTGCTTGATTCCTGATTTTTGGACCATGAGTTGGCCAGGAGAGAGGAGGGTTGCTGCTCTTCAGCAGAATTCATTACACTTTCCATAACCCCTGCATAACTTGACAAGCCTATCATGGCCTATCAAACAGTGGTGAGAAAATCATTTTTATGGCACACCTGCAACAGGAAAATAAATACAAACATTACAATTGAAGTATACTACAAGACAAGATATGACATTTTTGTTTGATAATACAGGTGTAAAGAGGCTGCAGCAAAGCACCACAGTGGTTCTCTGCTATGTACCACTGAGACCACAAAGGGGAGTACTAGACAGGTTTTAACACCAAAGCACAAGCTGATTCCACTTGCAATGCATTATGTTGTTGAAGTAATGAATATGCACATTTTCAGTATTTTCGGCACATACAGTCATCACTAACCAACTTCAGTTACCCTTCATCACTATCAGTGGTCTAACAGAGGTGGAGAACCAATAAACGTATATTCAAGTACTAACTCGAGTACAAATAGTGAATGGACATAATCTACGTTGTAGCTAACGTCATCTAAAGATATGCCGTTTATAGGTAGATCAACAATACCACATATCAAAACTTGCACATAACATAAAGCTATCACCAATCTCGTTAACCTGAGTTGACGTTGTCAACTTTCTAAACAGTTGCTACTGTTAATGTAACTTATCGTTACGTCTGTTGGTTAAACGTTTGAGTTATTAAACAAGCATTATTTCATTTTTACCTTTCTGTTTAACTGTTACAGAAGGGCAGCACATCAAATCCAAGTAAGTTGTTTAAGTTAAGCTAACAGCCCTGTGTTTTCGTTAGCTTATTAGCTAACAGTTAGCTAACACACTAAAAAAAAAACAATCTCAACTTACAGTTTTCACTCCTCTCCTACCAACGACACAACTGTCTGCTAACCGCGACGTTACCTGACATGTGTTTAATACACAAATACCCTCGCTGGACCTATAAATCTAACTGAAGCAAACTTTGCTGCCACTCAGTTTCACTCCTCTATGCTAACCGCAGCTAGCTAGCTAAAGCATAGCGAAAGTACTTCCTGGTTCAGATACACGTTGCTAAGGAAGTGCGTTGAGTGCAAACATTAACACACGTGGATAGAGCTGTACAAAATAAAGCGTGGATTTTGCAGCAGGAAAATCGAAAAAAATGCAATTGCAAATGTTTCTTTTTTTTTCTTTTACCACTGACTTGCGTACACAAAATACATACACAAAAATAGCATACGAATTTATTGTGTGGTGGAAAACACGTAAATCACCGATTTAAAACAGCAGTAATTTAGGATATATTTGTGAAGTTATATTACAGCAACTCATCATCAATGCGTGTCTCAAGCAGATGAGTTTAAAAAAAAGAACAAACTAAAGATTGTTTATTTGTTTGATTGTTTTTCATGATCTTACCCATCCTTGTTTTTTCAGGGCATCTCCTGGAATCTCCACTAAATTCTCATGTGATTAACGCTCTCTTATTGTACAGTAGCCTATATGGTATAATGGCAATTAATTACTGTTTGGATAAGAAAGCAATTCAAAATAAATTGGGCAGACATTGTCCAGGGTAATTTCTCACAATAGTATAGAATGGGCTCTTCCAGGTTAATTCAAGTTTGACTGGATTACAAGATATTTGTGAATCCCTCTAACTTTATCATTATTAAAACATTTAACAGCACATAAAATATTACCATCATGGTCAATATGATTTTACATGTGAAAAAATATGTCGCTAGTACCAGCTGAGTTGCTGTAAGAGTCTGTAGATCCACTTACTTGTTGGAGAGTCCTGTGTTAAAAAATATCATTAATTATCCTAAAGAAAATCAAATAAGTAAGATAATTCAAGTTATACAGTTAAAATTAACTGTGGTTGTGAAACATAATACTCAAATGACTTGTTAGACTTTTTTTTAACCAAGAGTAGTTACATAGATTTATTGTGTGTAAATGTATTTATACAGTTTTCAGTTATGCAAAATGACCAAATAATTTCTTATATAGCTGTGACAGTGGCAGCCGTGCAACTTTATTCAAACACAGACTTCTCTCGCAGCAGATATTTCTTCTAGCATGAAGTGCACAGGTCCAGCTAATTTCTTTAATGATTGCTCAGCTCCATTAGGTGTCCAAGGAGCCATTCCAGTGAGCCAGCATACATTATAACATGACTCTGAGACTGACTCACCTAAATGGGATGCAAGTATCGTTAATGTTAAAAATGACTCTTGCATTTTTCAGCTATGGTATGCAAAAATGTCTTCAGAATATCAGCTGTCGATGGAAAAAAAACTGGTGTTCCTTTTATGTTTCAACTCAACATCTCTCCCCATATGAATATGAATGTCACTGAAAATGCATGAGTATAAAGACAAGCTCACACTCTGGATTGGTAGTACAAAAGGCTGAAAACTGTAAATGTTTGAAATTCAGGATTTTTCTCCCATCAGGATATCCAGGTTGCCCGACAGTCTGAGACATTACCATTTAACTTCGACATCTCTAGTTCAAGTCTGGTCATGGGACTTTGTTGCGTTGCATTCCTTCTCCCTTTTATCCATTTCCCTTAACACTAACAAACAGTCAAATAGCAGACAAGATGTGCCCATCCTGATTTTTTATGTATTTATTTATTTATTTTACTGAACCTGTCAAGCAGCTGATAACTAAACCCTGAAGAAAAGTATTCAGCATTGCTTTAGACAGAGACAAATGTGTAGCCTTCATGAGTACGAACCAGTCAAAACCAAACCAGTCATTGTCTACACATGAAAGATTTCATCATCACAGCCTGTTAAGAAAAACTGCAAGGGGTATGATACATAGAAGTTCTCAATGATGGTGGACATGTACAGAGATTATTGCTCCCTCAAAATACTGTTTGAATAAACTGAAGATCTTTCACTGACATTCTGTGCTACTTTTAGGCTATCATAATTCCTATCTCAGAGTCTGTAATAAAAGACAGCTTTATTATTAAAAATTTGAGTTACTACTGGCCTAAACTGTACAACATTTAGCGATATGTAACAAACAACACTTAACTCCAGATCATCTACATTCAACACCAGACTAATATCATCACCGATCTCAAACAGGGCCTTTTATGTTTATGGTCCAAGCAAAAGTTGTATGGGTGGACCAAAACAAGCACATTCTTTAGTCTTAATGTGCAACGTAATGTTGTTTTCTTTGGATCAAGTCAACAGAGATGAAAGAGTGCTGTTGAGCAATTAATGAGGAGAGAGCTGGGACCAGGGTGCAGAGTACTGAAGACGGGCCAGCTAGCCTTTAGGGGCCAGCTTTAGTACCACATGCCATCAGATGTCTGTGTAAACTTGTCTTGCTGTTGTTGAGAGGAAAAGTGCCAATCATGTTTTAATAGTTGTGTTATCTGTTATGAATACATAGACATAATTCGTTAGAGGGTTTCATCATCTTGAGACAGAGAATTTTACATTTCTGAAAAAGTCACAGTTGTATAAAAAGGAATTATTGTTCTGGGGAAAAATAGGGGAAATATAACAGACCGATTATATGAGTGGAATTATCCCGCAAAAAATGTTGATACATAGAAGCCATAACAGTTTGGATCACTCTTTCTACATGTCCTTTGAACATCTGAACATGCTGAACATCTATCCACACTAAATCTATTCAACTTGGGTTCAGCCAGCGATCAGGAAGGAATTCCTGCTGCTTTGAGCAGGCAGAGAGCAGGCACGCTCTGGTGTGAAGAGACATGCTGGATGGGGGCTTTATCAAACAGAGTAAAATAAACAGAGGGAGCCGTTGCAACACATTTTGCCAAAGCTACAACCCACAGGAACCCTGCAGGAAAAGAATACTCGCAGTGTGATGCCTTTTTAATCCAACCCCAAACCCATTCTAAGGATGTAGACTAAACAAAGTACCACTGAGTAAACCACTTTATTCACATCAGTACATCACAATGCATCTCAAGACAAATTGCTCTTACAGTGGAATTACAGATTGGAGAGGACTGTGATTTTTAACCAAAAAAATGCTTGTAATCATGAATAAAACAGTTGCCAAAACCAGAAATAAGAATTACCTTAGGAAATTAGAGGTATAAGTCTATAATCTTTAAATCTGAGATACAGGGCAATATATACAGCCTACAGTAAAGCTGCACATAGAAGAGGAGTTTTAAAAAGAAAGGTTTGTAACTGCTCTGAGTATTCTTCACAAATCAATGGGATGGGGTTTTTTTTTGAGGTGGGGTTTTATGGAGTACTTATACACAGTCAGTGTATTACATACAGTAGGTGTCAGTTGGTATGCCCCCAGCTTGGTGAACAGGCTGGAGTCTGACTCAAAAACTAAGCATTGTACTGCTGTTGATGGAAGGAAGTAATAGTATGCATTTAGCCAACCATTTATAAAAAAATAATATCAGTCTAATTTTGCAGTATACTGAGAATATCTTTACTGCTTTAACTTTCTATCAGGTAGCTCATTTCAACAGGGAAGCTGTTGATGGCTCCAGTTTCCCATCTATGCTCTCACCAAAGACACTATACTACACTGACAAAAGCAATAACTTTACCTCTTTAAACATGGGAGCTGCTGGTCTACAGTTGCTTTAATCCGTTAGTTAGTTTGAGTTTTTGTGTAACTTTGGTGAATTTCAAGCTAACCCTTTTAAATGCTTTAGTCACACAATAAAACAAACAAAATAACTATCCGAGGCAGCAGTACCTCTTGCTTTCAGCAATGTTAAATGACTGTTTTTCTGAATGGAGTCAAACTTTGAGTGATATAACAGCTTCATTTTCTTGTTTAAAATCACTGTTTGACATTAAGGTAAAGCAATGAAAACACTTAATATAGAGCATACTTAAAATAATATTGTAATAATATTATCATAAAGTGTGTTTTTTAAGGTGGCTAAAACACATTTTGTTGCTGACCTCCATCCACAGCAGCAGATTGCTTAGCTTCCATATCAGACTCCAGCCTGCTTCTCCAAACTATGGGTCTGCCGACTGGCATCTACTGTTTGTCTATGGGTAAGTACTCCATACAACTCCACTTCAAATAATCTAAACTATCCCTTTAATGGTGCTGCCATCAGTAACAATGAAAACTGTGCCAACATTTCCAGTAGTTTTTAATCTCTGCTTTTCTTATATACTCAGTGGATACTGAACACATGAACAAACAAAATTAATGTATAGAGGTGTGTATCAGAGTTGTGCAAAGATAAGTTGTTCTCTACTGAGGTGCTTCTTTGGGCTCCTTTCATCACAATAGAAAGCCGCTTCTCACATCTGTGGAACAGATGAGCATAATATAAGACAGGACACAATGGATGATATGGGCAGACACATGTTTGATTGGAAGGTTGAAAAGAACCCACACAAACCACCAAACGATAGTGTTTTCATGTTCAGGGCTGGCATTGCGTCAAAGACAGCACTCAGCAATCCCAGCACAGAATCTGCCAGTGCAAAAGTGCTGCAAAACTATTTCCATCTCTAATGACCATATTAGAACTATTCTGCAAATTATTTTTTTGTACAAATTTGTGTAAAAAATGGTGCATTCTTTACATGTGTATATGGCTCAGGAATTGTTTCGTTTTCCAGAAATCACCTTTACAAACCCTCTACAGGCTTTAACAAGCATTCTCTAGATTAACACTGTCAAATGTCATCTGAGGCTTTCAGTGAGAGACACTTTTGTTGTCATTGGCAAGATATGAAAAACACTAAATAAATGAAGGCCTCAAGGGTCAGTTGAACATTAATGGCTTGAGCCCAGTTTTCAACAGAGCTCCCCACAGAGTAAAAGTATTTAGTGCTACATCTATAGGCGTCAACTAAGCCCCAGAAACCACCAATTACGGCACTAAACAAATCATGTGTTTCATTATAAGCACTGACTGAGAACAGACATGATGATATAATCCCTTCACAGAAATTTACTAAAGCCAAATAGTCACTAAAAACCCATCAAAGGACTTATGGATATTGACATAAGAACACGTATAAACAACAATTGCTGAAATTCTAATTTCTTTAGTCTCGGGGCTCACTTGAAGTTATGGGTAATTTTGTGCATTTCTCTGTAGATAATTCTGTTGCTTGCTGTAATTACGTTGCTATGATTGAATGAAAAACAGCCAACAAGAGATTAGACGATGCATTGTTCTTGCCAGTGGCTTGTAGGTACAGGCATCAGCTTAATCTCCTTGTGCTGTAACCATGACAATAAAAAATGCCTACGCAGTCCTACACAAATAGATCCTCCAATGTTTGGAATATACAGATTCAGTCCTGCACAATAAACTCATCCCTGGGAAGAGACAGCCAAGGTTGATCTTTTTGCTGCTCATTACACATCATATATTCTGCATTCCACCTTTTGCACAATGACTGAACCAAAATTATCACTAATTAGCAAAATACCAGACGTAATGTATGCTATTACTTTAATCACCCTCTGTTAAAAAGAACCCAAAAGACAGGTATCATTACCAAATCACCAAAAAAAAAGGTAATTTATTATCATATTGAGATCCTCACAGTTGCCTTCAGTTAATCTGACACTTCTACTCTGGTTGAAATAACGTGATCACCAAACTCTATTGACCAATAAGAATAATGACAAGGTAAACTGTCCTGCCCTTACAGGTGCAACAAGAGAGAAGAGAGAGAACATTGTACATGCAAACACAGTCCCAAGGAGAGTTTTAATCAGGCAACAGAAGTGAAAACACCTGTTTGAGTTGACTGTGGTTGTGCAGAGGCTTTAATCTCATACCAAAAAAATATGACTATAGAATAACAAGTTAGTCAGCATAAACAAAGATACTTCAAGTTTTCAAGTCTTGGGTTTGCTCAGCCCTAACAAACCGTTTATTTAAACAGAAACAGAGATGTGTTGAACACCCTGTTGTGTTACGCAGGCACAGTGCCTTTTGATATGGCAAGGCTGAATTCACTTCAATTCAAAGGAACTTTTATTGACTTGGGAAAACCTGTGTCTACACTGCCAAAGCAAGTATGAAATAAAAACAAAAACTTTATGTACAATTAATAAATATCTAACAGAACTTGGGCAATACACACATCGCTGCTGATTGGATACACCTCTGACACACCCACCAAACCAGAGGAAGAAAGCCATAAAGCCTATAGCATACTGTTTTAAGGTGACATGTTTAGCCTGAAAACCGTAGGAAAACAGTGTACGCCACTCTCAGATTAAACGTACCCCTGGTCAAAACTTTGAATTTAAAGGTCAAAGTAAAAGGTCAGAGGTCAGCACAACACTATGATTCAGCCTCTTTCACAAAGATGCTACACTTGGGTGGGATGCTTGCTGACGAAGAGGTTTTGAAGCCTCTGGTTGAAGTCCATTCTCCTTCTTAACACTTCTCCCTCAGATATAAAAACACCAGAGAGAGCATATTAGATTTACAGCAAGATTGTCTAAAAACAGCAGTGCCTACATGCCTCTGTGAAATATCTGCCAATATTTATAAGTTTGGAATCACAAGCCTCTTTGAAGGTATTGTATGCAATGCCAACTCTGATCACTGGCTTTACTCAGTTTCTCAACAGACTCACTTGCTGCTTCTAATGTTGCAAGACTGACATCTAGCGGTTTGGTTTGATTAGTACAGAGAAAACTGCAATGGCCAATTCCAAGTCAGCCAGTCTTGTCTTTGTTTAAAAATAGATTAAAGAAGATACTTTAATTTGCTATTCCCAGGGCTCTGACTAAAAGTTCTTCAGATGTCCCATTGTGGTTTTAAATAAGCAGGCAATGACATGACATTCTAATATTTTTAAATCCATATTAGACAGTTAGAGTGGAAAAGTAATTAAGATATTACAAGGGCAAATTATGAATTTCTGTGCCAGATGTGAGAGCTGATTACTTTGTCTTAATTTCCTAAAAAGGGCAGCAGCTCAATGAGATAAATATCTTTAATTTGACTGGAATATGAGCTGTCTGGTGAATGCGGTGAGAGAAATTGTCCACCATGGTCCTGGAAAACATAACTCGTTTACACTTTGTAATATGAGTTCGATATAATTAGCACAAATGGGACAGGGACAAAGCGTCCACCTATACTGTCAGTTTTCTGTTAAAGTTATTGATGTAGGCTTTTTATAAGAAAGTATTTTCACTGGGCTGTAACAGCTGAGTGAATGACATACAAACAGGATGTATTTCACTAAAATAACCCTCGATTTAAAATATCTGGATCTGGATCAGAGTACAGCTTGGATGAAATATATTTTCCACTCTCAGATAATGTCAGCGGTCTCAGGAGCAGATGGGTCTGGACCGGAGCAGAGCTAACACAACAGATGACAGACGGTGGTCTCTGGAACCAGCCTCTCACATATGACGGCCGACTTACTGGTCTGATCTGGTCTATCCTGTGAGATACTGTCCTCTTCCATGAACAAGGGCAGGCTATGCATTGCTGTCCTTTTGTGCAGTTAGTCACAATTATTAAAATCACATTATAATAGCTATCTCAGATACTGCTGTTCAAAATGATTATAACGGCTATGATCCAAACAATTACACTACAATTATACTCTAGGGTCACAAGCAAGGCAAGTTCCAGGCATATTAGGAACACATATTGGGGATGCAAATTTTGTCAATTACTCACTCTTTCTCTTTCTTTTTACATTTTGCATTGCTGAAATTCCATTGAAATGTATCTTGTTTGATTTATTGATTTAGGGTTTTATGATTAAGAATTTTAAGATGCATGATATTACTACTACTATTAAACTGCAATGCCTTCTATGTACTGTATTTTCATATTATTTTTTGTTTTAAAACTTTATTTAAATGCCCTTTAGCACTGAATTGCCTTGCTGGCCTGTCTCTTCTATATATTTTCACGTAAAGCACTGTGCAAACAATGCCCTTATTTTAAAGCACTTTGTGCTACAGTTCTTGTATGTTAGGAGCTATATTAACAAAGTTTCTTCTTATTATTATCATAATCATTATTTTTAATAAATACTCCATCATGAAAACCTGGACATATCATGCAACTAAATCTATCTTAGCACGAGAGTTTATATGGACAGGCAATTTTTACATTTAAATTTTTACATTTGCAACATGTTACGATTTTAATGACAGAGGTTTAGTAGGTAGAAGGTTACTAGACCTATAATGAAGGCTTACAGTACAAATATACTCTATATATCCTATGATATCACTTCATCCAACACTTTTCTTTGCAATGGCATGAAACATTAACTCAAAACACTGCAAATCTTGCTCTCATATATTGCCAAAAATAAACATGAAAAAGAAGACTGATCTCCAAAGACTTTTTGGCACGAACATTTGCTAAATTTAAAATTCATAAAATAACATATTTAAAGAAACTGCCCTTATATAGCCTGCCACTTTTAAAAAAAATCGGCTCTAGATACATATCTTAAACATTATTAAACTTAAAAATATGATAATAAAAAAATCCCCCAAAATATTAATTTACGGTAATATTACAGCTTTATAATATAACTAATTAGGTAAACCCCTGTGAGTTCATACGTATGTCTATTTTATTTTATTTTATTTTATTGTATTTTATTTTATTTCATTCTGTTTGTACCAAGGCCTACTTGTCTTATTATTCTTATTTTTTGTAAATTCTTGTACTTACGGCTGGATGTATGGTTTTCAAAACTGTTGAAATGAAAAATGAAAAGATGAGAAAAACAAAACAAAAAAAAACTGCACTTTGCATCCCAGTGGCCCGGCGTTACTCGCCCATCACCTCACGCGCCAGGAGGATGAACCATAGACTTTAACAACCTACCCTGCCTCCCCGGTGCGTGGACCGTTGTTGATTGACACAACAGCTAAACCAATCGCGTACCCACTTCCCCGTTCTCGGCAGCCAATCATCTAACCAGGACTCGTACACATAATTTACGGCGCAATCATGGTAGGTTTCGCCGAGTGAGGTCCATAGAAATTTGACAGCTTCACAGGTGAGACAACCGTCCAGAGGCTGTTTCACTCTACATTTCAGTTTTTTCCCGGAGCACTATTCACTGTGAGCCTGGGGTTGACACAGTCAAAAAACAACCATTCGAAGTCAAATCATTCCGGCAGCATGAGCAAAAAGAAAAAGGACTGGAAGACTGAAAAAGGTAAGGCTTGTTTTGGGGGGAATGAGGCTATCATCATCATCTCAATGGCAGACAGCATGAATTCAAGCATGCCAGTAGATTGACAGCCACTCTTTATGTCTCCTCCGTGTTGCTGTGACACTACTTACTATCTAGACTGTTCCGTCATCCCACACGGTGACTGTACAGATGTTATAGTCATGTTGTGCCTCTGTTTGGCTGCCGTAATGCATGTTTGAAATTCGCAACAACACTGTTCACATAGTGCATCTTGCCTGCTTATTAGCTAACATTTAAGGCTGTGGCATATTTTTACCGAGCCGTTATTTCCCTGATAGAGTACTCCTAAGTAACATAGCTCACCTAACACCTGTGTGAACAGCACTGACTTGCAAACAACCTCCTCTGCTGCTAAATAGTCCTGCAGCCAAACAGCAGACACGCCGTTACAACAAAGGAACCGGAGTGTCTAGTGGTTAAACCCGTGTCTACTTGTAATTCATTAGAGGACAAAATGACTCTTTCAAACACAAACGAAAGTTGCATGATGCTACTGCAGCTGCCAAACTTGCCTAGTTGACTCCAAGTGCTTTCAGTTTCGGAGACATGAACTTGTTGTGCTCACAGGGCCGAGAAAGACATGCTAATCTTATCAATATTCACAAGTTATTCATTTCTTGACACCGTTTTAGCGTTTTCGTTAAAGACGTTTTTACTTGCCAAAGCAGGTGCAGCACAGGTGCAGTCAATCACGCTAATTAGTGAATGGCGCCACTGCCTTAAAGCCCCCTTGTCCACACCAAATGGGAGACAGCCATCATTAATGGTATTCATTTCACCTGTGGTCTTTTTGCCACGACATCTTAAGGTGTATGCATTACTGCTGTATGTGATTAAGCTTCATTCCTTATCACATCCAGTGTGTGTGCAAGTTATAAAATTTCTTAAATTCAAATTTGATGAATAATGGAGCCTAAAAGTAATTCGATACTCATCTTAAATTTGTGCATAATGCGGTCACAGTTGCTAAAAACATTTTATATAATTTATTTTATCTATCTTCTAATTTCTTTTTGTCAAAATGAGCCAATGTCCCCTCCACAATTCTGTTATTTCTTAAAAGCTATACACTGAACCTAATACTTTTTCTATTTTACCTGTTAGCAAAATGTAGATCAACCTAACTCACCCTAATAACCATATTTCTCCATTCAAAACCTTGCTTTGCAGGACTACATACAGTATATGCTAATTATCAGCTACGATGCTTGAATAAGAAAAAGAGGATTTGCACCAAAAATTCTGTCTTAAATTTGGTTAAAAATGATCTCGAAAAGGTTTCAAAATACATTAAATTTAAGTGTCCAATACCTGTAGACACCTTGATATCACATTGGCTAAAAAAGCTTAGACAAATTTGCAGCCCTGGCTGATGTTCAGCATGGATGTGGCCTCAAGTAATAACTGAAACAAGACTTGTTTGGCACCATTGTTGATATTCTTGGCAAGTTATTGATTGGAATTTTCTGGTGGGTAGTTTTTCTTGTAATATACCACGGTTCAATCAATCAGGCCCGTCAAATCACAACTTTTTTTCAAATGCATGGGAAAATTTCTCATCATGGTCATTTAAATTCTCAGAGCAAAGGTAATAATTAATCTTAGCCAGCCGTTTCCAGTTCAAGCAGGTGGCAGCATGGAACGAACATCAAAGTAAATCAGATTTCATATTCTGAGCATACACCCCTCAAGCTCAAATTGCGTTAAGAGGAGATCAAGGCAAGTCAAAATGTTAAAGAAATTCTGAAACTTAAGGAATTTAATGTGATTATTTTTTAAATAGTGGTGTGACCCAGGGCTGGTCCGTAGGATTGGTGAAATGTCTTACCAACAAAGATAAATTATTTTAAGTTGTGTTTGGAAAATCAGCCTTATTTTAAAATAACATGCAGAGTTTTGTCAGGGTGCAGACTGAAGTTGGAGAACTTTCTTAAAAGCCTACATTAAATGATATGTTTTGTGACAGGCAGTCGCATCCCCTTACGTTTTGTTATCACTAGAATTTGGTTCTGGGATGTTATGAGTGACTGGCCTTCCCATCCAGAACTCATCAAGTCCAAAAAAATCAGACTACACTTAGCATCAGTTATGCTGCGTCTCCTGTAACACAGTCTTGTAACTCATATTTAATAAAGAACGTTTTGAGCCCATTCTGTTCTCATGGTATCTAAACTAAGCTGTGGGATTCTTCAACTACTGTGAGTTCAGCAGAGTGACGAAGCGCTTTAGTGTGGTCCAGAGAGCTTTGCTGTGTTCAACCTCAGAACTGCCTTTTTATTCATCCATGTAGAATAAAAGCAGCCTTGGGAATGACAGGAGTGGGCAAGAGAGAGAGAAAGTACATGAGGGATAGAATGGATATCCCCCACTGCGGAAATACCTTTTGATTTAAGCCTGACCCACTGCAGGATGTTGCCAAAAGATGACCTAAGGAGCCCTCTGACCAAAATATAGTCATCTCCTACTGCCTCAATGTTTCAGGCTTTCATTTGTGCAAGAGGCATATCTCATAACTCTTACTCTCCTTTTAAGAAACAGTACAAATTTCCTTTGGCGTAGGGTATATTCAAAGCATCCAGACATTTTGTCTGTAAGAACCTAATGTAGTAAACTACCAGGATGCTTTTGTGTAGTGTCATATCACATCCTGTTTGCTCAATATGTTTTATAGTGGGAATGTTTTAATTGACCAAAGTCCTCACTTTGTGCACTGGGGTTTGGTAAAGATTTCATTTCACAGTGAAGCACATAATTAGGATGAAGCTTGTTTTGCAGTGCAACATGAGGACACAAGCTGGGAGTACCTTAGAATGACAGAGCAGTGCAAAGGGTAAGCAGCAGCTTTGTGATGTACTAATGTCCACATTACTACAGGTGGACAGGTTTTGGTTAAACCAAATGAATGAACAACAAGAGATACTGAAGCTTCTTGCTCACAGCATTTTAGATTAACTAGCTGATGCTTTAAGTTTTTTTTTTAATTGGTGTCACAATTCTCTATACTGAGTTCGCTCCTCCAACACTGTTCACACACTTCTCTTTACGGCCACGCAGCTCAGCACAACGTTTATTGCAACACTTACAAGCACATGCACAGAACCAATTCTTGCACGAGAAAACTGACAACAGTTGTCTGCCAACAGTAACACTTTGTCACTCATTACACAATGACATGAAAACACTAACAGTTAGCTTCACAATATATATAACTGTACCCTCTATGTTTTGATTTGCTGTATGTATGTAACAAACTATTATGCCAGCACAACAATAAAGAAGGACACTTCTTTATTTCATGGATTGTGCCATCTTATACGAAACAAACATGCAATGCTGCATCATGCTTTGGAAGACTTGTTTGCCATTTCTGCACAGAGTAATTTTAAGTTCACAAAATGAAACATACAGTACTTTTTTATTCATTTTAAAATTATTTGACCCAAATTTAGCCAGGCAAATCCTGTTAAGTTTAACAATCTACTTTACAAGGGAAACCTGGCAAAGACAGAAGCATGAAAAAGTTATGATAGACAAAAATGACAACAAGAAAAACATAGATGACATACATTAACATCTTCCAATGTTAAAATACGTAAGGAAAGTGACGACTACCAATTTATTTATTCTTATGAGAGTTTAAAAATTCTTGATGCAAGACAATTTGTATTAAATAACTGTGATCACAATATTGACCAAAATAAGCGTTATAACGATTTCTGCCACAATCTAGCAGCCCTACAATTCTTTTAGTTTCAAGTTTTTTTTAATGCTACTTCATGGGAGGGGTGCAGAGCATATTAAAATTCCCTTTCCAAACTTGTGCTTGGAACACACAACAAGACTGCATCTGGTGACCTCAGACCTTAACTACAGTCAGATCTCAGCGCTGTCAAAGTCCAAATTATTAGGGGAGTTTACCCAGAATGAGTTGATAAAAGACCAAGTACCAACGACTGAGTCTATGAAAGGTCAGAGATAGCCAACCGGTCCTGGTGCTAAGCGTACAATGATAAGTGAGGGCTATATAGTTGAAGTAGTTCTAGTAATGCAATATAGCATAACTTCAGGTATAAAAATACAACAGCGCTAGCCAGCCCTGTCCTCTGCATTTGGCAGTTCTTATCTACATCACACCTTCTGTCCTCTCTTGTAATACACCTTGGAAATAATATTTTTGCATGCCTGATCCATCCCTGGCAAATTATCTTCTGTAGATGTGTCCAGACATCTAGCATTCATTGTTGCCATAAGGGACATACGAGGAGTTCTTGCTTCTTTTTTTTGTCAAATTTCTTTTTAGATGGATTTAAATTTAGACATCTGTGTTATGTACAGAGTTTGAGTGAGAAAACCTGTCATGGAGAGACTAAATGACCATTCAGCATGACCTATACATAGTCTACTGTATATTAACAATGGACTGTTTTAATTATTTTAAGTAGAACTATTTAACAACACAAAGGCTTGTGGTAAGTAGCTTAAGTGGTATGTGAGAATTCTTAAAATAACATCAGTACAGATGTGAAGCCCTGACTAAAGGCTGATCTTCACTCACAGCTGTTGTGTGTTCGACTATAAGGCTGATATTTTTCATTTATTTATGTCTTTTGAGGGTCACGGGTGTGTTCAGCTGATTCATGCAGCTTCAAACTGATATGATGCCGATTTACATGAAAATTCATGTAGACTGAAGCCTGAAACATGAACAGAAATTACAGATTGTCATAATCGATACAATGTTATAATAGGTTACTGTGTCATAATTACAATAATTGGAGACTGTGAACAAACTGAGAAACGGATCGGGCAAGATTTGAATGAATCTGAATCAAATCTAACAGGATGTGGGTGCTTCTGTAACTTCCTGTACAGACGTAAGGCTGCTGGAAAAGTTAGAAAACTGTCTGACTTGATTGCAGCTATTTGTCAGTGCCGTGAGGCGCAGTTCAGCGTGAACGAGCCTATTGTTTTGGGTCTCCATGGCACATGCCTGAGAACCACCGATGAGAAGTGTGGTAGTTACTAGCTTCAGGCGCGCTCTGTCATTGCTCATCCTGCACTTTGACCAGGCAAGGCAAAGGGATATTTTAATGCATGAAGTAGGATCATATTGTCAGATATCACTTTCCGGAGGATCACATTTTTCATAAAGTTAATTTAGAGAGTCAGGGGGTGTGGAGCTGGAGCCGTGAGGAGTGGAACATGATTGATGATGATAATCATAAAGGCAGCAACTGTCATGTGGGTGGTTGTCAGGTAAAGTAAAAGTACAGTGGGAGAGAGTTAAGGAAAAAAAAGACACAATGATTAAATTGAGTTTTTGGCTCTTATTGGAATTGAATGGTACATTTGTTATTAGCTGTGCCACTGCCAAGTCTGTTTACCTCTTTATGTCTTTGTTCTTCGATGGGACCACCTTTGTTCTTGCTTAAATATATGGTGTCTTTTTTCCACAGAGAGGCTGCTTCGTCTAGATCGGGAGGAGAGACGCAAGGAGTATCGTCGTCAAGACTTTATATCTCTGAACAAGATCCCAACCTGGAGAGAGGAAAATAGACGTAAGAGAGACAGCTTACTGTTGCTGAGTGTCTTTTGAGTTGGCTGTGGCTGATAAACGGACACATTATGGCACTGTTTACACGGCCCAGCTTAGAAAATATTATTCAGCGATTTTTATATTTCATCTTAAATAGTTAAAGGGGACCTTTTATGCTCATTTTCAGGTTCATACTTGTCTTTCAGATTTCTCATCGAACAGGCTTACATACTTATATAGTCAAAAAACACAGTTTCCTCCTACTATCTGTGCTAGAAAGCCTGAATTCACCCTCTGTCTCAGACACTCGGTTTTAGCTCCTGTCTCTTTAAACTTTCATCCCAGAAAAGCCCAGTCTGCTCTGACTGGTCAGTGTTTTAGGGTCTCCTGTATCTTGGTGTCTCTGCACTGTCATTGCAGCTGTGAAAATGACTGTAACTGAGTAAAGCAGCACTTTCTATCCTGAAAAAAATCCCTGAGGAAAGCTTCTAAACCAAATCTTCACAGCTGAACATGTGCTAACAGGAGTATGATTGAAAATCAGGGAGAAATTAACAACATGGACAACCAAAAATAATTGTTTGCTGATGTAAGCATGTAGCTACATGTAGCAATTTAGGCCAACTAATGTAAACACTTGCAGTAGAGGAGAGTATTCAGAATGGTCAGAAGCGTGACGTTTTTCCTCACATGTATTTACCTAAGTATTTGAAACTTTGGCCACAATTATTAAGAGCATCTCACATTGTCACATTCATGCATAGTGTTACACTACTGTTCAAAAGTTTTGCTTAAGAATTGCCTGCCACAAAAGCTTGATTCAGTACAGTCAGAAAGCTGGAAGGACTACTCAATACTTTTGAATGATCCTCCATGCTTTAGTGTGTAGAAAATCCTCTTTACAAATAGATGTTATTTTATGAAAGGTTTTCAAAAATTTTTTTTTTTTAAAGCAAAAAATCTGTACAATAGTTTAACCAGACTGACAATTGAAAGGGCAGAAAGAGACAACGATACCAGTGCATCAGTTAAATAGAACTATAAGAAAGTCATTGGTAAAAGACACCGGACAGTTTGCATCAAAATGTGTGAAGATTTCAAGAGGAAAAAGTTCCTGAACATGCTATGTATGGGCTGACAAATCAGAGTAAAAACCTTTTGAATCTAACCACTGAGAAGGCTGCAGAGGGCCAAAAGTAAAACCTTGTTCCTGAAATGATTAGAGCCTAATGTCACTGTAAGGTGTGTGAATATTTCAGTATCTCACAATTCATTTCTATTTCGATTCTTGGGGTCACAATTCAATTCAGAATAGATTCTCGATTCAAAACGATTTCCGATTCAAAATATAGGAGATGTAATTTCAGGATCTACTCCAGTCTGTTTTGCTAGTGGCATATTATGTTATGAAAGCAAAATGTGTATGAAATTATGGAGGTTTTGTTATGTACAAGCTTTTTTGTTGTAGGAAACCTTTCTCCCAAGTGTTTTGAATCAGAAAGTGAAAAAATAAACATTGTAATTATTATAGTTAAAAAAAATGGACACACTTTTCCCAAAAAAATCCCATCGTTTTTTGTTTGGTTTTTTTTGCAGTTGTTTGTGTATCCCATTATCTGTGCCATTCTGCAAAGCGTTTTCTATCTGTGATGCTGCAGAGGGCCACATCACACTCCTGTCACTTCAGAGAGGGGCCTGATTCTCCTGCCTGCTCTGCCTGCAGTCAACACAGAGTTTACATCCATATGAGGCCCTCCTGCTTGTTAGACCGTCCCCTGATTTACCCTTGTCTCATTAATATTATTATTATAAGGGCTACCAGCGTTTATTCTAATGCAGGAGGCGCTGCCAATAACACAGAGCGATAGATACAGGAGGATTAGACCAATCACAGTGCAGTTTGCTCCAGATGACGTGTGGCATAAGTAAGCGGATACAAAGCGTCGCATCGTCTTCAGATTGGTGGACAAGACCAAAACAAACCTCTGACCTCTTCATGGAACCATGGGAAACCAATATGGCGTTTAGAGCCATATGCGTACATTTGCAAATGTACTTTTATTATCGAAATATGGATAAAATATGGACGAAAGACACCCAATATCGGATCTATCATTATGTATTTACTGAACAAGATCCCGTAAAAGAGCTCCGATGCGTCGGAGTCATCCCTCTGAACGGCACAGCCGGCAGCTTTTACTAGCGAAAAAAGTAAGACGTTCGGTCTCAAAATTATTAAGACTTTTCTAAATGATACAAATTTTAGAGGGTTAATAATAGATCTTATCTCATGTGAATCGATTTTTCCACCCACCCCTAGTCACCGTATGGTTTAATAATGATTAAGGGGCACTTACAGTTTTCTGGACTGGAAAACAAATTCAACATTGAAGGGGAAAATGGTTACTACAGTATTCTCCCCTGTCATGCCACAGTGTTTACATTGACTAAATGAAAATTTTAATAATTATATCTGAATAGCTGATTGAGATAATGTGAAAAAAAATGCGAGACTTTCTTTCCTTGAGTGAGATTTGGTTGGACACCATGACAAACAGATTGGATCAAGCGAAAGGTAAAGAAAAATTTCTTTTCTCTCTGTACGGCCCTTTTCATAATGTTATCAGACATTCACAATAACAATATGAGCGTGTCTGTGACAAAAACAAGCGCTTGGATGTAGATTGAGCACTATTGCCCCGAATGGTTACATTGCAGCCTGTTTCACAGCTGCCGGCTATAGTGGTCTCTCTCAATACTGAACCAATTAAAAAAAATTGTTGTGTCCATTAGTCACTTAGACACAAAAAACTTGGGAAAAGGTGTTCAGGTAAAAAAAACAAAACAAAACTTTCTTTTATCATATCAAAACACAAATCAAAACAAGAAAACCCATAAGAGCATACTTCTAAATAAAAGCACTGCTTGCTTAACTGCTGACACTCACAGAGTTTTAGAAAGATTAAAAAGCCATAATCCATTGAAGACTCAAGACTAATAAGTTACAGTGTGTTAGAAAAAAAAAAATTTAAAACCAAGACCTTCAAGTATTTCTGCTTCCTAAATATCATGTTTCATTAGAAAAAGCAGTTTGGTATAGCATAAGTAAACATAACATTGAAGTAACTATCGAGAAAGAAATAACTGGAAGCCTTAAATAAAGTTGTTGTATTTGGCTTTACATATTCTGTCCTAATTCTACATGTAGGTCCTGTATAGACAAGTATGAGGGAGTTGGTTGTATACAAGTGAGAAGCTCACAAGAGCATGAAAAACAGAGATGCTGATAATGGTATCAACTCATCTGACACTGATATAAAACCAACACAGACCACAATTCATGTTCAGTGAAGTGAGGTAGAATGACAACTTGTTTAGGAGTGCTTGGAGATATGCACACATCTGCCGTAGTATTTTTCTCTACATTAAATAAACAAGGTATAATAATTTTTTATGGCGGTTTGGGGGCTGCTTAGCTGCTGCTGCTAGAAGCTTCTCTCTTCTCTGTTGGAGAAGGTGCACTCTACAATGTAGTCATGGCTTTTTTTTCCTACAATTTGAAACAAGCAAGGTATATGATTGTTGAAGTATGGAAAATACATATTCACAGTATCCATGTTAAGACACTCTCTGGACTTTTGATAATACAGAAAGAACATTATTGTCTTATTTTTTAATGTTTACTAACTTTTTTTTAGTTTTCATCAACAACAGTACATCATACAATATATCCTGTAGATTTCTGTACTATTTAAAAAAATGTCCTAAATATCAACTGCCTTGCTAAAACAGTATACAGCATAGTAGTTATATTTATACACTGTATATATGGATATATCTGTATAAATATGTCTATAGTAAGAATCAGTCAGGAAGGCTGTCCACCACCAGGTAACAAATGTCATTGTATTAATAAAGTGACTGACAGGGCTCCATTGTTTATTAAAAATTAAACAACCAAAAACATGGATTACCAGAACCATCTAGGATGTCATGTATACATGCACTGCAGCCATTCTGGAAACATGGACAGTTAGAAAGAAGCAGCTTTTTTTTTAAAAAGGCTAAAACAGAATAAATTGCAATGCACAATTAGAGGGAGCTGACAGTATCACACTTCTGCTGAGTTATACCTTGTGTGACTTCATGAAACAAATAATTGCTTGAGTGATTGATTAAAGGTGGGTTTTTGGATCCTTAATGAGTATGTTAAAAGTCTGATAAAGGTCCCTCACTTTTTGGACCCATTTATTGTATGTAGGATGGTCTGGTCTTAGCCATCTAATAGTAATACATTTCAAGGCTGCTGGAAGTAATACATTAAATGATACTTATTGACCCTCCTTTCTAAGCCTGTATTAGTCCCAGTAGTGCCACTGTGCTGTTGTTTTAGAATATCCCATTTGGCATCAAATGCCAATATCCAGAATACACTTATCTTTAGAAATGGCCAGAATATGTAGGTGTGATTTGCACAAAGATTATTGTGTTTTAAATGAAAATGAAAGTAATGAAGTATTGCAATATAGAAAACTGGAATAATGGATGAATTGAATCTTCATCCATCAACATCATCACATTTAACTAAAATGTTGTCTATTTAAGTGCATTTGACAACCTTTCAAGTACCTGCTTTGTATATATATTAAATGGTAAAGTAATGTCTTTACTGAGTGACATCTTAATATTTTATAGGTCTTTTTTAAGTGGAGGCAACAACTTATAGTAATCCTTTTTCATTTTAGCCAATGACAAAGAGGAAGGGAAGGAGCTGGCGGGTGGAGGAGGGCCAAGCGATAAGGTATCTCTCTACAAAGGAGATATCACCGTCCTGGAGGTGGATGCCATAGTCAATGCTGGTAAGGATCTACCCTTTGACCTCTGGGAGCTGTGGGATGGTGTTTGTTGCTTGAAGGCAGCTCGGCTATTAAACAGTCCTTGGCTGCCCTCTACTGTTAAGACACAGGAACTGCTGGTTCTTGTGGGATTACAGAAGTGATGAGTGTGATTGAGGCAAATGTTAAACTGGACATTTGCTCACGTGGATATGACTTCCTGTAGGCTGAAACACAGTGACGAGAATATTTTCTGACCTTTTCTTAACTTTTAATTTTTGGAATTACAGTGCTTTATCGTACCTTGTGCCAGTAAAACACAGGTTAATGACTCAATTAATTCTGATTTGGTTGTCAGTTATATTCATGTCATTTGTCATGATTGTGGTATGTGTGTGCTGTAATGATTAGTGGTCACATATCCAATGCGGCTGTTGGGTAAAGATTTGATATAATGTGTAAAAGAGAGCATGAATCGGAGAAGGTTAGCAGAAATGCCTTTTTTGGGGATTTGTGCTACTGTTATGTAATTTTCTGCAGTCTGCTCACAACCTACACACATAGTCAGAGGTGCTAAAAGACTGCTTTACCTGTTGCTCTGCAGCTGTTGCTCAGGTCCATTTTGCAGCTATAGACTCAGTAGTCCCACACCATAGCTGTATAGCAGGGTGTACGTTGGCTTTCAGCAGTTTTACTTCATAACTTTTTCTACCTCATGCAATATTTGCAAACACACACACATACACACATTACAGTCTACTAAGCAGTGTGCATCTCGTGTGAAATTAATACTCTATAATGTATGCGAGATTAATAGATGTGAAAAACAGACTGCTCTGTTGGATCAGGGTAATGAATTTAATCTATTATGTAAATACCCAGCCTGATGAGGAAAGGGTGACATGACATTCTGAATTATTGACAGCATCATGTAAAAGACAAATATGCGGTTTAGTACACAGACACCTGACACACACCTAAATGTCATGGCAATTGTCTTGCTTTATCCACATTTTGACCTTTTCAAATGTAGCGATTGTAGCTGGTATTATACAGTTCAAGTAGTTTGTTTTTTGAGTTCTGTGATAAATGCTGCATGTCTGAATTGCATTTTTATGTGCTATTTAGATAAATCTAAGCTCTAAGTCTAGATTTGTGTTGCATTTAGGTAAGAGTCATTGAGACCACACCTGGTGTTATAGTATGTATTCCTGTTATTCTATAGACTGATGAAGCCCTCACTTTGTTGTCATATTCTTTATTATCAATATCTAAAACAGATCAAGGCTAAGGCTGTGGATAAGGTGAACAGTGTTTTTATAAAGTGACTAGTAAAATAGGGCATATGAGAATAGGAATAACGATTTAAGGGGGAGCATTGCACACTTTTGTTTTAAACTGTTGAATACTGCTGCAGCAAAGGCAGGCCATTTACTTCAGCAGTTAATGCTGCCAGATGTCCAGCCTCTGATTGAGCTACATGCCGGCCAGGAGGTAATTCACTCTGTTTAGCAGGCTGTCAGAGGGTCTGAAAGGTTGAAGGGATTGCTGAAGCCTTTTATAATTTCCAGAAGGTCTAAGCAGTCGGCCCACTGCTACTCTATTCATACTGCAGTACCAGTTGTCTTTGTACAGGTGCTCGGACTGATAAGAACACATAGTGGTGGACTTTTCCACCCAGTTGTGTTTACCATTGATGACAACTCTGCTCAACAACATAAGCATGCTATTATTGTGTATTTAAATGGAATATTCCAGATCGTGCTCTTTGTCAGTGGTAGCAAAAGACTTTAAATTTATAGTATGACATTAATAATGGTTGCAAATACTTTTAGTTGAATTTCCTGGACATGCTCTGCCTTATAGTGGCTGCTGTCCAGATTTTAGTGACTAACACCGTTCAGAACTGCATGTGAACAAACATTGCGGATGTTGAGCAACGTCGTTTGATAAAATCTATGCCTCTCATCTATTCACTGCTTCCAATCTCTAGCCTGCAGTACTTCCATTTTCTCATGCTGTTTTTCATTCAGGGTTGGCACCAGTAGACTGCGGTCTATGAAGTGTGTGAACTTTTTGAGCATGAAGAAAGTTGAATAAACTGTTGGAAGTTCTTTTTCTCACGAGACAAACATGAAGTTCTAATTATACTAATTGTAAATAAATGCAAACATTTCTGTGCATTATGTAAGGAGGGAATACTTTTTTTGCTCTTCTGAATATCAGACTACATACTGCATCCCTTTATTGTTTTAATGTTTATTTGGATTCCTATTAGTTTCTTCAAAGGCAACAACTACTTTTCCAGGTGTTCATGTAATATATACAGAAGCTTTCACATGCTTACATACATTAATACCCCTAAATCAACACCCTCTCCTCTCACCTACCCCAATTAAAACAGTATAAATACAATTACATTGCTCAGTCACATCACATCACCTGACTTAGGTTCACCTGACAGTTCAAACTTTATGAAAAACAAAGAACAAAAATATCCAAATATGATTTAACGAACACAAACTATGAGACTTAATACATCTCTCTCTGTATGAATACATATTTAATATGTATTTAAGTATATATGCATGCACGCACACACAAATTTACATATGCATACATACACACACACACACACACACATACTGTATACTAAAGTAGTATCTAACACTAATTGCCAAATGCTTCGAGCCTGAACAAAAAGGGTTTTACAGGCCTCTGCCCAAGAATGACCTCTTCATTTGCTTTTTAAAACTTTCTTTACTTGTTGCTTGAGTCATACAGTAACTATTTCAGTGAGAAATGGCTCTATATGTAACAGTTTTTTTTTCATTGCATTTGTACTTTTGTGTGTCCAGTGGACATGAGCTGTAGTACAATCACAGAGGCAGGTTTTCATAATCCTTTTCTGCCGTGCTTGCCTGCAGAGTTACTTTTGGTTCCTGCTGTTGAGGGAGGCAATTTAGCATGAGGATATAATAGTGATACTACCATAAGCCAAAAATATTGAAATTTTGGTCATGTATTATGACACAGGTTGTTATATATGATGCAACCTAATTTTTGATTTATCTTTAGAAATAAATATTTAACTGTAAAAAAGATGGTCTTTACATGAAACTGGGCTGTCTATGCAGTAGAAAGTAAGAAACAAATACTTATGAAATTGGTACGTCATGGCCAAAGAGCCAATAGCCAATAAGGGCTGAAGCTTTTTTTTGCACAAGAGGTAGAAAACCTACAACTACCAGAATGCACTGGGTTGCAACAGTACAGTAAACGCTCTCATTGGTGGGTGATGTTATGCAAGTTTTTTGTCTATTAACAATATGGTGGTCGACTGGTAACAAACTATCTAGTGTTGAAAGGAAAGAGTAATCTAAAACATAAACATTTGATCTGAGTTTGACAGAGAGAGAGGGGTGGCTTAATTTGAGTGTCCCTCTAAGTGTAGCTCATGGGAATGAAAAATTACTCCAAAATATCAACCTTTCGAAAGTAAGTAAAGCTGCTTCATACTTGTTTGCAGCTGACATGTTATTTTTATTTTTATCATACAACCTTTTAAATATATTTTATAAACCAAAGGTAAAATGTTGTGCAACAAGGTTTTGTCCTGACAGCAGCAATATGTTGGTTGCAAAGGAGAAATGTCTGTAATTTTAGGGGAACCAGGCCAGCTTAGTACTACTGTTAAGGTGGCTGCCTATAGCTTTTAGAGGGTGTCAAGTTGCTTTATGTCCTCCATTAAAGTTTAATTATTAGGCTCATTGAGTTTTTAATTCTTCCTTAATTCTGTTTGGCTGGAGGTTGGACAGAAGGTGCTCAAACTGTCACCTGGGTGAGAGCCTGGAGAGCACAGGATGGGGGGGGGGGGTGTGGTGACAATCGGTAAACTGCAGGGGGTGGTCGGCAGGATGGCCACATCATGACAAGGTGGCTTTGGCTGCAGCATCTAGCGCTGGCAGATGGCCCAACTCAGCCTACTCTTGCCTTGGTCTGCCACCACTCTGCATAAATAGTGTTGTTAGATCCATACTCAGGCTCTCTGTAGGCCTCTCTCCATTGTCTTTAAGTAGGAAGGTATATATATATATATATATGACACAACTTTCAGTTGATAATATTTTTTACTCAGTGTACAATCTAGATTGCATTTTAGGAGTGTAGACTGTTTTATTCTGTGTATTGATTCCCTGTGTGTGGTAGACTTTCTGTCCAGGTTCCTGTACAGGATCCATTTTCCCCTTTTGTACAATTGTTCTTGTACAATCAGCTAGCAAGTTACAATCCCGTGTTGTTGAGTAATTTTGACAAATATCCAATAATTTCCCTGATCCTTCTTGGTTTTCTGTTACTGAGTAAACTGAAGACACCTGAATAAGTGAAATATTGTATGTATATTTCATAATATATTCAGTCCATGACAGTAACAGTACAGAACAACCAATAACCCAAATAGTGAGTGCAATAATTGCAGGAAGTTTGTATAAAATGAGCAATTTGGATGCATTTTGAGCAGATTATTTTCTGTGAATATTGCATTAGTGACCTTTTTAAATAAAACTTTTTTGTTCTATTTTTTTTAAACAATCATACATACTTGGTAGGCTTTTTGATGCATTCAGTGTTTTCTTCTTTCTGAATTTTGGCATTGTTCTTTTAGCTATTTGGTTGTTTTAACTGTGTACTTTTCTAATGCAGGATGAGGCTGTTTAGCAGTGAGTAAATAGAGTGAATAGTGAAACCTTCCCTTGTGGAGGTTTAGACCCCCAGGTCTGGAACTGGTGCTCTAGTAGCCCATATCTTTGAACAATCGCAGTTAACAAAGGCATGCTTCAAGGAAAATTGCCTTAAAGTCGAAAGGATGCTAAAACTTGGTTTTACATTTAATGCCTGACATTACTGTTTCTTTTACGTGGCAAACACAAGTTCACGTCTTCCACTTTTCTCTTTGTCTTTGTGCATGTAGTTCATATGAGTGTCACCATCCCTCTCAGATCAAAATGAGGTCGTAAAGATAGCGGTGCAGAGTGGAGAGGACTTCTCTTATTATGATGCCTGTGGTAATTATGCGCAGGGGTTGACTCCTAATCCATTACCCGCTGTAAACCTTTCCCATCTTTCTGTATTAGATCATTTTTTACAGGAGCCAATTCAGTGTGCACCAGGAATCTGGTTATGAACGCTATAAAGAACCTGAAGGGGTTGAGATGAGTGTGAGAGAGGCAATTGGTATTCAGTTGTAGGGGGCTGCTCGTACCGCAGTCATCACAGGTTTGATGAGAGCAGTGACCCTCGGAGGGCAGAAAACCACAATCCAGTGGAGATTGACTTTTATACGTTTTTTGATATGCAGTCCATTCAAACATTGTTTGCCTGTGGGACTGCTTGGCACACAGGCAACATTGTTTACCTTCATGGTCATTCATGTGTAATGCACAGTACAGGAGGCTACGTGCCCTGGCCTGGACTCAATAGAATACAGTGTTATTCTGTGGTCAGAGCAAGATATATGTAGAGGTACAATCCTTTCTCATGCTGTGTGGTTAATGTCAGTCATCATTGAATTCAAAATTATATCCTGATTGAATTATTGGCCTATTGAAGGAATCAAGCTTGAATGTGTTGTGCTGTTGAGAATTAAAGAAAAAGAAAATTGGCTACTAGATCACTGATTTGATATTTTTTGCTCTTGAACTACACTTCTTGTCACAGTGTTTAATTATTAGTGGAAATTAAACCAGAACAAGACATAGTTTGTTATTGGGTTATTTGAGGTAAAACATTTGAATAAGAAGAACAATGGAAAAAATGATAAAAATGAAAAATGCAAGACTTGAATCATCCAACATTATTCATGTGTAATGAAAGACAGCAGCTACATGCAGCCAAAAAAAAAAAAAAAAAAAAATCCCAGCCCTGAGCTGCATAGTATTAGCAGAGTGGTAGATTTTTGTTGAAGGCACAAAACTCCTCTTTTTTTTGCATCTCTGAGGGTTACTTTGTTTTAAGGATGAGGGGAGCACGCAGTAATTTCGGTTCATCCCTCCATACTTATTTCAAAACCTCAGTAGTTGTGGCAGCACAGCAACAGTGCAGGATAATGGTGTGTAATGTCCAGAGAATATTATATGCTTCTCTGAGACACAAGCCTTAATGGAGAGCACTGCCTTATTTATTAGGGAATGACTCTCTGAGTGCTCTGGTAATATTTTAGCCTGCAAAGCACAAGGCTCTCCAGAGTGAGAAGTAGATGTGCCATTTTTATTCTCGCTGAGCTCTCAGACTATAGACAGACTCTAAAAAGACAGACTTTTTCATTGTTGCTCTTCCCAACTTTAGAGTTGTTTTAAAGGTCTAGTAGTAATATATGACAACATATTCTCCTTTTCTATTTTGTGAAACTCAGTACTCTCCTGTGAAATTGATTTGCTGTCCAATTTCTCATTTTACAGCACCTGTCTGAAATGTTGTTGGGACACTTCATTACTGTTATGGAACAGGGACATTTTTTTTTAGCTGATACTAAATAGGATGTCTCAACAAGACACCCAGGCTAACACCAGACTCTGGCATGACTTGCCAAAAAAACTGATGTCAAATTTACAATTTACTTTTTACTTTTTCATGTCCCTTAGTGATTGATAAAGCCTATGGCTTTTGGTTTGGCTTCCTACTGTTTGGGGATCTTGTCTGTGTAGACTCTTCATTAGATTTTCTGTCAGGACATGGATGTGCTGCACAACACACTCGGCCCCTGGAGAGTCTGGCTCGATGGGTCTATCTGTCTCTCTGCAGATTCGCACCCTGTGCCATAACCTCCCTGAGTGATGCAGCTATGCTCCCAGCAATATGACTTCAATCCAGGGTCTCTCTCTGTTCTTTCACTCTGGTGCCAGTTGCGTATACATGGAAGTCCACACAGTGACACAAACACACACACACACACACACACACAGAGTACATTAGAAACCATGGCAGAGGACTGGTAACTTCTTGAGCAAACTTGTGATTGTTGCACTGTCACACCAAGAATGAAAATCAATGCTCCTGGCTGAGAGAGCTTGCTGCTCTGTTGAACAGTGAAATGACTCTGGTGAATGGGTTGCATTGGGTCCTGCACTAAAAGGTCCAGTTAATAGTATCAGCTCTGAGAGAGATACACCACAAGGCCGGGGTTTTCCCTACCATCAGGGTGTAAATGTGAACTGAGGTGACAAACCAGCTGGTGAGCTTCCCCTCCTTCCGACTTCAGCTCCATTTTTCCCTTCCCAGTGTCCAGATTGTGAGCTGCCTCTCGGCCTGCCTTAGTATTTGGTTAACGTCACTGTTGTTTACCTATAATCTCTGTGGCCTACGAGGTGCCAACATGGCCAGATAGAAATAATTTTTCACGAGGTGTAGCTAATGGAAAGTAATCATGGGAATCTGTGCTGTCAGTGTGTATCCGGCTGGCACTTAGAGAAATGTCTCCCTTTGCTTGAACTGTTAATGGTCTATGACCACATTGAGTGTTTTGGGGAACAAGCCTCTCCGTCTTTCCCAGTCATGCATTTTGTGACCCAACCCACAACCCCTTCTCTCTCTCTCTCTCTCTCTCTCTCTCTCTCTCTCTCTCTCTAAAACAAACAGTCACGCTTGCAAACAAACACCCACACAAAGTGATGTTTGGGCCATGCAACTGACTGTGTCTGTGGAGACAGTTGCCAGTGCTTGTGAAGAAGCCTATCATTCAGGTCAGGTCCTCACTTGTCTCCCCGGTGGACAGAGAACTTCAGTTAATCGTTGTCAAGGTCAGAAAGTCTCTGTTTGCACCCCTGTTTTTCTTCCCTGCCCCTTCGTCTTGCTTCTGTTCCACCACCCCCCTCCCCACCCTGAAACAAACATTTCAAAACACCCAGCCTTATGCTGCACACACGCCAGGTCTCATCCATCAGGTCTGTGAGTAATTGAGAGGCTATTCAGACGGGAACACGGGGAAAGAGTCTCTGAACACCTTCTGTTTCTCTTTTCCTTAGTCAAACACAGTTTGAGGGTTCTTTGATAAAAGTAATTACTGTAGAGGTCATTTATAGAACAAGGAAAGCTTAACAACAAATATGAGCATTGTTTTCATTTAGTGAAAAAAAAAAATAACCTCATAAGTATTTTAGTGGTTCAAAAAGATTTTTTGTAGTAATTGCTTTCTGAGTGGATACTTATAGATGGTGGTTGCAAAGTGACTCATGGTCTAGTTCTATGCCTACAGTACCAGAAGGCCTGCATGCGCATGTGTCTAAGTGTGTGGTACGGGCTACACTCCTTGAAAGCAGATTTGCAAAATGTTTCCTACCAGTATAAAGCAGGTAAAGCTTTCATATAACAGCTAACAAATAGGCAGACCAACAGATGAGTGTGTCCAGTACTCCTGTGTATCTGATGAGCTGTAGGGGGCACTGTGGCTCCATCTAAGTATCGCTGACATCTCTGATAGCAGAGTAAGTTTGAGAAGTGAGATGGCTGGGATGGTGTTGCATTTCAGATGGATAAATCCCCTTTTTCTGCTTCCCCCTCACAGATGTTTCCTTAGAACTGTTTGAGGTGACGACTGGAAATTCCAAGGCATCTTACCGATTTCTGAGCATCTGCTCCTCCACAAGCCCAGAAAAATATCCAATATAGTGCTGTATTTGGAAAAATGAAACAAATTCTTGGAAAATCATAAAACAGATACTGGTTTTAAAGCTCAGTCAAGGTTTTAGATGTTACACTATATTAGCATAAAGGAAGTGAGAGCGTGGTGGTGCACTTCTTTTTTAGCTGTGGTGCTGATGTGGAGATACAGCATGTGTGCATTTGTGTATGCACAAAGGAGGAAGTGAGTTCTTTTTATCCTGTGAGGGAATGTGGAGACTCTGGGTGAGACTAGTTCTTAACTGGCAGTGTGAAGCACGGGTGAAAGGAGAGGGTTGGAGAAATCAACCCCTGACTGCTGACTGTTTCTCTGCACAATCCCTGGGCAGCATGCCATGCACGGTCGTCAGCAGCCGATTCACTGGTCTTCACAATACCCCTCTTTGAACACCAGTTCATTCTCCCTGCTTCTGTCCCCGTGTTTTCTTCAGTTCCCTCATTTTAGTTTGAGTTAATCTCTACTCGGGTGAATACTGTAGACCTTTCTGGAAACAAACAAATGAAAGGAATGTACACTGAGAGCAAAAAAAGTGTGCACCTTAGCAGAAATACTGATGAGCTACTTGGTTACAGGCCTGCAGTGGCAAGGTTTTCTATAATAGCTTCCTATGTATAATGGCTAGGTAATGGTAATGGCGCAGGTAATGAGCAACATAATGTCACAAGTAAGTAACGGAATATAAAGCACACATTTTGGCGAGACTATTCTCTTTGAGAGATGTCTTTTTTTTACCACTCCAGTTAATAATTTTATGCATAAACAGTCATTATTTCTTCAGAGGGATGCAGTAGCTCAAATATATTCATGCTGTTCAGAATATGTAGTTGTGTTGTAACAGAAATAAAATAATCCAACGCAGCATTACTATGACTAAGTCTCTGTCAGAAATCCACCTAGAACATCAACGCCTAATGGAGATGTGAAATTGTGTCCTCCCTGCTATTACTCAGTTTGCTTATCAGAAAAATAAGTCTGTATAAGAGAGCCTATAAGCAACTCAAATGAAAGACTGTGATGTTTGCTGAGTGGCTTTAAATGAGAATACAATTCCTATAACCCAGGGCAGTTCATTCAATATTTGTGAAGGGGCCGTGTTCATCAAAGTGGCTCTCAACTAGCCATTTGGAATGCATTTTAAAGTAACCGTTGTTTCTCTCCCAGCCTTTAAAAGAAATCTGGCACTGTTACATTTGCAGAAGTTTATTCATGAGTCCTTCTAAGGTGAAGGTTTGTGTCTAGACATTTTACTCCTAAACCACAAAATATTCCTCTCCAAGAATTCAGGAGAGAGAGCCTGAAGTACTCAAGCTTGTACTGATCATTTCAGCAGTTTTAGTAACAATGATTATGATGCTCAGAAGCCATCTGTTGATGTTGTAAACTGCAAAGAGTCATGGCACTGTTAGTGTTTATTCTCTCAAATCCATGATGTTATCAGTCCCACAAACCTAACTTAAGCAAAATGTTCAGTTAGCAACAGTGCCTCTCGTCTTCAATTATTTTAAGACCTAGTTAACAGTTCAGTGTTCACCCAAAGTATTATATTTTGAGTTGCAGTTAATTTAGTTGTTAATGCATAATTAGTCACACAGTGATTATAGATCCACATACACAGAGCAGGTTATCAGCTGTCACCTGCAGGCTGTCTCATATCAGTTCATACTTTTATGCTTGTCATAGGCAGATGTGAGCAGATGCTAACCTTCAACAGCTGCATGTATAAACTAAATTTTCATTTAAAGAATCAGAGACCTGGGAAATTGAACACTTTTCATGACCACTGCTACAATCAGCAATATCACCACTAGACAGCATTTTTTTAGTGTTGATTTTTCAAAAATATATTTCTTGTGCATATGGGGTAATTTTGCAGTGGGTATTTTAGGTATTTTTACAACAAAACTGACAGACAAGTTAGACCTTTACTTCTGAAAATGTCCTTGATAAATATCTTGTAAAGCATATCTATCCATGTGCCTACTGAAATAATTATGCTTGTTGGTAGCTATTTAGAAATAAAAGATGGCCATTAAGTGATATCGTGGACAAAAATTATAATTATTGTAAGAGTAATATTTGTATTTTGTATTTAGTTGCATTTTTAAACATTAGGCATACCTTAATCTTATTGGGCCTCCTTAAATAGAGAATAAACATTAAACTAGAAATACTGTAGGTGTCTGCTGCTTGACATACATGATGTCAGCCAACAGTGATCTATTAAAATGTGAAGCCCGTTTTGTCAGAGAAATCTATAGATTGAATAATTTTAGACTAAAATCATGTTTTATAGCAGCACCAGCAGTGCCAAACCACAAAACATAAACATTATCCTGGTGTACTATCAGAGAGACATTTTCCATCCCCCTTAATAAACCTGATTAATAACAACAGCAGCCTTTACCTAGATTAAAACAAGTAAGGTGTAAGTTTAGAAATGACTTTCTGAAACCTTGCGAAAAATACAATAAATGTGAGAAGACAATTTGTTTTTTGTGGGGAAATAATCAGGTAGTTGACAATGACAAAAAGCTCTTACCTATAATGGCCCTGACCTTAAAGAACACTGCTGAATGCTCACTAATAGAAATGAGACTGTCCCAGAGAAAACATGCTGACAGTCGGTGGTTTTATTCGTACATGTGGATGGATACAGAAACTAAATGATTCTTGATCTTATCATAATCTTATAAAGGTCCACGTTACTGGCAGAGATTAAGATGAGTTTCAGACATAGACAAAAATAATCTCCCTTTTTTTGTGACATAGCTATTTTTACTTTCTTTACTATAACTCTGAAACACAGGATTACATTGTTATAGTTGTGGTGAACTGCTATGATGCAGTATGTCACTGTGACAAAGTGACCTGTGATGATTTTTAATTGAACATACTTTATCTATTGTACAGTAATAATGAAATTACTCTGTCGGCAAATTCGCAGAACTCCAGCAATCAGCAGCAGCTCTCAGGGGCGACGTGGCTGCACAGTTGTTGCCCTCGTGTATGGTAATGAAGCACTGACTGGACGTCCTGATGAAATGGATTTCCCTTTTGTTGACACAAGTGATTGTGTGGTTACTGTAGGGTTTAGGGAATGTGGACTCATTATAGACAAAGACCTCCATTCTGCATAATGGTAATAGAAACGAGGCTAGGTTCTGTTGGCTATGATGAACAGTAAGCTTTATCTGACATGTCTGGGAGATATGAGTCTATTAGGGATGATGGAGTTATTATTTTGAAAGGTCTCACAGCTTACAAGTCAGTGTTTGATGTAACTACCCTGCAAACAATGAGTACTAATGAACTCCATCAGTTTTCCAAAAGCAGAACCCATTTGGGCTCATTTATGACAAAATGAACACAGTTTATTGCAGGCTTCGTTAGGTGAAGGTACTGTATGCTGAAAGATTTTATTCCTTCACTTGGTTTTAAAGACAGTTATTAGGGCAACATCTCCCATACTGAGAATATTCAGTCAGATGCTTGACATTTCATACTGTGTAACAAACTCCCCAGAAGAACAAAGTGATTTTAGGTTGACCCAAGAAGTTAGATTAGATTTTATTTCCATAACAGAGTGAGGCATGGGAAGGAATTTTTGATGAGAGGAGAAGCAGAGGAGACAGAAAAGAGAACTCTTGTGCCTTTAGTGCCAGTGAGTGAAGAGGTGTTTAATGCAGCTGGGTTCAGAGGGGTTGCTTATATAGAGTAGTTATAGACAAGCTGATGATTTGTTGTGATGTACGGGGGGGAGAGCAGTGAGACCTGACTTGGAGGTAGTGTGACCTCAAACAAACTGCATTTGTTTAACCTCGCTCAGCTGTGGAGCTATAATGGGATGATAGCTTCTGCCATTAGCATGATGAAATGGACAAATAAGTGACTTTAGTGAAACCCATTCAAGTAAGGGGCAGCAATTTGGTTGGCCTTTGATGCTTTGGTTGGCTATGGAAACAATTTAATCTCTTTAATAGAATCTTGGTACCCCCCCTTGTGCACAAACAAAGCAGATTAAGGTTCCCAATAAGGCGAAGACTTCGCAGTCATTGTGATGGTACAGAATTCCCCATACTGTGGGTGGCATTGGTGTTTTTGTCTGTGCATTGAGATAGGTGAGAAACTCCCTCAACACAGAACCAAAACTCCAATTCTGTTCAATTCCACTTATTCAATTTATTTAACCAGGGTTAGTGGAGTATATATTTAACCAGGATCTTGGATCTTTGTTTTGAGGGTGACCCAACCAGGACAACAATAGCACATTATGCATCAGAGTCAGTTAGAGGGAATGGTAGGAAGATGTATTTCGTTGAATGAAAGAGGAGATGGCGTGAAAGATAGATTGAATGGCTTGAAATACACCAAACATGAAATATATTTATACATGGATACAAGAAGACATATTACCTTGTCTGCAGAGTGGTGAAATCTCTGTGTACTAAAAGCTATATCTAGGTTTCTGCATTGTTGTGTTGTGCTTCAGCATGATGGTGAAACTAAATATATCTCGAGTGGCTGAAACTGAGATTGAAGTGAATAGTTAGCTCTTAAGCAGCTTCCACACTGTCCTCTCTTTGATATGAATGCTAAGGAAGCAATGCGTCATCTTCCTGCCATTAGCAGGCGTTGATTGATATGTAAGAACGCAATTTGCTGTGGATGAACGTGGAGGAGGGAAAGTAGTATAAAGGAGATTGAGTGTTTTTCATGTGATTTCTTCTTTTTTTAATTTTTTTTTGTCATGGGTTGTGCCACTTAGACAAACGTGAAGACAAGGTGCAAAGAAACTGTATATTTATAGGTATGATTTGAGAAGCTGCCAGGTGAGGGGGGAGAATAAGAAGGAAGAGAGATTGGAGGAAGTTATGACAGGCAGGGGACTCTGAGGAGGTTGTTGTGTACTCTCAACAGATTTAATTTCCCATGTTCCCTGGATAATCAGGCACCACATGGCCATCCTTCAGCCACTGCAGTCCCCCAGGGGCTGTGCTCGGTTGTTGATGAAACACATCACATTTCAGTTGATATAGGTGCGTTTATCATGTCGTAGTTGGTGTCTTGATGAGTGGTGGAAAAGATGGACCAAGGCAGCTACTTACTGTGTGACCAAAGGCTTGGAAAAGTTTTGGCCAGTAGACACAATTACCCTTTGAATCACAGGGTATCTGTTCAGGATATATGGACACAAGGCAGGAGCAAAGATGCTCAGATATGTTGACTAATACATATTTTTCTTGCTAATTAAAGGGGAAATACATTTGACTTTCTCAGCCTCACAGCACAAAAACATTGATTATATATGCTGTTGTAACCAGATTATGCATGCAGGTGAGTAAGATTTTTGATTGAAAACACCACCAATCTCTTTATCTCTCCTACTCCACATGCACTCGTTTTCACAGTTTTCTTTTCCAGCACAACAATGGAGGACAGACTTATAAGTGATTGACTAGCATCAGAAAACCATCAGTCATGGCTAAAAGGCTTTACTGTCAACCTTAAAAAGAAGATGAGAAAGCAGTACTATAATTTTAGCATTTAATGTCATGATATAGGCCATTGACTCCTCAGTTAACATTTTTATTGGATCTCTGCTCTAACGAGCTTCCGTGTTTGTCTCTGCTGTTTTGAGTTTGACTTTATTGTTTAGTTGTGTAATAGACAACAGAAGATCAAGGGAGTTGAGAGAGGGTGACAAATGAGCTCCTGTTGTATAAGAGTATGGAATTAATTTTGCATTCAGTGTCTGTTTGTATGACCACAGTTCACAAAAACATTTGCAACAGCCTCATTTTTTGATGCAAGACCAAAGTGTGAATATAACTAATTCTAATTGTGGATCTGTACAGTAAAATACAGTTATTGCAGGCACCCTTTCCACGTTTACAGCTGTAGGGTATAGGGCATGGGCATTTAATTAGTCATACAATTAGTCATCACTGCACCCACAATCCACACTACACATAAATACAATTCAGCTAAGACTATGAAAACAACTCATCACAGTTTATGCCTTTGAGATTATACCACAGCCCTTAGAGCACAATTCCATGTATTTATGGCAAAAAGCAATTACTTCACCTCAATTTTAAAATATGAATATATTTAATACAGACTGTAGACTCTGTTAATCTTACTGTCATCTCACTGTGCTTTTTAAATTACTCATGAATTGAAAATTGAAATATAATTGTTGAAATAACACAAGGCAGAGTAGTGAATTAGCTGGCTTTTTTATGTATGGACATTTAGTCAAATTCCTTGTATGTGCACACATATTTGGCAAATAATGCAGATTCTGTAAACATTCTAACTGTCATTTGTTTAGCAAAATAACTTCTCAGAGCTTGCCATCTGATGCAAGTCATTGCACATAGTTACACAGCAGGTAAACAATATTTAGGAGGGTGTATCAAACTTGACTGCCCTCTGAGCTTGAATTTTGCAAAATACTAACTGTGAAATCTCCCCGCTGTCTCTTCCACTTACACAAAAAGAACCACTTGTCACATACCGAAAGTCTCTTCAACACAGAATGCGGTATTAGTGTGTGTGTGAGAAAAGAACAGATCATAGTACCACAAATCACAATATAGGTTTCTGAAGTATTGGAGTCGTTTCAAGAGCTATTTTCTGCCTCTTACTGTAGCCAATTGTATTGCACGACACTCAAGCACCAAGTCTCCAGTTTGCAATCTTTATACATTTAACAGAATAGCACTGCAGCAATGCTAATTTGGCACTATTGTTGTATTTTATTGAATTGTATTCAGTAGCCGGTCCAGTAATGGGTATGGACAAAACACTACAAACACGCAGTATGATAAAATCAAAAACAACAGCACCACTGGCTGGAAAAAAACAACAAGAGAGTTTAATCAGCACTTCTCTGATACAACAAAAACTGACCATTAAAATTTAGATGTTTTACTGCATGGCTATATTGCATTTAAGTGTTTAGATGTACCTATTAAAGTACTGCAATAACTTACAGTACCACAGCATTTCTTAACTTAGCTGTGTGGCCTTTGAGATTCATTGTCTCAAAGGGGCGAATAGATAAATCACTCAACATTTTAGGGTGATGTGGACATAGTGACGTGCAATAATTGCTTCTGTAAAGGTGTTTTACATTTCACGGTAACACAAGTATGTTAACAGAGTAAAGTCCTGAAAACAGCTGCACAGTGATTTCCATTTAGAAGACAACTCAATTAACTGTGGGCCAATTAATGCTGCCTGTGCTGCTGAAATTAATGAAGGGACATGTCAGCGCAGGCCAGCAGGATGGAAGGAGAAGCAGAAGGTCAGGCCGTATTTTCATTGATGGTTTTGTCTTGCTTGATGCCCTGTCCATTTGTAAGCAGAATGTGTTGAAAGTGAAATCTCAAATCATGCAAAAATCGACTTTAGAAAGATAAGAGGGAGATAGGAGGTCAAAGTGAAGATGTAATTATACCTTAATGTTTGTTGAATGCCCTATCTATCTAGCCATCTCTATGCCCTCCCCTCCCCTGCAGACACGTGTTCAGAGCAATGTGAACTTTCCTAAACCTAACCACAGTGACATTACTTGCCGAAACCTAACAAAACTCAAACCATATTTCTTTTCCTAAACCTAACCATAGCAATTAATATTGTCTAAACCTATGACCGTAACTATAGGTTAACTACATAACTGTATGTCAAGGATCTGCCATTTGTGGGGGACTCATATGTATGACATCACAAAAACTGTTGTCCATGTATTTTTGTAGGATAACATATGACGCGTTCTATGAAAATAGGTTGCACACCAAGCCAGTGGTCAGCTGTTGGTCAATGTCAGTGTCAGCAACTGATTCAGCATATCGAATCAATGTTGAGGACAGCAAAATCCATCAGTGAGTGAAATCACTGTGAGTGGCAGTTTATCTCAGTGCATTAGAAAAGAAAATGAAGTGACAAAAAGGAAACATATGGTTAAAGTGAAGAGGGTGTAAATTCAAAAACAAACTTGTTATACAAGTTTAGATTATTTTAGGCCATTGACTTATTTAGCAGAAACAGTTAAATCGTTTGTTATTGTTTGATAGTGCACAGTAAATTTCAATAGTTCTTTCAACATCGGGTTTTGTTGTTAATGTGCTTACTAGCTAACTGGTCTTGATTCCAGTCTGCCCATCTGCCATTCTTCTGGTTTCACTTTTTGCAACGACATACAGCCGTCTGCTGCCTGCTGGTATGAAGAGTTATTTCCTCTCATGCAGGGGCAGAACATAAGTGTTAGTTGGCCGTTGGCTGTAGTCTATGCAGTGTCTTCAGGTGCAACTTTTTGGCAGAGACAAAGACAACATGAGGTGATGCAAGAGTCGGCTTTCTTGGCCGCCAGTTCTTTAATGTCGGTTTGGTGTGTCCGGGCCTTTAAGGGCAAATGTGATGAGCTGTAAGTAAACACACTGACTATACTTATCTTCCACATAGAGCTGACTGACAGCAGCAGGAATGAAAATAACATATAATTTACAAACAAACACCACTTGTTTTTACCATTAGTAAGTTGTGAATTAGCTTGACCCTCATGCTGTGTCTGTGAAGAAGCAGGATTCCACAGTTTGCCTGAGGCAGCCTCTCTGAGATTCTGTTTTGGGATTTGCAAGTACGAAAAACTGAAGAACTGAATTTTGTGTCTTGGGACACAACAACTTAAAGGCATTTTGCTGATCTTGTTAAATTCTTGATCACAAAAACCTATCGATAAGAAGCTTTGACTGACTGGGGGCTATCCCCGAAAATGAGTGGAAATAAAATGTGTGTGATGAAACAGACCTGAAGTGGCCAAAACACATTGGTCAGAGTTGATAGGCAAGTTAAGGCTGTCGGCTGACTGAAGATTGATGTAATACAAAATAACGAGTGCAATCCACTGTCTCTTTGTTGTGAGTCAGTACAGCCTAGAGGCTGTCAGAGAGGACCAGAGTGCCATTGTTTTGGAACAGCTACTGTAATACTTGCTGTTAGCCATAATAAGCACATTTTAATTCAACTTTTTTTTATTCTGTCTTGGAACTGACTATGTCTTCTGAAGAAGCAAGGCATAAACAAACAAATAAACTATGTCCAACAGAGAGAGGGCAAAATTATGTTTACCCATTCTCAGACAACTTGGAACCCCAAAACGAACATTTTTTTGTTGTTTTGTTAGACTCATGCAAGTTGGCATCAAATCGTCAATCATTTGTTTAGCGGAGCTCTCTCAAGCTGTGCAAACACACCCAGTGCCACTTTGTAGTAGCGACCAGGGAGATCTCGTGTTTGTCCCAAAAATCCATGTGTGTATGTTTCAGGTTTGGAAGTGTTAAGAAGCCAAGTAAAGCAGCATGGCATGAGGAGTGCATTGCCTCCCTCTGAGAGCTTCATTATGGTAAACTAGATTTAGGCTTTCACTCTAAACACCAGCTGGCGTCTCAATCACAACCGTCTGCTGTGGTATGTCAACATATTTAGACACTTTCTCTTTTTTTTGACAGTTTCATTCCTGTTTTGTATCTAAGACTAAAAAAAGCCTGGTATAGAGTATTGGATTTAGATGATAGTTTTGTATACTGCTGTGGTGTTATATTATTTAGCTTCCCAGCAATCTGTTAGGGGAAGTAGTCAAAGTCAACACAATATGCACAAGGATGAGTAATTGTTTATTTCTCTACAACTTTGGCTAATGAGTTACTATTGAATTTCCTCAAAACTCCAGACAGCACCATTGACAGTACTGACAATATTACTGATGTCGTTAATGCCTGAATCTGCGCAATTACCTCTGCATTGAGAAGGCAATTATCTCGTATGTCATCGAAAGCAAGGCGTAGCACAATCCAATTTTAGTTGATATCCCTCATTTATTCATGGTTTTTCTGTCAGTTAAGGTCAGACAGACCTCTGTTTGTGCCGTGCCTCCTACAGCAATATCTAATATTAGCCTGTTTATCATGAAATAAGTAATGGTGAAAGGAGTCATCTGATATTGATTCTGATGATGACAATAATGCTGTTGTTGGGTTTAATGATAATAACAATAAGCTTTATTTGTATAGCTCCTTTCATGCATAAAATGCAGCTCAAAGTGCTTTACATGCAACAATTCATGAAAAACGTGTCTATAAATCAGAATCAGAATCAGAATCAGAATACATATATAATATATATAACATATAAAATCTCATACAAACACACAACTACAATGTACATATACATGCACCCACATACGTGCAAATCCACAAATAAAATAAGATAAAATAAAATAACATCAAATCATTATACAGCACATGTATACCATAGCCCTGGCAGTGAGTTGCAGTATAGGTCAGGTGTGAGAAACAAATAAAATAAATTAAAAAGTATTATCTCTTATATATATATATATATATATATATATATATATAAAAAAGAGATATTAAACAAAAGGGTAGAATTATAAAAGCGCATTAAAAGCATAAAACACATATTTGAGAAAGTAAAAGCATAATATATGATTAAATTAATTAGATGATGGTAATAGTTAAGTACAAATTTGGTTCAATAATAACTGTTGATGTCAACAAAACAATTGTTTATTGCTACTCACCTATTATTAGCTTAAGAACTTTTACATTGCATGAATTAGCCTGGTGGCTAGTGGATATTTCCTCCACTCGTATCTGGACAAATTACATGTAGTACTTTTTCTTTCTCACTGTTGATTTAAGTCACCGCATCTACAGACAGATCAGCATAGTTTAATTTCAGCTGGCATCAACATTTTTTTTTAGCGGAACATAGTTGAAACAGAGCAGCTAATATTGCTTAAGCATTGCAACAAGTTAGTGGAGTAAGATGCCCAGCTAGGTTCATTGTGTTACGGCATTTTTTACACATTGCATGTGCTTTGTCGGTTGACTCATCTTTTCTCCAAAATACAAAATATTTCTAGTTTCCACATTGCTGCGGTTATTCCTTAGAGGGGAGTAAAGATCCTTATTGACTTTTTCTTGGCTGCTTGCTCTTGCTCTTGCCTAGCGCTGTTTGACAGAGACATAGATGTGCCAGTTCAAAATATAGAAATTGGTCGAAGATTATATAGATCACTGTTTTCCCTTGATGATTGGATCACTGATCATCGATATTTTGATCCAGATCAATGGATTGTTACATCCTAATAAGTAGCTGAGATTAAATTTTGTCTTCACTTTTACCCCTTCTTTCAGATCTGTTTGCTCCTCTCCTCTCTGAAGAATGTACCTAAGACTCTGTTCCTTGTCTGAGACGTGTTTTTCTTTCATAGTTGGGTGTTTGGTGTTCGGAGAGTAAAGTTACATGTACACACATTGTTTTTCAGGCTCATTCCCTGGCTCTTGCAACCAGAGAATTGATGGAGAGGTCTCTAAAAGCTGTGTGCTTGGAGATTAATCATCATAAAAGACAGCAGGCCCATGCTTTATACTGCCAAATGGTGCATGAGAGAACGCACCAGTCCTGCCTGCATTCTCTCGCTGCGTGCTTTCTTCACTTCCTTTTTTGTACCTCGCCAAAGTATATGTAATAAGAGCTTTGTTGGTTAAAAGTTGTGCTAAAAATCAAAACAAAGGAGTATGTTGGCATCTCTCACCAGCAGTCACAGAGGCCAAGAAGCACACATGCCCACACAATGGTTTTGCGCTTATGCAAACATTAGGGTCAGGTCTGGGCTTCATTAGGGGAATGCACTCAATTGCAATTAGCGGTAAACATATTCTTCCGTGCACTTACCCTTTGATTGCATTGTTATTGCACAAAGGCAAAATAGATGGCTGTATATTTGACGCTGTGTACTTTTTCAATTAGCTACAGACCCAGAAAACTTTGCTATGTGTCCCAGGGGCACGGTATGTGAAGCAGACAACCTGAATAGAGCAAAGTTAGGTTTGACTTCATTAACAATTAGCGTAACTAAGAGCACATTGGATGTTACAAATGAAGATTGGATAGTACAAATGGAGGTTTTTTGTGGTTTCTCCCAGTTTGTTGGCATCAAATTCACCAGCACGCTATATAGCCAGCGTTCAGGCCTGAATAAGTTAATGTACAGACTTGTCCTTCAAGAGACTGCAGTGTGGTGGCAAATCTTACAGCTTTTGACAGATGTTACATAATTATTTAATCTTCCGGAGCATGGACAGCAAAAAGCATTCGATATACAGCGTTACCAGCGGTGGCAGTGCTAATAAAACCATTTGTTGGAGTGGTGCTGGGGCGACAGGAGATTTTACCCATTCATCTGTACATTTATGACTGTGAGGCAGTTTCCTCCCAGTCAGGGCCACAGCAAGAGGCCAGGAGGCGGAAGATGAATACCTGATAGCTACACTCCCCAGACATTACCAAATGAGCAAACTGGCAGTTTACAGCTACCCCTCAACGTAACCTGCATGTTTTATAGATGAGAATAATCTGACTAACTGTCAGAGAATGAAAGCACCTCTCAGGATGGTACCATAATGGCCTCTCAGTAAAATGAGACAGGGCTTTATGGGTGTTTATCATTGCACATTTCACCAACTTCCTTTTACAGCCCCAAAGAAGATGGCAACAAAGCTTGAGAGAACGATGAGGCTTTTATTTCATTAGCCAATATGTCAGATTGATCAGAGAGCATGAGGAATGTTCCGGTGTTTTATTATTCAGGCAGCAATTAAAGCGAAAGCACTACTGTAAAAAAGATCAAGTAAATACCTACTGGTGTCTACTAACTGCTGCGTTCCCCCCACAGGACTTTTAATGTTATGCTTGTTTCATGTGCTGTTTACGTGTTCATGATTTGGAGCCTTGGTGCCTCTCTGTTTATATTGTGTTTATCGGCCCTGTCACTCCTCACTTGGCTTTATTTTGCATTTACTAGGGATGAGCAGAAATATTAACCGTGCAAGCAGCATTTCTTTTTAAAGGGTGTTATGCTAATAAAAATGTTTTTAGACTAAATTCAAAGATGGCCAGAGTTTGTTGTCAGTAATTGAAATCTTTTAATTTGTCAAATATGCAGATTTTGTCCCTGAGCTGTTTTCTTCTCAGTGTGGAAAAACAAAGACTGCATCAAACCTTGGGACAAAACTCTGAAGAGCCCTGTCAATCCAAATTAATGAAATTCTGTTTTGGTTAGCTGCTTCCTAAGATGGGGCGTTTCAAAAGAATTGTGTTATTAAAACGTTATTAAACCAATTACACCCATGAACAAAATACAAAAAACATGTTTTTCAGATGGTGTCATGGATATGAAAAAAAAGACTCTTAAAGCACCATTTCATTCACACTCTGGCCATGTCTGCCTTAGAAACTATGTAGGAAACAGAGGTTACAGGAGACATGGTTACAACTTTCTAGACAAATGACAAGGTTTTGCAAAATTTTTCTCCTTACCACTGTGAGGTCATCAGGAGCTCATATGCCTGAGAAGTGCTGAATTAGCTTAGAGTGGACGTAGATGGAGACTGCAAGGAATTAGCAAGCAGGTGGAACAAAAGGGCTTACTTGGAAGCTAACGGGGCTCATCAGTTTTCTCAATTAGTTGGCTGCTAGGAGACGGTGACTGAAACGACTTTGGCAAAGAGGTTTTATTACAGTGACTTGGAATGGATGACCAAGGAGGCGGAGTCTTTATAATTCCTATATTATAGGGTTCTGGTGCAATAAAAGCATAATAAGTAATCAGTTATGTGGTATCACTGTATTCCAGCACTTGCACAGGTGCTCTGTGCATGCATGACACAATGTAGTCTTCCAAATGCTAATGCCATAACTTTTAATTTTAGGGGCTTAGCTGTTAAACATGTAGCTGTTTTCTTTGTTCGTGTAGACCTCACTGTTATTATTAATTAAACACCCTTAGGGAGGTAAACCCTAACATCTGTCTCCCAATGTTAGTGTTGCATGTGAAGACTGAGATTTGAATCAGTCCTTAAATGTTGTTTCAGAGTCAGGTGTGAGAGGGCAGGTGTCACACGCCTCTGATACAGACCAGGCCCTGGCGAGAGAAAGACGAGAGCTGTTGGCCATCTCATTGCCTTACAAATGCCTCAGGCCATGAAGCAAACATGCACTCCAGCCTTCCCCATCACAGTAACTCAATAGCTCTCTTCACACCCACCCTTCAATGTCTCAACACCTTTCCAAGGTTGAAAAATGCCTCACACCAGTTAGCTCCCCAGGATGTTGACCCGGCAGTGCAGGTCATCACTCTGAGACAAAGAGATTCTTATCAGTCCAGTCGTCCTCTCCTCACCCACCTCCATCCACTGCCCCTCACATGGTGAGCGATGACTTCTCTGAAACTTAATATCAGTGATATCATCAAGGTGCTTCCCTGCCCCTCTCTTAGGATTGAGAGGGGTGATGTGAAAAAATACTATCAGGCACTTGGCTGACGGAGAGCGCCTCCAGGGAGCATTGGTCAGTTTGGTGCCATTAAGCGATGTGTAATACAAGACTGAGACAGAGACAAGCTGACGGGGAGAGAGAGGGAAAGGGAGAGAGAGGAAGAGAGGGAGGCAGAGGGATAATTGTGAATGAAGAGGTTAATGCTCCATAACTCATTTTCCTTTCTTTCCCCCCAGTAATTCAACAGCACAGAGGAATTACAAGCTGCCCTCTTGCTCAATCCATTATGTTTCTCACTTAAACTGTTTTGCATTTTTTAGTATAATGCTAGGCTCTCCATGTTCTTTTTAAGGCAAAAAAAGTGATAGGTGCACATTTCATATGGAGTTCCCCAAAGTGAATTAGGTGAGGCTTGAATATTTGACACATAAACTGCATATGTCCATCATTGGTGGCTATGCCACTGTATTTTGGATAGCTACTGTGCTAAGAAACTGTATAGTATTCCTGTACATAAATTCACAAAGTTTTCTTAATATTACCATGAAATATTACCATGGAAATCATATTTGGCTGATCATAAAACCTAACAGCAAGTGGGCTAAAGTGTTTACATGCCTCAGTCTACTAGATAATAACCCAGCTTTTATATTCAAGCTTCTAGCTACTGGGATATGATCTTAACTGGGTTATTATAATCAGGACATGATGGCTGGCATATACGTGAGCCTCCTAAACATTATAGAAACTCTGCAGTGCATTTAAATGTATCTGCCATGACTTAAATTAAATTGCCTATTTACAAGATTTTTTCCCCTGTGGTGCCACTCAGGTGAAGTTATTCCTAAAAAGAATCTGTGTGGATGTAGAAATCTTGTGATTGAAGGCTGATAAGTCTGACTGCTTTGCTTAGAAAATAGATTGGTGAGGTCCGTTTTAGTGGAGACAATCGTTTGTTCCTCATAGTGATCTGACTTTGTTATGCATGATTAGTGAAGCAAAATGCAGTTTTCCATTTACTTAAATATGAAGATGTTGATGTGAGATGTTACCTGCCTTCGACAGGAACATTTTTTTCCCCCTGTTTTAACAGCTTAACAATGAAATTTCATCTTGCACCAATTAAAATTACAGTTTGCTCTTTTAGTAATGCAGGTGATGCAATCATGGTAATTGTTGGATAATATTCAAAGATGAGGCAAATATTATCAAACAATATTTGTACTCTGAGGCATGTCTGCCTCCACTGTGCATTACCTTCACAGAATATGCACATTTATATTCAGTCCCTCAGAGTGTATTCATAAAGTTTTCATGAGGGGTGAATTAATTTGATCCCTGAATGCTTAGCTATTACAACTTGTGTTGTGGCTGTCAACATGCATCGAAAGATTGACAGAGGAGATGTCTAAGACCGAGGCAACCTCATTACAAACCACTGAAATCTGCTTTCAGATATATTGTTTTTATTACTGTCATTCCCAGCAATTTGATGATAAATCCCTGAGATTGTCAACTAGTTGCTCATCAAAAGCTCAAAGGAACTCTTTTTATCATCTCTGTTCACAACCACTCACCTCCTCTGATGAAGCCACTGTCTTCTAGTCAATCAGCCAAGCTCACAGATTGTGTATCCAATATGCACTCTGTTTATAAACTAATCACAACAGAGTGCTGTAATCAAATAATCGATGAGCCATTTGACCAGAGTCAATGTCCTACCTTCCAAAACTGCCAATTTAGGTGTCCATTTATCAGCCTGATCTGACACTTAGTTCAATACAACATCCTTTCATACCATCCAGCCAGATTACATGATCAGTTTGCTTTAATCTAGCTATGTCTGTTAACAGATAATTGTCATTATGTAATGATTTGTTCTCTGCTTGAAAAAAAGGGCAGTGTGAAAAAATTGACAGACTCTTTGGCTGCCATTTACCCCCGAAGACCAGTGTAATGCATCATGGATGAGCAGCAGAATGAGCATTTAAATTTTTGGTATTAAGCTGCCGCACTTACCTAGAATGATATACAATGAGTAAAACAACAGCATAAGCTCAAATGCCTTGTTTGGCAACAGTATGAGCAGCGCAGTGTAGGGCTGTACCAAATAGTTTTAAGATTTGAAGATTCATTCATAACATTGACATTGAAATTCCAAGTCAACGTTTGAATGCTGCTCAGCTATTTTTTTGCATATCTATTCATTCTGTTTGAACTTCTCATTTCTGCTCTCAGTTGCCGATAAAGATTATATTATTAGTATTAGATTATTGTGGTGGCTGCATAGAATTGTTTCTAACTCTTGAGATCCAAACATTTCCAACATCTCCAGAGCATTGCAAGGCCCAAAAGTCAAAATTAACTGAAATGATGGAATCATTTCTTAGACTGACAATGTTTTTTATTTAACAAAATATTCTGCTTCAGTCCATAGTTGTTGGCTTCTAACCTTTCAAAAACAGCACACATTGGTCAGAAAAACTGGCCTCCAACTTGCTGCACACAACACAAAGGGAGGCTCGCCCTTGTATTAATGAGGTGGTCTTGCAGCAATCTTACAGCACAAGAATGACATGTATTAATTAAAGAAACCTGATTCAATAACTAATTTTCTCAGATGAATCACGTTATTCAAAATGAGGATTTTGCTCAAGGATTTTTTTTTTTTTAATTTTTTTTTTTATGGTTTTATAAAAAGTGACCATGGACATTTGGAGCTTCTTTCATATACCTCAATAGAAGCTTTGAATGTGTGAAAAATGGCATTTTGCACAGCCCGAGTGCAGTGATATGAGAGCAATGGTCAAAGTCACAGTCTGCAAACCACAGATCTAACAAATATATCTGTGTTGCAATATTCATGTATAATAGTACAAGGAGGAATGAATAAGAGCAGGACAGAAAGTGATGTTATTTATTTTCTTTTATCTAAACTGGTTGAGAGAAAAGTGGCACAGGACATCAAAGACATGTCTATTATTTTCCTTGGCTGTAGACAGTTTTATAAATAAAGGAACAAAGAAAGGTTCCCCATGTCATAGAGCCAGCCTCAGCTGTCTTTTTGCATGGCAGGTCATGACACTGGGGTGCTTCCACTCCCTTATAATGAACACGGCTGTCTGCTTTGGTCACGGGCCAGAGGTGGTGTGGCGTGGATGGGGAGCCGGTTTCATTAGCAGGGGTGAATAACCAAATTTCAGGTCTCTGATGGACTGTGACATGGTAGGCCAAGTTTTCCAGAGGACTGAACTCTGTGGAACTAAGCCGCTGTCAGTCCAGATGGGGTCTGGCCACAGCAGATTACCACTCCTTCACTACACTGCTATTGGCTCTGCAAAAATATTCAGAAAGTAATACAGTGTAATCCCTCACTTCACCATGACATTTGCCATTCATGGCACACAATCCCTTTGACACCTGTCAACAGCCCACAAAACACGGCACTATTGTACAGAGTGCAGCTTTTAAAATGGATGTTTTTTTGCGGATGGTTGTTTAAGATGGCAGAAAAAAAATCAGCAAGTAGTCGATTAATGACATTTTGATGTTTTTTATTACAACAAAGCCTTTTTATTTTCAGGACAGGTGCTGTATTAATGGAAGATGAGAGGGTATTTAAAGAGTATATAAAGACACTCAAATTACTTTCCCCTATTCCACATCCAATTATCAGTAACAAACAGGCATAAAAACTTGGAAATATGAGTCAGATGAGAACATTACAACCAGCAGAAAAGAGCAAAAAAGGCAGATAAGGTAGATATTTTACCAAAGGGTTGACTCATATGTACATCCTTCATATATGTACAGTTCTGTAAGTTGAAAGTGACAGATGACTCACCATATGTACCCCTTGTTTACAGTGGTACCTAATGCACTAGGCAGAATGTACCAAAGTAAAGCTGAAGCATAAGATGTGACATGTTGATAACCCTTCCTACACACACCTGTACTGAACAAAGTGAGCGAGTTTAATGCTGCATTCAAAAACGAGACCATTTCTGACTCACTGTAAGCCCCTCAGGTTCAGTATGTCACCAGGGAAACTCCCACAACTCCAGATGGCCTGTCCAACTCTATTCAGTACAAAGTGAAACAGGAATTTTGAGACATATGGTTCATCTCTTGTAAATGCACTAAACAAAGATTTAAACAAAAGCTGGACATGCCTGATTGTTCCCTGAGCGAGCGCTCTTCTTTGGTTTTCTTCTTGTCACCATACACATCCAGGCAGTGGAGGACTGTCTGAGGTTAAGCTCTTCAAAACAGATGGCTCAAATCTGCTCAACTCTTGGGGTTAAATACCCTCTTTATTTCCTCAGGTACCCTAAGTGGTATTTGTGTTTTACAGAAAGCTAGTGACATGAGGGTCAAACCGTAGATGAGTTGGGTGTTTGCTTTATTTTGCTGCTTCAAGTTAATCCCTGCATTTACCTCCGCACCTCCTTGTTCCCTGAGCCATATGGCCAGGGAGAAGCATCTGAGCTAAATCCACAAAAATAGGTGAGGATTCCTTTTACCCTGAATAAATACCACCCATAGTCTTGAACATAGAAGGCATCGACCACATCTTCAGGGAACTGTGGGAAAGCAACTCTTCTTTACAGAGGAGGGAAGCCATGGAAGGGTGGGCAGCTCAGAGCCAGGATGGGAACTAGTTAAAGGGGTTAGTGCACAGGGGAGGAGGGAAGTCACAGAGGGCGTAGATGGACTTTTACACTGCCTGAGCGTAAAGAAAAGAACCTGGAGGATTTCAAAGAAGCTCCTCCACATTGAGCGGTTCAGTGCCTTTCACTGCATCTCCTTGTCATTCACACAGCAGAGCAAACTCGACAGACAGCTGGGCTTCGGCTAAACCAGTAGCTGGGAATGAGATGGGCTGTGAAAGCGATGGGCAGACTCCTAGTCATGGTGCAGCACAGGAAAGAAAAGGAAGATGGGTAGAAGAATCAGAGGATTTGTCAGAATGGCCATTAAGCCCAATTGAACCTTTAGTTTGTCAATAACCATGATTGCTGGCGGGACCCTCAAGCATGTGGGATGACAGGGTCGTGACCTGCGCAAACGCCCTGTCTATCCAACAAAAGGAGTGCACAGCAACAGTGCATCCAAAAATGCTTTTTGACTGCCTCCAGTATCAAATTCTATATCTTAAACCATGAATTGCATTGAAACATAAGTTTGTTAGAGTTTTGTTAGTAAAATTAAATTTTTTAGTCAGCAATCTGTGACAAGATTTATCCAGTTTTCCCCTTAAGCCCCTTTTCCACTGCATAAAAGCCCACCAACACCCACTAGTTTCTGGCTTTTGTTGTCTTATGCTCCTGTGACAAACAACTCTGTAGTAGTCACCGGTATTTATCGACTCCAGCTCCGGATTGGCTCCGGTCAGCAGTGATGGAAACACATCCCCCTGGTGGACATGCTCATTTTTCACCCCTTTTCTGGTACAGTACAATGACCTGCAGCACAAAATACCACCTGTCTCCATCCAAGCAGTGCGCGATGATTTTCCAGAATTGGTCTGTACCACATTTAAAAGAGACTCAATGAGTAACGTATAAACTAAAAAAGAGATAACCAATTTAATATTTTCACTAGCCTCCATGCTGCTTTCTACTTTCTGCTAACCCTCATTTGTAAAGTCAAATGTGACACTGCAGAAAACAAACAAAGCCATACTTGTCTACTGATAAAGGGGAAGGAATTTCTTTCCTATTTTTAGTGTGTGTGTTCTGTTTTCATGTATTTAAGGGGCCTGAAACACCAAGCCAATGGCCGGCTGTCGGACAATGTTGAACTATCGGTGAACGTCTGTTACCTTAGTTTTTGCCGTGTGCCCCGCACTGCTGGCACTAGTCAGGCCTTGTTGCCTGTTTTTAATTGGCAGATTCAGCACACTGCTTCACTCTCACACAGTTGCATGCATTCACACCTGGAAGCAGCACTGTAAAACCACAGTGTTAGTTGGCCGCTGAGGAGTTTGGGGGTTAAGTGAACAATAGTGGTAGTCCTTGCCCAGTTTTATTCTTCCATTGTGGGATCAAAACACTTATAGTGTGGGCACCAAAACTGGATTTCATTGAAAAGTCTGAATCCTCTTTGGAGCTGCAAACTCCCTTTTCAAGGTCATCATTGTAAATGTCCCTGTGATTTGTGTGTGTGTGTGTGTGTTTGCATGTATATTTTTGTTGGTTTCTACATTTATGTTTGTGGTTCTCCTCGCTCACAATTTGTCCATCACTTATGTCCATAGTGTACAGAGGGAAGTGTGTGCGATGTGGGTGATGCTAATGCTTATCCCCCTTATCAAAGCAGACCCAAGAGAGCGATGCGAATGATGCAGGAGAGTAATCTGTCATGGGACATACATCATGTCCAATGTGGTCCTGACGAATGTCAGACTAGCAGAGCTTGAGTGGGAGAAGTAAAAGGTTGTCAGGAAAGGTCCCTGCCCGGTGAATTAAATAAATGTTTCATGAATTTTAAACAGCTTGCTGTTTGTCCGCCTGCAGTTTTAAAAGACCAAAGGTTTAGGGAAAAAAACAGAGTACAGGCTGATAGAAGGAATCTGCATATATTAGCATTCATTTTGCAACACGTTAATTTTCCTCCTTCTCTTAGAAGTGCATTTACAGTGTCTGTCTCTTGTGCTTCTTTCTCCACCGTGCCTCTGTGTTGGAACAAAATTGTCTTTCGAGCATGTCATTTTCTTCTCTTAATCTCAGATCTTTTAATGTGTTTAGAAAATGAAATCTCTCTACTCTGTCTTTTATTTGTCTGGTTTTGAAAATGTTTTTCTTTCAGTCAAGGTAAAATTGCGTTTTGTTCATGGAAGAGGTGTAGCGTTCTAGTACAAATTAATTCTGTTGTGTCCTATTCTGCTCAGTCTTTTTAATTGCTTGATTTATCACGTTTTGTAGCTCTTATAAGAAATAAACCGTAATTGGATTCAGTTGATAATTGCAAATCCTCGTGATCTACTTGGATGTTTAATTTGAAACAATGATGGTTTAGTTAATAGCTAATGTTCCTTACAGGTAGCACACTGACTGATGAATAAAATGACAAAGAACAGATGCTACTGAACTCTGTGCTCATAGAGCCTCCTCCATCTTGCTTATCCTGGTTTATTTTTACTGCATGTTCCTTCTACGGTGCTTTCCATTTCACCTTTACTGAGCAATTTCAGGGTCTGTGACCCAATTTATTTTGAAACATTGCCTGTCAATAGACTTTTCTTTCTGCTTTAATTCAGAGGCTCAGTACTTAGTTTAGCCATTGATTTATTCTCTTAATGGGGAGAGCTAATTATATTATTTGTAATTTTTGTAAAAATTCTTCATTAACTTCGACAGGTTGAGCAGTGAATATAGAGACTGGGGTTAAGGTTAGGAAGTGTTTGCTGAAGTGTCCCTGAGTAAGGCAGTTTTCACTCTTCCACTTTGGATAAGATAGTCAAACCTTAATGAACAGAAATAGCTTAACTAAATAAATACTTTAAAATAATAAATGCATGAGAAGTCATCATGCCTTGTAGTCAGATGTCCGTGGTGACAGCAGGGAGGGGGAGGTCGACACAAAGTTCATAATGATTACTCCTTGATAAGATCTACAGCAGGTGCAGATGAGAGCGCTCATTTTCTGCTTACTTGCATCTCCCTAGAAATGATTTTAATCATTAATAGCTGTATTTAAATGCACAGAGAATTCTAATCTTTAATCCGTCACTTGCTTTTGGTCTAAACGTGTAAATGTTGCAACTCGATTTGAGTTGAAGGAACATTTTTTTATTTGCTGCACATCCAGAGGGACTTCATGTGTTGTTACAATACGCAACAGAAGATTTAATATTTTTTTAGGTTGAGGGCTGATGCAGTAAAATGGTAAACAACCCCATGTTGGCTCTGGTTACTGGCACTGGAAGCTACAGTAGCTTCGCTTTACAGTATGAACACGCTGTCAGGTTCCAGAAACACTTACTCTCAGTAGTTACTATAAATGCTTTGTTGTTCTCTTTGGCAGTGGTTGTTTCTTTTGTTTAATCTTTGAGGAAGAATTCAATTTCTTTCTGTTCTGGCATCAGCAGGACAGCATCATGTTAATTGTTACATCCTGTTAGATTGGAAATGTTTGTTAGGGTTTGATGTCTGAATATATAATTTGATGGTGGAAGGTGATATGCTTATACACTTGAACAAAACATTGACAAGCATTCAAGATATTTTGGAAATACCACTGCTATTGTTAACATATATAGTATTTTAATTTGAAGAATGTGTTTTTCGGAAGATAGATGAATATTGAGAAGCAGTGTAGTTACATGAGTGCTCAAAAGTGAGACTGAGTTTCATAAATAACAGCGTACTAGGGATATAAGGGATAATATCTGATATTGCAGAATTCATCTTAAAAATGCAATAAGTTGATAGCAGGGAATTTCTGTTATCGCAGTAATTGTGAGCATCATGCCAGCATCACCAAAAGACTGCCGAGCAACCAACAATGAAAGTACACACCAACTTCCAAAAATTGCAAAAAAAATCTTTGGTATATTTCATGTTGAGAGAGATGTTATTTCACTTGAAAAGCCTTTGCTCTTTTTAATTGTTTTTGTTTTGTTTTTTCATTAAAAGAGATGCTAACTAAAATAGATGTGTCCTCTCTGTAAAGTAAGATGTATTTTTCTCATCAAAAAATTAATATGAAATCATTCTAGTTCATTTTCTTGCCATTTTAAGGATAATATTACAGGAGATTACAGGAGAATATCATTAATCATACTTATTTAGAATAATTGTGAAAAGCATTTATACAGTCTGTATCGTAACATAAAATTTTCATATTGTCCAATATCCACAGTCTGTTGCTCACTGATACGGTGAGATGTAATCGTGGCACAAAGTAATTTTTTGCAAAGGGAGAATCATTTTAACGTGACAAAGTATTTCCTAAAGTACTGTGTCAGAAGATTTTCATGTCCTCAGTTGTAGTCATCATAATGTGTCAGAAACATTCATGTGCATGGTATCCTGAAATTGACCTACTGCCCTTTGCAAAGTTTTTCATCAGATAAAATAACATTAATTTAGTTTTGTGGTGAAATAAAATTGAAGCTAAAAATGCTTTATATGAGCTGGTTGGTTTTCACAGTGGATTTAATCTCCATGTCTTTTCCAACAACTGAGGAACAAAGGATAAGTCTGAGCCGGCCACATTGAACCCTGACACATCTTGGTCTTATTGGGTAATGGCTTGAGACAGGCTTTATTGACCTGCCTGACTGATGCAGCTCCACAACGTTTTCATTACGAACCTTCCAGCTTACTAAGAGGTCTTTTATATTAGCTGGGACTCTATCTCGATTTGAGAGACATTCTCGTAATAACTATTTGAGGGGAAATAACATTGCCTTATTGAACCATGGGTTAATTCAATAGCGGAGTGTTGACAGAACCTGTAAATCGTGTGTCTGCTGATGACCTCACACTGAATATGCACTGATGCCAGTATTGCCAGTATTAATATTATAGTAGCACAGGAAGTAGTTAACCACTTTTGTCGGTCCTTAGTTTTGGCCACATAAATTCTGTTGTCCATTATTAGATTGAGTCAGTTTGTGTCTCAGTTCGTATTCTCAAATGGATTCCTGGAAAGGCAAACTTGTGAGGACTCAATAAGTTTCAATTCAGCTATTGCTCAGAGAGATATGATGAAATTTGATGTGATACATTACAACATGATTTAGTTAAAGCATCTCTGGCGTCCCAAGCAACCTTCACTCACATGCTGTTTTTCAAATCATCTCACTGTCAAATTGGCTCCCTGAAGAGTCAGTGCATCACATGGAGGACTACATTATTGTCTGGGCCAGCTGCGTTCAATGCCCAGATGTTAGAAAAATGGCTATGGCCAAAATAGTGAGCAAACTAATTTGCTATCCATCTATTTTGTTACTGGCCATGTGTATTCTTTCTGTCTCATCTTGTTTTATATTACACAGTAGAGAGCCAACAACCTTGGACCACAACACATGTGCTGTTGCTGTGATCTGTGTTACCACTCAAACATGAGACTTTTAAGAAAGTCTACATTTGATGCAAAGGAATATAAATGCATGAGCATCCAATTATGTTTACAACAAATCTGTCTCATCAGCATTACATTTTATTTGTCAGTTTAGTACTGGCACATTCCTTTTGTCATTTTATTTGCATCATTTCTAGTGTTTAGTGGTCAATTTGAAATGATAACATTTAACACAATATGGTTGGATACTCTCAAAATGGTTTTGTTGCTGCTGAAGTAGAGCAAGCTTCAACATTTTAAAACTGAAAATATGTTCTTTTGCAGAGCAGTAGACTGTTTCTTCAGTTCAAGGAGATGCCAGAGATGAAAGTAAAATGACTTCTGGGGCTTATGGTATAGAAACACCGCAGATGTGAGAGAGGATAACAGTGGAGTGCATGTGGAGTGCAAGTGTGTGTGTGTCTGTGTGTGTGTGCGTGCATGTGTGTGTGAGAGACTGCCAAATAGAGCGGAGGTGGAGGGGGGAATACAACCAAATGCACAGTTCAATAATGTCTTCTGTAGTGCTAGTAAGGTTGATATGTGCGATTTCAATTCTGTTTGTTTCTGACGTTACTTTTCTCGTCTGGTGCATCACTCCACGACTGGAAGTAATGTGGGATTTTTAGCAGTGAAACAACCCCAGACAAATGACATACACTGCAGATGAGGAAAAGACAAAGTCGAACCACCATCTTACTACAAATACCCCATTTGCTTTTATTGAAATGAATGTTTTTTGATAGATGTGTAAACAAGCTGAAGTACAATACCTACATACACGGAGATAGATAAAAAATGCATAACATACCTTTCAGCAACCATCAGATAAATAAAAAAGACAACTATAAAACCACCGACAACAACAACACCTAAAGCAAACAACAGAGCACCTCATTATTATAGACAGATCCACCACATAGCATTTAAGTGCTATGCATATCAAAGTGCCACGGTTTAGTTATGTTTGTTTCACAGAGTTTTCAACAACACTGGTAGGCACAAATGATCTCCGAACCCTGTTGTTTTGGAGGGAAAGCACCCAATACTGTCTGCCTGATTGTCACAGCTCGTATACACTAAATGGAGGGATGTTAAATCTCTCGAGGAATCACCTGCCTTTTCCTCACTGCTTTGGACTCACAGGTCTTTGTCATGCTGTTTTTCTTCTATCTGGTAATTCTGCTAGGCATATTGACTATTTTATGCATTTTTTTTCACTATTTTCAAACAATGAAAAATACCAGGCATCAGAAAGTTAAAAAGCTCTCCACAAAGCAGCGATAAAAAAAGACCAATATATCTGCCCACTGTGAACTGTCTCAGTTTACCACATGAAATATAGATGCTGCAGACCTTTCTTATAGACGGTGTCTGTGTTTGAATTCCATCTGTGAAATCTATTGTTCCAAAATATTTACAGTTATCCCTACTTCAGTACCTTCCCCATCGATGGTCATTTTTTGGTAGGTGTTGTTACCTGTCCTACAGTAAAAGATGATTTCTTTAGTATTCAAATGAAGGAAATTGGACCCTACACAAACCCAGAAACTCATCTGCCCACCAGGGCTAGCCAGTATGACGATATGACATTGATATCCTGATATGATACTAGATATCTTAGATTTTGAATATTGTAGTATCATAAATTTAGTCTTTTCCTGATTTTAAAGGCTATATTTCAAAAAAGTGATGTACTTTTCAGTTTGTTTCAGCTTTCCAACTATTGGCCTTTACCTACTTAACCATTATATCCACATTACTGATGATTATATGACAAAACTTACTGTGAAGATATTATGCAAAAGCACCAGTAGCCCACAATACAGTACCACTGCAATATCAATATCGAGGTGTTTGGTCAAAAATAGTGTTACATTGATTACCTCCATATCTCACAGCCCACCCACCTATGATAACATGTTTCATCATACTGAATTAAACGGACTAATTTGTGTTTTTTTTTTTTTTTTTTTTTATCATTTCCTTGTGATATGGCTACATCTCTGAATATGTACATCATGCTGCATTGCCTTTATTAACCTAGTGCCAGACTCCTCTGTGGGCTGATCATCTTACATGTGCTCTTTGTTTAAACTCACAACTCCAATGATCTTTGCCGTGACTTTTGATGAACTCAGCAACATGATGCACGTATCAATTTCAACAGTCAAATATATGCATAGAATTGTGAACATGTTTTTGTCACCACATGTATTTCCATTAATTATGCAATTCAGTATAAAATAATAGATATTCAAATCTTACTAATACCTGAAACTAAATATTTAAAATGTTATAGGATGAAAAGTTAGACAGATAAGAGAAATCCGAAAGTGGTCTTTTGCATGAGTAACAGTGGCATTCTCGCTTTTATGGGTTACAACTTTCAGCACACTATGAAAAAATTGGGAACTGCAGTCATGGAGTTCATGTCGGGATGAACTGGTGTGACAGGAGACAGTGTTTTAAGGCACATAAAGGCGAGACACAGCAGGTGTTAATGAGACAGAAATGTGTCTTGTCTCCTCTGCCTCTCAGCACCGTAATTGTAGGAGGCCTTTTGTTGACAATCCCTGGAGGAAAATTGCAGGCACTCTGATGGCTGGGCAGTCTGATCCTATTACCTGACTCCATGCTAACATCAGCTTCAATCAGCAGGTAGAGCACCACCACATACGTCCCTCATTCTACTGCTCTTTTGTCTGAAAGGCCTGATATGCTGTGCAGCGGAATAAGAACAGCCTGCTGCTCAACATTTTACACCATCTGGCATCATTAGGTTCTTGCATATTTGGCACCTGCTAAATTCAGGCAATGTCAGGAAATCCTTTTCCGAAACCACAGTGTTGATCTGATCGCAAACATTTTCCAAGTGTATGTGATAATGGCAAATCAAGCTGATTTTCAGTACACAAATGAAAATAAGCTGCATAAAAACAAGACTGCAATGCTTAAATTCAAAAGCAGGATAACGTAAAGTGTTTCTGATTTCTCTGATGAATTTAAACTCTTTCAAAAAATTTCTCATTGGAATTTGGAGCAGCCAACCCATAGAGCTGCTTGATATGGGTTAGCCTCATATACAAACAAATATTTTTTTCTCCTAAATATAATTTAGCTGCTTGTAATTATATATGGCACTGTTGATGGTCCTATTTTCCAAGTCTATGCCTCTTTGAATGCTTCAGATTTGCTGGATTGGAAAGTTAGAAAAGTTCCTCAGTTGCAGGGCCGCATAACTGTGAGTTAGATGACAGTTTTTCCTCATTTTTCCCCAAGCTGCCACATTTGATTTGTCAGAATACTCAAGAAAAAAAAAAAAAAGACCTCAAAACACTTTCGCTCACGTTACGTAAAGCTTATATAATAGAGGGATGGAAGAGGCTTGTCTGAGTAGGTGACTCCGCTATGGGATAGGGAACAATTTAAATGTCCCTCCTCATGACTCTTCCAAATCCCTCCATTAATCATGAACTCCCTTCTATGAAATATTAAATCTGAATGTAGTTGTGAGTGTTGGAGCAGAACTACCCGGCTTTCCCTGGGCCCTCTCCTTTGTTATCTGCTGCTTACTAGGCTTAGACGTCCGAGATGGTTCAAGACAAATGGACCAAGGGGGAGGCCAAGTAATCAGCCATGAATTTCAGGTTTGAAAGAGTAAGCTCTAATTAAATTTGACTTGGCCTGATAAGAAGTTTAAAGTCCAAGGTTAGCATGAAGAATGAAAGGAGTAAAAATATAACCTCAATTTCTTCCCAAAGCCAAAGGCGACTTTGAACTGAGTGTGAAAGGGCATTTTCTCTCTGATCCTATTAAATAGTTTCAAAAGTGATGGTAATAATACATATTAACTGTTAACACATCTCTCTGTAAGCTTATTGTTAATAAACTGCTTTTTGAGGGCCATGTGCACACATGCATACGCCCAGTCAGCCATGAAACAAATAGCTGCGTTGCGGTTATTAGCTAGACAATGTGCTGTATGTCATGTGAAAAAGCATTTCTCAGATGGGTTGTCTTGGAAATATATGGCTTCTTTCTCTCTGTGCAGCGATGAGTCAGTTAGAACAGTAATGAAGTTATTTTTCCACAGAGTGAGAAATGGGAGAAAGAAAGGGAAATCAATAGTGATATCTTGAAGCTAGAGTCTGCCATCTAATCCCTCAGTGGTACTGGAAGTGCTTCATTTGGCCTTTTTGATGCTTCCCCACCCACACTCAGCTCACAAAAACACCTACTCCCCAGTGTTTCTTATAAGTAAACATGCATAAATGGACCTCATACAAGCCTGAAATATCAGCTTACCCATGCAGTGGAAATTTGGGGAAGTGCAGACAAGTTTCAAATGGAAGTCATGTAAGAACTCGGCACAGACCGGGTGCTAAAATATGAATTCTTTTTCGTCCTCGGTTAATCATATTTTATTTAGCTGTCATGGTTCCACTTCATCCATTTTGGTGCCCAACTGCAAAATTACTTATATTGTATTATAAAAGGGTTTTTACACATTCAGGACAAACGTGCAGATAAGTTTGCCGACACAAATGACCTGGCACAAACATGTACCAGTCTTGTCTGCTGTGTGCTGATTAACCCCTTCCCACACGTATCATCGGCCGCTTGTGAAGAGGCATCTGCACAGCTCTGGTTACACCACTGTTAGCTGAGGAATGTAAATCAGGAGTAATGGATGAGGGCCCATAAAAGCACCTGCACATGTGATGTTAATGCTCGACTTCACATGATCCAGCATCTGAAAGGGTGAATCTAAAGGCCATGAATAAATCACACGCTTTCCAGGCAGGAAGATCTTTTTGCTTTTCATGTTTGCTGGCCTTTTTCAGTGCAAGAACGGGCAGCATTGGTTCTCCGCTCTCATGCAAACTGTAAAGTGGAACCACAATCTGGGTGCAAATGTCTGGGTTGAGCTGAGGCAGACAGCCAGCACCAATGTAGACTTTAGCTAACATGACAACAGAGAAGCAGATCTTCTCTTAATCTTTATGACAGGGGTGGCTGTGGTGTTGGAAGACATCAACCACCATATCATAATCAAAAAACATCCTGATAGGCTCTTCATACCTCTGAACTCTGACTCCAAAGCTGAAAACTTTGCAACAGTATAGTGTGGCAATGCTCATTGCTCACATAACAAAAAACATATTACTGCATCTACTTGTTCGTCCCAAAATCCAGAATACATATTTTTCCCTTTACCTGTAGTGCTATTTACCAATTGTTGGAAATATCACCTGTAGAGATTTTTGCACTCTGCTTTTGGTGCTCACAGCACCAAAAACTCAACAGCGAGTGTGCATCTACTCATGGACAAGAGTCTAGTGTTCATGACAGCGTGAGAACAGGATGTCAAGTATGAACCTGCAAAACTCCACTTGGATGAGCTGTAGTGTTAGCTGTCTGGGGTCTGGGTGAGCTAGCAGTAGATGCACATTTCCTTCTGTGCCATGATTTGGTTGGTGGACGTAGTTTAGTAAAAAAAAAAAAAAAAAAAAAAAAAAAAAATTAGCTCCAACGTGAAACTGCTCACAACAAGGTCTGTAGATAAGCTTGAACAACCTGGTCATGATTTCTGGAGAGAGACGTTGTTGTTGAGTTGTTCAGTTTATCAGGGTTTTTTTTAAAATGCTTTTTAATGCCTTGAGCACCACAAGCCAAATTCCAAGGCAGACATCTCGATCTTCAAAACTTGGCAACCTACACAAAGAGGAAACATATGCATTTTTGATTTTGGGATGAACTGAAGTGACTTTGGACTGCGCTTTTGGATTTTGGAGTATTTTAGTTATTTTACTTGATCCCTCACGTTACAAGCATCTATTATCTATGTAATCTATATTATTATTATTATAATAATTATTATTATTATTATTGAAGGATGTGCCAAGGGTTTGAATCCTGTTTTTTTAATATGCTGAAACTGGAAAATAGGACAGTTATTTGTTCCACAGTGATGTGACATGGCCACCTGCCCCACTATGTACGTACATTGCCCATAGCGATGATGTGGGTCTACATTGAAAAATATCATCATGTTTAGCCTCTAATAAAATGAAAAGTGACAGAAAAACACATAAATATAATATAAGCAATTAAACTCTTTTCATTGCCTCTACTGCTCTTAATCAGTGTGTCCTTAGATCTGTGCAAACAGGATTGTTTACTCTTACTTTACCTCCCAGCTGTTTTTAGTGGTCATAGTTCATCCTCAGTCCAAACCTTCCTGCTACCACAACCGTTTTGGCTGTACATTCCTTTTTCTGCAGGAAATACTCCTCTTCACAGGAGTAGACTGGTAGACACAAACAGGAAACGCAACTTTTTTTTTTTTGTTTGTTTTTACAGGAGCCAAAAGGGTCCACTGATACTCTCTCTGACAGTCCTTCTACAGAAAAGTTGTGCATTTATGTATAGATCATTTACTTATTTGGAAACAGAGCATTTAAGATTTGGTGCAGATATTTTAGGGAGGGCATCTGTGCAACACCTGGGTCAAGGGCACTGGACTCTTGAGTGTATGGATGTGGGGCGATACTGTATGTTAACTGTAGTTTGATTGTATATGTGAGTGGTTGTGTCGCCTGCGTTCTCTTGAATGTCCAAGACATTTTTTCCTAAGAGAAACAATAAAGGCTAATCTTTTTTTATCTTACTGTAACGATCATGTCCCTCCTTAATCTACTATGTATACAGCACAGTTTGCTGCTGAGGACCTGTTTGGTCCCTGTGTGTTGTGTACAGTTAAATAGTTCCCATTTCTTCACTCACGTAAGGTGATTCTAATTATGTTATCAGGTAAATCTAATTTTCCAATTTTGAAAACAACCTGTGATGGACTGGGGAAAAGGGCAACTTTTAATAATTTTCTCCATCTTACGTTCATTATTATTCTTCACAATTCATCCGATACAGTTGACTCTTGTCACCTGTGTTTCTCATCTCATAACTGTTATTGTTAACCTGACAAACAGGACACATCCTAAAGCCTACGGGAATGTGTTTGTGGATGAGGAGGATTTTCTCTGTTATGATATTCTGAACTGAACCGGAACCGTGCGACTAATTCATTGGCATAATTTAGATTCAGACAGTGACAGTTGGTGTCCACTCATTCATCAGTGGGATACGACACAAGTGAATAATATTAACCGAGGCAGGATTACTCAGCTCAGAAGGGGCGTACTCCAATCAGAACAAAGGCAGCCTCCTCATTACTGATGGGGTCCACTAGCTGTCAGCTACATGTTGTTTTTGGGGGCGTAATGTTCACGTCAGGGTTAGACTAATATATTTGCAATTAATCTGGTGACACTTTAATTTCTCAACTGCCCTTAATGGAAATATCATAATGTTTAATTGATTATACAGTGCAAAGTGCTGCTGTTAAACACAGCCTAATTCAATTCTTTAACAATTGCTGCAGTGAAAAAGGAACAGAGTAAAGTGGGTGAAGCAATCAGCTTGAAGGCTGTACTTTGGCAGTGACTGCCCATGGCAACTTATTAACTTATTTAGAGGAGGAGAGGCTGTCAGGTTTTTCTGTACCTGTCCCACAGACCTGTCGTATCCTGCTCATCATTTCTGAGCCTGCCTTTCCTCTCAAATTGTCAGGACTTGTTTTCAAATCTTAGAGGCATTTCGGTGGCAGAGAAGCTCTTAAATACTCTGTATGTCAAGGTGATGTAGTAATGAATCAAGCAGGGGAAATGAATAGTGTGTAGAGTGGACTACTGCGCATTACTATGTGCCGGTCCTCAGTTAAAACTTCATACCCAAGGGGAGATTTGCAGTGAAGTGAAGTTCTCTGCCTCTCCATCAGCCTCCTTACCTCCTCCTTCCTATGCTCTCTGTCTTCTGCATTTTCACCTACTCCACCTCTTCTCTTCTCTGGTTGCTTGCTCTCACAAAGTCCACACATTCAGGTCAGAGTCTGCCTTTAGCAGCTATTAAAGTAAGGTTCAGCAGATGAAGGCCTCCAAGGAGAGCCATCCATCAGGGAAGGTAAAAGTGGGAGAAGTCCGTTTTGGGCCACCGTCAGGAAGACGTTGTTGGCGATCAGGAAGAATCCAATTGTTCAATTTTAAATGCTTTGACCCCCAGAGTTTTAATACTTCAAGCTTGAAGTCCCACATTTCTCCACTGTCAACCCAGTGGACTATACATTTGAATGTCATTATGGTCCAATCCACTGAGTTCCACACCCCTGTCTCCTAGGGGCTATATGCCTTAGCTGGGGTTCTTGAGGACTTTACATCTCTACCCACGGGACCCAGGTGACTCCTTCTTCTTTTCCTTCAGGCCACATGTTAACTCAGCTTCTCTATCTGACTAAACTCAATTTCCTCCTCCACTGCCTCGAACTGCATCATCAGAATAGGGCGCAGTAGAGCCAGAGCGTATTCCCAATGGCCAGATTTGCATACGTGCCACTGTACAAAAATCCCACTCTCTCAGAGTTTTAGAGAGAGAGGCCTGTACCTCTGCTTCTTTCATTGCCCTAAGCTGCCGTTTTCCTTTCCTCCTTCACTTCCCACGCCTTCAGATTTATCTTATGGGTAGCAGATTGTGCGTGAACTTGCATTTATACATTTTTTGTATTTGAAGCCAATCCATGACTGCATCGCAACGACCTGCATAACAGGAAAGGAGACTGGCAAGCAAACAGCAAAACAGGATGTAAGCCAATATGAGTAAACAGTTTTTGCAGGTGCCGCATTAGACTGAGAATGTCTGCTGGCCACTTGCCTGGGAAAGCACCAATTAACAGCTGCTTTGTGTATGCCTCAAAGTGGCTAAAGTCGACGGGCCTTTTATGGAACAAAAGGAGGCCAGGTTTCTACCAAAGGCAACCTCATACACTGATTCCCTGAGCTGCAGTGTTAGTAAGTCTGAGCTGCTCACTCTGTGGAGCTGATCTGACAGCTAAAACTAAACAACTCCACTTAATCTCAATGAATCATTACAGTAAAGTCTGTTTTTAATATGATTTTAATGGACAGGGGATGACCAACAACAGACAGCGTCTGTAAAGGCATTTGCACTTGATTGTTGTTTTGCTCCTCTCACCTCCACTGCATGTGTCTAATATAATTTCAAAAGGATGCCTCTCCGAGAGGCAAAGATGCATCCTTTGAGGCAAAATATAATGTGATAGAGCATAAAGGGTAATGCGATTTCCGCTAAGGAGCTATCAATTTTTCTTCATCTCTTTGGATTCCCGGTAGTGTTGATCTCCCTTTCAATGGGTGAAGCGGACATCTCCAAATAAAAATGCAGGCTTATACATTTGTGACGGAGCGGAGTGTCTGTGGGAAGTGCTGAGTATCCAGATGAGCACATGAGTGATTGTTTGTGGCCCTTGGTGTTAGACCTCACAGAGTGAATGCATATCTGTATGCAGAAGTAGAGAAAATGGGGGTAGTGACAGGATATGGAGATGGTAGCAACGGGATCAGTCTTTGACTGACTCACAGACACACAAACACACAATGCTTGCTGCATGGGTGGTGGTCCCAGGCGCTCTTGTATTTTTACAGCTGGACCCACATCCCATGGCTTCCACAGATGCTTCAAAGCTCTCTTCAAAGCCTCCATTGAGGACACAGTTGCATGTTTCACTAAAGGGACATTTTATTTTTTTGCCCAACCACACATATAATGCCGCAGAGGAATGTGTATTATTTTTGCTGTTAATTGCTGAATATGGATTGTGACCATACAAAAAAATCCTGGCTGAATTAAAGTGTGCATGAGTCAATCTCATATGTGAAAAAAAAGCTGTTGATTTACAGATCTACAGTAACTTACTGTAGGCTTTTTTATTTAGTTACATTTCAGATTGCTTGGCAATGCAACTCTAAAGGACTTGCTCATTGATTCCCCAGAATAATTATGCTGCATCAGGTTCTGTGTGCTTCATGATTTCTGACCGTGGATGTATACCTGGATGTTGCCTGTTGTATTTAACAAACTCCCAGGCTCTCTTCCTCAATGGGATTTGAGCGCAGGCAGGGGAGACTGAGATATGAGCTCATAAGAGATTAAAGTTTAGTATATTTGATTGTTTCCCTTGTGTAGTGGGGCTTCTACAATGGGTCCGGCCAGACGAGTTCAGTCTGAATTAGCCTTAGCAGGAGGGAGAGAAGGGGCACTGAGAGGGGCCGCAGCTAATCCCAGGATATTGAGCAGGATTCCTAGGATGAGGCTGCGCTCCTTTGCTTTCCCAAGTGTGACGATGGGGAGTGTGGGGGGATGAGGGAAGGGGTGTGGATTTGGGGTCTCTTTCTCTCCTCGGTCCCCATTGTGAGGAGAGTTTTCACAGTTTAGGGGCACAGTGTCTGGGATTCTCTGTCCACTGAAGTGAGTCTTTTTTGGGGGGAAAACGGCCAGGCAGCACCGGCCTCTGAGGATTAGGCCCACTGGGATAATCAGGATCAGTTCACAGTGGCCTCGAAGGGGGTCTTAGTCTATGTCCAACAGAGTAGGAGAAGGGACGCCACTGTCCTGTGTAGTTGCTGGCTCTGCCCACATCCCCCCATACTCTAATGACATCTGCTTCTCTCTTCTCTTCTTCACTGTGTCCAACTCCTCAACTATGACACCTTTTCAGATTCCGCATGACATCAAGTCTGGTTAGATTTAAATCGGGTTTCGTCATATTTGATTTTACCCTTGTTCTCCAGTAAATAAGATACAGTCAAATGCTAAATATATTAGAAATGGATCCGCTTTTATATTCATTTGCTACCTGAATTGAAATGTGCATTTTCTGAAGGCAAGTTTTCTTTTGCACTGCAATTTTTTGAGTTAATGGGCTTTTTTGCCCCCATAACTTCTTTTTAACTAGCGGAAAGAAAATGTCCAAAATACATATTGAACAGTTTATTTTAGTTCAGATTACTGTTGGAGAAATGTATGCAAAAATCACATTTTAATTATATAATATTGCTTCATTTTTATATTTAAATATACAACTTCAAACAACTTGTAATATGAAAACATAATTGTCTTACAGTAAGCAAGGAAATTCCAGTGATATCTAAATGTTAAATGTTACCTTTGTGTCTTATGTTTGAACTAAAAATGTTGGGACATTACAATATATATCCTTAAACGCTGAGATTAAAAAAAAAAAAACTCTTAGCCAAAAATCTCATTTTGAGTAACACTTACATATACTGCACTTTTTGGATTTCTTCCTATCTATATTCTCAAGGCTTTCACCAATGGGTTTAGTGATGTATCATTCAAAGTCTGATTTATACAACATTTTATTCCAAAGACATGGCGGAAATTGATTTTTTTATGGCTGTTGACAGTATTTTCTGATTTATGGAGTGATAAAAAGAGATATCCAAAACCCCCTCTGTAAAAACCTTTGAATCTAATGTATCAACAAAGTGACAATGATTTTGAACCTGGCTTTATAAGATTTTTGTTTCAGAAATAAATACAACTTGTCATATAAAAAAATTCTTTGTCTTACAATAAGTAATCAAATGAGGAAGTTTCACTGTGGTATCTATCAGTTAAAAATGTTTTCCTATTCACCTGGGGAGTCTCCTCTTAAATAACAAGGATCTGTCTCACCTTTGATTCATACAGAGAATGTGAAATCCATGTCAAGTAACGAGGACAGTGGAGTTTTGCAAGTTCATACTTGACATCCTGTTCTTGCCTCTGATAGTGATTACATGTGTTACTTTTCTCTGGGACTTCTGTCTTGCACTAAGGTGTCTGGACCTTAAAAAACAAAAGACATAGCGTGAGTAAAGGATGCCATTTTGTTGGCAGCCACATCTGCTTTTCATATATATCCATACCTTTTTATATCTCTTGCAACAAACTCTACCCAAACAAAAGCCCGGGAAATGGGTGGAACGGAACAAGACACTCGCTGAGCGTGTACAATAAAGGGAACGCTGACGCAAACGGATACCCAGGTGGTGCAACCATTCTCCCTTCATGTAGCACACACAGCTAGAAATAAAGCAGGAAAGTACACCTTTTTGTATAGCACCATTGTTTTTTGTTCTAACCTGAACCATAAACACACCCTACATATAAACTTGTCAGAATCTCACATTTTCAGTGGCTCTCTGCTACATTTTATTAACATTTTTATTTTCTCCGAGATATGCAGCAGGCTTTGTTCTTTGAATATGTTGTCCTTAATTATATCTACTGTAAGACCCTCTGCATATGCTGCTCGCCTTGTGCGGTTACTAAGATACGGGTGTTAACAACCGCAAGTATTCGGGTGAGCTGGTGAGCAACTCCAGCACGAGCGGAGACAGAGCAGTTCACTGCACAAAGGCCAACAAATAAGTGCTTTCATATCTACCCTCCCCCTCCTCTTTAGGACAGTTGTAGGGTTGAATGGAAAGCAGGGTTGAGGGCGCGGGGGGGATCACTGGGTAGTATAGGGGAACCAGTGTTAGGGACATTGTGTTGTCGGATTTCATGGCTCCGTGTTCATCTTCTGTCTTGGGATGCATGTCAAGTTGTCTGTGAAATCTTGTTTATGTGTTTTGCATCTTTATATTCAGTGTTAATGTCATTTTGCAAGAGTCAAGGACTTATTATCTCCATGCTCAGATGTGTTATTTCCTTGCAAGGGCCAACACGTGCAATGTGTGGCACTTTGTTGTAGCATGACTCCACTTTTATTCGATATCTTTTGAATTATTTTAATGAAAAAATGGAACAACCCAAGCAAAAGACTGCTGCATTGAGGAATTTTAAAATCTTAGTCTTTGTGTCTTTAAGCCCTCAGTACACTCCATGGGTGCACTACTTGTTGCTAAAGTCAGTTTGTGTTGCACACTGTGCCAAAATGTCGCAACGGCACATCTTGTGGTGTAATTTCATAGCAGTATAGCTATCCTTTGGGGCAGGTGTAACAATATAAGCAGAAATGGCAGCGTGCTATTAGTCTTATGCTCTTCTGGCAGGCACTTTGTCTCAATAGACCCCACTGCAGTCAGACAGTGTAGCTTATGCAGCATTGAGAAAAGGGCTGGTGCTCCCCTAACACAAAACATCTATTCTATTCCCTCTGCACACAAGACCAGACCCACTTACTGGATGTTGTCAGACTCACAACTCAGAGCATTGCAGTTTTTAAATGTGGTACTTTTTCATACTTTTGTATAATTCCATGATAAACAACACTGCCAAGGTCATGAAAGTAAAACATTACATGTATAATGAATTACTTCTCTTTAACCATAATAAATTGAATTACATTAGCAATTTCTCCTTGGGAGAAGTGCTTGTTTCTTTACTTTTTCTTTCACCCTGGAACTAATAATATGCTGCTGTTCCCGCTTGTAACAAATTCAAAAAGATGTCACATACCTGCACCCTTCGATTGTTATCAATCCCGTCTCTGCCACTTCTTGTCCTTTTCATCTCATTGTTTCTCATGTCTTGTATACATCCTATGTGTGTTCTCTGTTGTTTGTGTGTGTAAACAGAAATCAGATTAAAGGAAAGCACAAGCTATATGAAAGCATTGTTTCAGCACAATGTTGATAACATGAACATGAGTGATGTTTTCAAATTAATCTACAGAACAAGTAATGGGACCTTGACATTAGTATGTCTGTTGCTGTAATGTGAAACTGAAATTCTAATGGCAATACCGTTCATTATTCCACTCCAGAAAAGTAATGCAATCACATGGTCTGCATTGTGTCATGTTACCTTCCTTCACTGATAATAACTCTCATCACCACAATAAACAGAAATCTTCTCCCTCACTCCCACATTATGAGATTTCCTATTTTTATATCACTTATTCCCCACATAATATATTTTCAATTATTGTTTTTGGTGTAATCCTCCTCCGTTGGTGACTACATACTGTAGGCAGCAGCATTTGCAACATTTCATCCAGTAAAAGTAGTTTTGGTGCGTGATTCCCATCCGTTCTCCCACAGTGGAAATAACACAGAGGTTCAGCTTAAGCGTTGGCTGGTCCGTGATACACAGCTGCTGCACCGCCGCTTTATTAATGGGATTCAGGAGCTCATCTGAGCGTTCCGATAATGGAACAATGGAGGACCCTGCTTTGACAATCCTTCATCTCTGAGATGCTACAATTGATCACCAATTCAATTGCTAACTGTAGAAAATTGAATTTCTAGCCCTAACATTGTTCGTTAACCACGGTGCCGATGAGATGGCCATCCAGATTAATGATAATGGGAGGCTGAGATGGCTTCTGAGACGGCCTGTGAATTTGATTAGCTCCAGACGGCTGTGGAGACAAAGAGCAGTCAGTCAGACTCTTATGTGGAAGTACTTAATGAAAACCCTGCATGGAAGGTAATTGGGAAATGTTTGTCTGGCTGCATGCTTCTCAACTTACTGTACGCAGTCTATGAACCTATCTCTCCTCGATCTCGCTCTCACTGTTGCCTTTACACACACACACACACACACACATACATACACACACACACACACACACACACACACACACACACACAAGCAAACTTTATATTCAGTTTTATTTAAGCTCTCTTGTTGCTGATGGGTTTAGTTTTCTTGCTCAGTGGTCAGATTGACTGTGATTCTTAAAATGTATACCCCAGTATCAAGATCTCACAGGCTTCTCAAATAGGGGCTATATAGCAACTGCATTCTTAACAAAAATGTGTTTTTATTGTTTGCTAGTAATATCGTCAGCCATAGTCTTGAATAAGGCGTCAATAGATTTTTTTTTCTCTCAGGGCTGACAATATTGCTGTTGTTTCTCGGCAGAAATCATTTTTGGAGCATTTCTGATCTATATGTTTCACTCCAATACAATATCTCTCTAAGCAATCCAAAGTCTTAAACCCAAGGGTATTTAGTTTTCAGTTTTCTCTAAGTAAGACAGAGAAGAGGAGCAAATATTCAAATTGGAGATGTCAAAACCATCAAATGTTTGGTATTTTTGCTAGAATATTGCATATTTTAATCTACATGTTTGACATGTGCTGCTTATGTAACACTTCATCTTTCATAATAATAATCCTTTTCAACCCCTTTCTGTATATTAGACTTATAATCAAAGAGCACTTATGAGAGTTTTCCCCAAGACAGTTTTGTGAAGCTGCCCGTTGTTTTGGTCTGATTTCTTTGCTGCTGTTTAAGTACCATTTTGTGTATTTGTTTCATATGTGGACTCTTGCTTTTTAATTGCTGTTTAAATTGTTTTCTGGGATGCAGTGGTAGAGCAATAAGGGCAGATAATAAAGGTTTTTATATATGTTTTTATGATGTCCAACTGTGGGGGGGACTCTGAGGCAAAAACAAAACTGATCAAAATAATAACTTTAAACAGACATATACAGTAAAGGACACAAGCATGCAGCCACACACATACACTTTCACATTGCAACCTGAAGATAGTAGTCAATCCATTACCTTCAAATGTGTGGCCTAACTGAATTGAACATGACAGAAATATGCCTTTACTGTTGTGAAGTCCCACTTTAAGAAGCCAGGTCTATGGTTGAGCTTCTTACATTTTATCAGCATTTCTGTGCAAGACAAAAAGTTGAGTTACTCGTGTCGACGACAGTCTCACCCTGTCTCCTTCACAGTCCTACTCGTGTCTCAGCACTGACTGTTCTCGCCTGGTGTCAGCAGTGCTAGTCAAACACTGCCAATTAAGCAGTGGTAGAAATGGCTCGCATTCTCTTCTCCTCTCATCAAAATGAGACTGACTCATTTAGACTTGTGAATAGAAGGATCGTGTTTAGTTTGGTGATTTCTACCACTGTGTTTGACAGGGTAGAGCAGATATCCCCATTTTATTTGATGGGATCTCAGCAGACTGTCATTTCATGGTTATATGTAGAGGGAACTGCTATAATGATGAGCTTCTCTTTCATCATAAGACACCATTAAACATGTATACTTCATTCATGTACAGCTACACCAATACAATATGAAGAGTAATGACATTGAACATACTGCAGCAGAGATAAACAAATTCACAGCTATGGCTTTTACATGCTGCTTTGACCCGTGATTATTACAAGACGGGAGATTCTCTGGATTGCAGATTAATTGTCTTGTTTAATTACACCTTAATGATTAGAGGAGGGAGGAAGTGAAATCCCCGTTGCTGAATCGGTATAATGTGTGCACCCTCAATGTCAAAGTCTGTATTTTCAAGGATACCGTCCACTTACATTTGCAATGGACAGACAAGACTGCAGTCAGCACCTCTGAGGAACATGCAAGTGTGACAAGTAGCATGTAACACTTTGTGTTAATTTTGCGTACTAGAGGTGCAAATGGACACTGCAGAGAGATGATGTGTATGTGTATATTTATGCCTGTAGATGAAAGGACCTTCACTGTGTGATATTTACTCACCAGGGGCATTTGTACATTATTATGTTGTGGATATGTTGAAACTTTTTATATTTCAACAAGGCTGTGGCTTACACGTCGTTATGTTTAGGCACAACTACTTGGTAATGGTTAGGAAAAGATCATGTTTTGTCTTAAAGCACTCAGTTTTGTCAGAACAATCATGGCTGGAAATGCTGCTTTTGTTTTTTGTGGATCTCAAACAGTGGTCTGCAGGTTGAAAGCTGTCACCCCATGCACCATCTCCTCCACCTCCCAGTGACAAAAGTCAGCTCATGTACAAGTAATCAGAGCTACATTACTTTAGAAACCTTCATATTGCACATATGAAACATGCCAATGTAATGTATCTGTGGTTTGCAGAAACGTACGATGCCAACATTTTCTTTGACAATGGATTTGACACACTCTGCGTTGTTACATCTGTGTGCAGCTTCTCCATCACAGGCTGTACGCCAGCTGTGGTTTGACCATTTGGCCAGTTAGCTCCAGGGGCAGAACCAGGGGATGTGTATCCTGACGGTTAAGGAGAAAAGTGTCTTGCGGTTTGGAGATAAGTGTTCAACTACTTTGTTATTAAGGCATTATTCATGTTAAACGTCTTCCCTAAGCTTGTGAATAACATTGTAGAGCCAAAAATTGATTAGAAACCTGTTACATTTTGGGTGCAAGAGGCAGCCAAGGTTAATTTATTGGATGAGGAGGCCGTTATTACCCTCCCCGTAGCGTGTCTCTTCATTGGCCTATTTTAAATCCCTCCTGAAAACAGGAGTTAATTAGGAACACCAACAGAAGAGAAATCCAAGGCAAGACACCAGCTTTTATTTTAGACTGAAAAAGCACAAATGTGTTTGCATGCGCACTCAATTACTTGCCAATACATTTTTGTAAGTGCTTGCCTTGGACAGTGGGTTTTTGTACTAATTCATTTACATGGGGCAATATTATCAAAAAGTAAAAACAAAGGAAGCTCTTTGTGGGGTTAAACCTGCGTCTAATTAACAAAGAGCGAATTTGAAACGGGAATTAGTCTATGAAAGGGAGCTTGTTAATGAAGTGTGTGAATAGAATGAAAGAAGAAAGCATGCAGCCTTCCCTGCTGGAGAAAGGTTAATGACTGTGTGGAGCGGACCAGTGTGTCTCTCCTCTCACTGCTCTGGGTCCTGATCCTCAGGGCCTCTCTGCTTGTTGGACCTTTGTTCTGCATAAGAACACACCACTATGCCCAATTACTATCATCTTAATATTAATAGTATGGCTTCATTATTAAATGTTATGTTTGTTGAGGTTTTCATATACATGTGTTGTATGTGGGTAATGTATGTGCCATGGTAGCACTGTGGCTCTATGGATGGCGATGTTCAGGACAGACTTTGGTAATTCTGTTACCTTTCTAGCAATGCCACCAAATGAATGACATTTTTGTTTTATAGTGAAATGTCTCATTATCGGGCTGATACTGACTCAAATAGCTGGATTGGATATCAGTGACAGTGGGGACAGTTTATTTAATGTTACGTGTAGAGATGGTAAGTTATATAACATTGGAAGTCAAATCCCTATTTCCACTAAATGTTTACAGTGGATTTAGACTTTGTTATATTTGAAATGCTAAGAATTTAGTTTCTGATCTAGTTTTTAATTAATGCCTTCATTTTGTTCATATTTTATAGTGGTACTGTTTTATACTGAAATTTTAATTCCTGTTTAACTTTTGACCAATTTGTTGCTTCATGCACAAGGTTTACACATGAGTGTAATTCCTGTTAATTTAGATTTTTTTTACCAAGTTGGTGGTGCACAGTTCAGTATATTAATCATAAATTTCAATTCAGTAAATGTAAATCTACTTATTTGTCACATTTCATCTTACAGAATTAGAAAAGCATTGTTTAAGTTAAGCCCGATGTAGCTTTTCATAAAAGAGTCACCCAGTCACTAGGCTTAGGTGGTATCCATTTTTTCATACCTCTATACCTTCCTGGAATTTTACCGGGGAAAACAGTATATGTGTGCAGCATCCTTTAGATAGTTAGTCCACTGTTCCAACAGTCACAGTCTCTGCTAATTAGCAGAGTTAGATGTGCAAATCAGCTGTTGTTCCTGCAGTCTCTCTGCTGATGCGGGCACAACACCGGCCTGCTGTTTAGAGTCCTGTAATGTTATCCCCACCACTCGCAGTCAACTGAGCTGTTTGGTGCATCAAACTGACCTATTGTGGTTCGGGATGTGCACTACATGCAGATTGTCCTCATTTCAGCCTCTCCAGAATGAGGGATACCGCCTAAGCCTACCAGTCACTTCCACACATTGAGGTATACAACTCATTAAACACTGGTTTTGGATTGGTACTCAGTGTTGGCTTTTAGCCAATGCCTAGGTATTGGTATTATGACTGAAAAAAGTCGGATGGGTGCATCCCTAGTTTTTGTCTTAGCTGGTTTATGCCCTTGTGTCCTTTCCACTTTTCGCCTGCGCCCTCATCCAGTCAAACAGTAATTTGTCCTTCACCATTTGTACATTAATGTTTAGTGCTGATTAGCAGATGCTAACATGCAATGTGAGATGGTGAACATGGTTAAGATTATACCTGCAAAACATCAGCATCATTGTGACAAGTTTGCATGTTGACGTTCGTTTACAGCTCAAAGCCCAGCTGCACAGCCTCACAGAGCCTCTGAAAAACTCCTGTTTTGAATATGAAATGTGGCAGAACGTTTACCTGTGACTGTCTCAGACTGTATAAACACAAACAGCTGTCACCTGCTTTTGACATACTCCTGTGCACATCAATACATCAGTCTTGCTTCACATACTCACATGTACTCCACGATGAGAGAATGATTCGACACACTCTCATTTCAATTGGTTCATTATGCACATTGTAGCTTGCAACAAATTGTCATTAAGTAAATATGGATTTTTGGAACTATTAAGCTTGTGAATAATACCAGCATCATAAATTAATTACTTAATGGTTCTTGTAAATATGAAAACACCATGTGTGTCACGATAAAACACAATGAACACCGCTGCTCTCTAGTTGTTGTCTCTGTCTGATACTTGGGCTGCTAATACGAGATTATAAAGGGTAAAAGGCTCTTAGAGGAAAACAAAACCAAATCATTACAACTATTGGTAAGACCCGGGGGGTGTTTAGATTTGGAGCTGCATATGAATGGTGGCCATGTGAATAATGTTTCTTTGCTGTCAGCCAGAGAGACCCATTTAGTGACTAACAAAGAGAAACAAGGGACCATTTTAGTGATGACATCTTTTTTTATGTTTTCCTGATGGCAAGATAGGTCCTGCAATTACCCTGTTTATAAGTACTATCATGGCTCACACTTCAACCTTTTCCCCTTCCACTGCATTAATTCTGCATTGCAAATTAAGTTGTTACAGTCACTGTTTCTAATGGATGCTCACTGTCAAAACTTTGCTCATTCTACTCCAGCACTCTGTCTGAAGACAAGGCGATTGATTTTAATTGTCCCTGACTTGGAGATGAAGCTGAACACAGACAAAGTATTGACTTTTCATCCCTCATTTCAAACAATATAGAGCCACTGGGCTGTAGTTTTCATTAGTGTGGTGATTGATTAAGGCCAGGTGCCTCAGGCGTAACAGAGGATTTTAGTTCAACTTGTCCGAGATTTTTGCATTTTTCACTAATTTCACTAACAATGGTTCATATAAATAAAATGTTATGAACGAGTGGCAAACTGCAGTTCATGGTGTGAGGTCGGCTCCAAAAGTGACGCAGTCCCCATAGACCCTCATGTTAAAATGCCTAACTTTACAGCAGAAATTAACATGATTACGGTCTGGTACAAAATATAGTTTTGGTCTCTTTAGCTAATATCCAATTCGTGATAACTTATCGTGGTGTGAATTTTTAAAATGATCTTGTACCATGTGCAATTTTGTGCAATCTTCCTACAGCTTGTTAACTAGTGTGATGGCAGCTGGAACAAAACTGTTTTTATATCGCTAAGTTTTACACCTCTTGACTAGAAACCTTCTTACCAAAGGGGAGAAACTCACTGTGCAAAGGATCATCATTCATCATTGAAAATGGCATTGGCTATCCGCTGTAACTGTAGGCTACAAAATACAATACATTCTATGCACACATTTCTGCAGGTAAGGATGGTGAAGGAAAAAATAAATGCAAACTTTTGAATAAAATTTGGTAAAAAAAAATCCTAGACTTTTGAGATATTACCTTATGACATAACATAGGAATCTTCTGTAATATACCAATGATAGAAGCCAGACCAGGCTTGTTTTTTTTTTTTTGTTTTTTTTTTACAGTACGTTTGCCAGTAGGCCCAAATATTTCAATTTAACAGATGTCATTAAAAGATATTCTTGCCCATTCCCACAATCGCCTGATGATAGATCAGTCCTTAACTGGTATTTTACTATTTTTTGTCACATTTCACTTCTTACTGCCAAAGCCTCTTAGATTTTATCCATTGCAAGAATTTTTTTTAAATCTTAATTTTGGCAACTTTTAGCCTTGAGCTTAGTTTCTTTGTCAGAGAGAGTTTGATGTGCACAGCCACTGACTGTGGACTTTGCCTTTCCTACTGTATCCTACAATAATGTGATAATAATACTTTCAGACGGGTAATGCACTCTTAAGTTGGAGCAGTGATTAAGTGGGTTGGAGTCCATCAAAGAGCCCTTTAAGGACAAGGTTTTCATGCCAAAGATTTCATCTTGAGAGACTGGCATAGTCTCCTTTCTGTATTTGTTAGAATAGCTGATAAAACTGCATGCATGCTATTCGCTCACACTCAAATGTAATGCATAAAAGAAGCCACAGTGTTAGTAGGAACACCTGTAAAGCTTTGCTCTGGATCCCTTTTCCCCTCCTCTCTCCAGCTGGCCTTGATGCTCTTGCTGAGGCCAGGCACACTCTCACCCCGGTTTTCCATGTTGGCAGGGACTTCTTGCCTTTTTCAGGAGAACACACTCACAAACTATGGCTTCTGGGGCTCAAGGCTTCTGGGGTTTCACTTGCATCTTGGCCCACCTCCTCATCAACCCCTTTGCAAACCAAAATAGACTCCATAATTCATCCCAGCCAATCCAGCAAGAATGTAAATAAAGAACAAAAGTTGCTTGTTCTACACATATCAGAGGGCCTCTTCGGGAATAGAGCTTTCTTAAAACCGATCCTGCTGCAGGCCTGACCCCGGCCATTTCTCTCCACTCCATTTCTAAAGCAACAGTACAGGGCAGTGCGCCATAGTCTCTGCGCTGGCCTTATCTCACATTGGCAGACACTGGGTCTCCCCGTAGTCTGGATTTCCGTCTGAGCCTGAGCTCGTGTGGCCTAGCTGTACCTCTCTCATCTGCACGGCCATCTCCTCCTTCAGTCCGTCTCAGACTAATTGACTTTAATTTGTCTTTTTTGCCCTCCTACAGCGAAGTGTACCTTCTAAATTCTTTGGCCGTAGCAAGTCTCAATTAAAAAGGCATCACCTAATAAAATCTCTGAACAGCTCATGTTAATTAATATCGGAGGTTTATGGTGTGTGGTACAGGTCCTGGCTGGCTTTTTAGCACTTGATAACCATTTGGCCATGCAGTTCCAGTGCCATTTTAGAGGCTGAGACTAATGAAGCTTGTCGGCTAAAATGAAGCCAGACTGTGAAATGGTCTCATCAGGTACATTATCTTAACACAATCAGAGAATGAGCACCTTCATTTGGACACATTCTCCCTTTCATTTTTTGAATGCTTTTAGAATCACACGACATGTAATTAATAATGAGAATTTAAATGGCGGCTAATCAAATTTGCATAAAACATCATCTAAAAATGTAAAGTGGGCTGAGGGTTGATTGTACTGATGTAATAAGATGAATTTCACAGTTACTTGTAACGCCATTATTTTTGTTTAGTTAGTGTCCCAATGCCATAAAAATCTATTGGCAACAGAAAGTTGCTTATCTTCCATGTCCGACTCCAGCCTGCTTCTCCAAACTGAGGCTGTACTGCCCGCCATTTACTGTATGTAATACATTGACTATGAATAAGTAATGCAGCCTCACTTAAAAAGATCCAAACTAACCTTTTATTAATATCAATAATTCATTATCAGTGGTATACTAATCACACCCCCAAATATTACTTTAGTGAGGACCAATGCTACGGTTTCTGAAATGGAGCCAGAATAAGGATTTGTGATTTTATATTTCATGTTACTTTAGAAAAAGAAAAATTAACGATTTGGTCAAAGGCTGCTGTTTATCAGTCGATCTCAGCATCAGTCAGCGATGCACAGAGGCACCCTTCGCTTTGTTATGATACTCACTTGGCAGCAGCAGTTTAGGATGCTGCTGTCAACTACCACAGTATAGTATAAAAAGTGTCAGCTAGTGTTAACAGCAAAAGACTCTGCAGCAGGGAGGGGAAGTAGATGTGTCAAACAAACTCTGGACTCTGGCTGCACTAGTCATGTATGTCACATGTCGTATGTCACGTGATATATCATTGCAATAGTAACAATTGTACTTATTTTAAGACAAACTGTGTTTTTTTCTAAACCAACAAACCTACAGCTTACATAGTATGTTAAATTAAAAAAAGGATGTGTTCATTTAATTAGCAGAAACTGTACCTTTCCTGTAAAAATGAGTGTAAACTGACACGCTGTCCCTGAGTGTCCAAAAGTGACCTAGACCTAGCGCATCATATTTTGATGTTTAGGGCCTCGTCAAAGTGATGATATTTGATGAGTTGGGATGACAAAGTGTTGGATATACCTGAAGCTTTTTTTTTAATTCCAAGTTAAAAATGCTTAACTATTAATTTAACACTCCACAAAGCAATTCATAACATTGTGGGAAACATGATGTACATGTAGAACAATACATAGAACATAATTACCTTTAACCTATTTACAGAATTAAAGCCACCAGAAAATATATACATATATAGATAGAGGGCCCTGACAAAAAAAGTAATTCAGGGAATTCAATCAACTACTTGTATTAAATAACCTCAGAATTATTCATTGGCTCTCATTGTGATGCAACAGCCTCTCTTCTTTTTCTTTTTACATTGGCAGGACACAGCCTTAAAATACTACACTAACGTTAATTAACAGCAACAATTAAATTCAAATATATATACGTAGTCACAAAATGATACTGCACTCTTGTGCATTCACAATCAATGCCAGAGAGTCTGCTAGTAAAGCAAGACACCTCAAGCATTTAACCCAAAAGCCACACGTGACCCAGCCCTGATCCCGTTCATCAGCTCCTCAACACCAGCCGCACCAGCAATTTTAAAAGATTATCTCAAAAGAATATTTCCATAAACACTGTAGCTTTTAAGAGTTGCATTTTGCATTTTGGATATATAGTATAGTGTGTGTAGGTTGACAATTTTTGTTATGATTCTTCCGTTAGGTTGCACTTTGCACGTTGTAATAAGATTCAGCTGTTTGTGAATAGAATGTACATATGATTTACACAATATAATTATTCTGCTTGAATAGAGATTTTGCTCATAAGTTTTGAAAATGCAGACAGTATTTTTTACTAGATAGATAACACATTTGTGAAATCCTAATCTCTGCAGTCCTGTCCACAATCACAGTCTTGACCACGTATGTTCATAAACCCAGTATCACCTTAATAATGCATACAGCAGCAGCACTAATTACATGTTTCATTATACTTGGATTATTATGATGAATTACGAGTCGGTCACTGAGGGTATAATGAGTAAGTCCATTTGTGAAGTCCAATGTCATCCATAGAAACAAGGTCAACCATTTCTCTTAGCTTAGCGTTCTACTCATTTTCAAGTAAAAGTTGATCTCAGCAGCTTCTTGAATAGGTCAGAACATAGAGGAATAATAAGGGGATAAAAGAGGGAAAGTCTTAGCCAGGAACTCGCCATTTAGGAGATCTCCTAGTGGTAAGATAAACCCCTGGAGTTTAATGTATTGCCGGCTTAACATTTTGAAGTGTACATGCCTTGAGGGTGAAGCCAGAATGACCATCACTGGGGACACGCGGTCTTGTTTCCATTATGATTTGATGTATCACACTTTGCTTCTTAGGCACATCACCTTGTGTGTTTTTAAAGGTTTCTATTAACGCTGTATTGCAGCCTCTGTTTTTTTCCCACTGGGGCCTACAGAGCATCTCTTATAGTATCCATATTGTTCCTTCCCTTCCTGTGTGTGGCGGCTTCCATGTCTGTTCTCCTCTGTTAACATCTTTTGTCATCCTCCTCACCCGAGCTGAGTGTGTGCTCACTTTTTTTCACACAAGCACACCCACGCAAAATGCACATACACAAACATCCCTCAGTATGTTGTGCATTGTGTCTGTCTCTTGACAGGTAGAGTCAGGAGGCTGTGCATACTGTAGTTGTAAAACTAAATTGTCTGTATTTTAATACTCGGATCGTCTTCTCTCAATGGTTGTTGTTCTCCTGTCTTTGTTGTTAGTCTGTTTGCATGACTGCATCTGTACTTTTTACACACCTCAAGAAAGACACACCACTCTGTGTTATTTTGATTTATAAGAACAGGCAGAGGGCCGTGTCTAAAATGATAATCAACACGACTACCAAAGTTGTGAGTCTTTATGACTTAGCTAATTGCATCACATTATTATCAGATTGGTTGTTTTCACTCCACAAGGTAGATATAGTACTCATTTCATTCTTATATTATATATACATTATATGCAGAAAACTGTATAGCTGCTAGAAATATTAAGTAAAACAGTATTGTTATATTATAATAAATCTTTGCAAAATTGATTGCCTCTTCAAACCTCTTTCACGTAGCAAAATTTAAATGATGTAGTCACAATTTAAAGGATAATACAAAAAAAACTTTACACATAGTTTTGCAAGACAAAAAAATTATAACAATAAGACAATAAAATGTTAAAACAGCTAACAAAATAAACAAAGGAGATAATTAAGAGTGTTCAAAATGAAAATAAAATAAATAAAATAGAGCTAAAAATATATAGCAGGGTTAAAATAAGGTAAAAACCAGTAATTAAAATGTAAAAATTAATACTGTAATGTTACTCAAAATTAAAACACCAGATTTAAAAGATAGCTCTTAATTTATTTTTTTTAAATACCAAGAGAGCTTGTCATTCTTATATGCAGTGAGTTCCACTGACTGAGTTGCTTGTTGTTGAGGTCCTGTTCTTTGTTTTAGTCGGTTGTATTATGTGACTTTTTCCATGCAACAACATACAATACAAACGTTCAACTTTTCTGAATAAATTCTATGTGAACCACCAGTATAGGCGGCGTTTGATATAAAGAGAATAAACACAATTTCATTTGCAACCCTAACGTTAGTATCAAACAAATTGACATTTGATATTTTTTGTGTGTTTTAGCCCTGCGGCCTTGCCACTTATGCATAAGTTAGCATTTGGTTTTATGCTGTCTTTTTCTATGGTTCATAGTCTATCAATCTTTGTCTTTTTTCCCCCTCTGACAGTTATTTTTCTTTTCTGTCGATCTTTTTCTTGGTCTCTCCCTCTCTCTATTCTTCCATAGCTTAAAATGCCACCATGATCGTGCGCTGGCCCTATGAAAGAAGCACTCTGACTGTATTGTAAACTCAAGTCCTTGAGCCTCAACAAAAGATGCCTTTAGCACAGACATTCCTCCATGTCTCTCTCATTACACAACAGCTAAGTGAAGAACCCTGCTCCTTTTCAGCAGCCTCTGCGATCTGAATTAAACCTGCTAATTGCTGTCTCTTAAATGACAGGCATCCAATGAGGCCCATTGTCTTGGCTGAGTATCCAGTCAATACTTTAGCCATTTGTTCTGCTGATTGGCAGTCTCTGGCAATATTGCCTTGTGCCCTATTATATTGACGTATTTTTCTGTTATTATCGCTGGATTTATTGGATGTGACCCGTGAATATTTTAATCTAAGGCTGAAAGACAGACGGACTGCAGCCTTGGGGGCTGGAGGGGCAGATGTTAGTCATTTGAGTACCCAGTGTGCCGAAGAGAAAAATAGCAATGGCTTTCATGCACTATATTGTAATTACACAACTGAATGCAGAGAAGGCAAAAAAACTACTGTATGTTATTATTATTCCATAGGTCCTTATGTACAGAATGTCTTGTTGTACCTGTTGACCTTACTATGAGTGTGTCTGTAAGTACTGTGCAACCTCCCAGTTTCTCATTTCACCATGCAGAGAAATTTGTCACCATGACAAATTCTTCTGCATTTATCGCACTTATCGATTAAAGCGACTCTCATTTTGACTCTGAAATACCATTTCCTCATCAGGACGTGGTCACACTGTTCACCTTCACAGTGTTTAGTATTCTGGCTGGCCGTGATTAAGCACAGAGGAGCCGGCTCACATTGAGTTTCACCGCCAACGTGTGCAGTCACCCACCCTGGCCCACTCCAGGGCATGAAACAATGGCCGCCACATTAAAGGTTTCAATTAATCACCCTCAAAGAAGATTTGCATTTCTCAAGGATTTCTTTAGATGATGTAAATGTAAGGCCAACTTTATATTCAAATCACACTTAGTGTGAAATGTGAGCTCAAATGGTCATTGAAATGACAAATTTCACAAAGCAAAGAAACCAATGGTGATAATACATCTTCTACGCTCTGTCAAATACACATTAAAGCTGCTCAAATTAACTGCACCTCAGGACAAGACCAGGAGTCAGGGAAATGAGCAAGCAATCTAAGCAAACCACCAAGCGGTACATTTTTACCCTGTAATAGAAGAGGCTCAAACATAAGTAAATGTTTGGTTCTATTGTACTCATTAAAAATTCATAACATTTACCAGAGTCAACTGAGGCCATGTGTTTGTCCGTTTCGGGCCATGCGGGTCGGATCTGTGGTGACAGACGGTGGCTTTGTGTGGTTAGGGAGTTGGCGGGTGACCCCAGAAAGAGCACCTGTCCAAGAGTGGACCTGCTGCTCGCTGTGTTTTGCCTTTTGGTGGGTTTGGCATTAACCCCACTGTCATGTTCCTCTCTCCTCGCTACCCTCTCACCCCTGCCCTAAGACATACATAACCTGCCAGATCTGCTCTGTCATCACGGGATTAATTAAAATGCTACACAGCAAAGCCAGTGGATCCCCTCGGGGCTGTGGTATATGCATGGATGACATACACTCATGTGAGCGCCCACATAGACACACACATAGTCCCGTCTGAGATAGTGCCAGGTTGTCGTGTTTAGTCACCTCAGGGGACGCATAACCAAATGATCACCTCCAGTGATGGATGGACAGGTCTCACCTCAGCATCCCCTTTTTTGAATGTGTTGTCCAATAATTCTTTGGCCATATTTGTAATGTGAGGCCTTAGTTATGCTTGACTAAGTGAATTTGCCCAAAACTATGACCATCTGTCTCATGCCGACGATTTGCATTTGCATAGTTTTTCTTTCAGTGACAACTAGTCGTCAGAAGTTGCAGATACCTCTCATTGTTGTTTAATTCATGCCTCTCTCACAAGGCACATTATTCATTTGAAGGCATTCAAATAAATTGAGAAGAAAAGGGGGTTACTTATTTATCCCAGACCCCAGTGATGCCCAGGCAGAGAGACAATAGAGGTGAGGGATACTAAATGAATTCTGTTGTCCTGTGTGCTATCCCTGGCTATCAACATAATTTGATTAGTGACCTGGTAACTATGACTGTGTGGGACCTCTTCATTCAAGTCCACTGGGGCTCCTAGGGCAAGAGTCCATGTTACAGGGCTCGACCCCCCTCCATTGCGACCCTGCCCTCGTGTCATGTATACACACAACCAGGCGGCTGGGTGATTAATGACCGAGCTCGTGGTGCCATTGACAACTTCTGGTGACTACACAAAAGCCATCACCCTTGTCACATTAGCACCGATCTGGGAACATTTGGCCTTATGCCTCTGCCTGAAACAAAAGGAATATATGTTGGACAGATGTATGTATATAGAGCATATCTGCCTCAAGCTCAGCATTGTCCTTAGTAAAAAAAAAAAAACCTCATTATTTCAGTATTCTTGTATTTTTTCTTAGACATGCTAAGCTTTCGGTTGGCCTCTGCACCACAAACAGTAGAATCCCTCTGTATTAACATCATCTGCTCAGCGTGCGCTTCTTGGCATGTCCTGATTTCATTAGCGCGCTTCTTCCATCAATGCACGTCTTCTTCGTCAGTTGTGTCTCTTGCTAATAATAATCCAGCATAATTAGAAAATGAAGAATGGGCCTGCCAGCATTCCCAGCAGTGTTTTTCTGAAACTGGAAACTTTCCTCTTCTCCCTAAGTTTTTGTTTAAATGAAATGTCTGCATATTAAAGGAGATGAATAATTAGTAGCCTAAAAGCTTCTGGTTGTATTAAATTTTCATCTGACTCCTGAAGAGCTTTAATTTGTGAGGTGCGCACAATCTTTGGTTTATTAGGTGGAAAGGGGAACAGTAAAAAAAATAAAAAGGATATCATTTTTAAATGTGATTGTTTTCCCCTGATGAAACAGAAGCCAAACCGAGATCATGTACATGAACGTCGATGCTGTCTGTTCTCCCAACATTTCACAGTGTATTATTCACATCTATCTGTCCTCTACAGTGAGAGTGAAGTGTGAATTAATAAGCTCCATCTACTTCGTCTACAGTATCCTGTTTTCACCGTAGATATCACCTTTAATAAGAATTGTTGTTAATGACATCTGTGGTTCAGGTGTAACCTTTAGCACTTCAACACGCTGTCTGTATGCCTCACTCTCACAACACTAAGAACAGGTGGGGTGTCTTTCAAAAATTTCCCAAGACATTTTCATTTTACTTTTCAAGCTTTCTATAAATGCATTCACTGGATCCACAATTAAATCCTCTGACGGTGAAGATATGAGTGCCAGAATCTGTCAACGCCGCATATGGCTGACGCATATACAGGTGTCAGCTGGTTGCTCTGTCTGTCTTTAAAGAGGATGTAAAGTATGATTTCCAGATTGTAAACATTATCAATGCAGCCAAGCTCTGGTTGCAGGGGGATCGTGTGCTGCTTCTACTCAAAAATCAGTTAAAAAAAAAATACTGTTGAGTTGAGTTTAATGCTCGACACTAATGCTACACCTACACGAACCATTTTGACAGCTTGCTTGTTAGCACCTGTAAAACACACACATGGAAATAACTTGAGAAAGAGGGATAAGTCCTAATGATTAATCTAACAATTTGATCTTTATTCCTTTATTGCAATTTGAAGAAAAAACATCCCTACCATCGACCCTCAACAGAGACTGCTTATGCATATGTCCCAGATAATACCAATATTTGACCAAACCCCTTGATCAATATTTTAGGGTTGACAATTTGTGTACAATTAGATTTTTGATAAAAATATATCAGGAATGACTCAGTGGGAAAAGGCAAATACAAGTATGACAGTCCTGTACGTTTAGAAAATTACATCACTTTCCTGTAATGCAGCCACTAAAACCAGGAAAAGACAACACTATGATATCCAAAGACCATCTCTAGACTCATATCACAGTATTGTTATAAGATGCATATACTGCCCAGCCCTAGCTGTAACTAGCCATTATTGATTTTTTAATTTTTTTGGAAAACCGACCAAGGCGATGTCTTCAAATTGCTTGTTTTGTTTGACCAAGTTTCTTAAACCAAAAGATTCATTTGTTTGTTTGTTTGTTTGTTTATTTTAATTATTTTGTAATGATAAAAACAAAATTGATAGAAGCAGCAAATCATCAAATTTTAGATACCTAAACCAGAGAATATTTGACCTTTTTACTTGATAAATGACTTACATTATTAATCCATTTTCAAAAATGTTGACTCGTCATTACTAGTAGACTAGTAGAAGTAGATTACTTCTTGTGTTCAGTATACTATTTGCAACAAAGGGATTACAAAGCATCCCAAGAAATCAGTGGAAAGTTAGATATGGTAGCATTGCCAGATGTTAGTTTAAGCTGCGTGAGTGCCATGGTGTCTATAGTCACACACATCAGCATGTTAACTTGAGCAGGTTTTAAGCAGCAGCAAGCTTAGGATTACAGTGGCTTAGATCCGTTGACCTCTCCCTCTCACCAGGCCAGTGTATGACTGGATTGAAATAGATTCAGCAGACTTTTATTCAAAAACAAAAGAATTTCTCCTTATCCTTCTTTTCCCACCCCCTCCCTTTCCTTCCTTTTTGGATTCTCAAATTCCTTGAAATGAAAAATGATTCTTTCTTTCTTGGTATTTTGTACAACAGACGGGCCCATTTTGCCCCCTCCCTCAATGGGGAGGAAATGAGTTGTGGGAGCAGATTCCTCTCACACAGAGATCTCAGTAATCGCGTGGCTGCGTGTCACCAGCGCACCACAGTGACAGCAGCTTTTAATTAATCCCACATCCCAGCACCCTGCCCTGCCCATTGGTGGCTTCTCCCCCAAACTTTTTCCCTCTTAACTTTCTCTCTGTGTGTTTGACTGTGTGTGTTTGGATGGTGTGGTGGGGGGGCTCTCTGACTGCAGTCTCTCAACCCGCTGCAGCGTTGTGTGCATAACTTGTAAAGTTACAGGATGACACCGCTGTCACTTTTCCACACTTCTGAAAGCGGGAGACAGCCCACTAACTGCGTTCACGTGTTTAAACCCTCCAATGTCAGCTCCACCAACTCTGTCTCCAAGAGTTTGGTTACTCCGACTGAAAATATGCGAGTACACCAAGTTCACATGAAAAGTTAATAACCCTTTGTGGTGGTTGGCCTACACTGGGACAGGGGATGTTACCCCCTTTGCTGCACTGCAGTGATCTCATGTCAAGGTGCTTGAGGACGGCGAAATAATGATGCCTTGAAGTGTCTGCGTTCTCCTTCTGGTGCCCTGATGAATGGTGACAGGTTGTATTTACAATCCTAAAAGATGCTGACACCGCTGAATTCTACACCTCTTGGAGAAGTACCAAAACATTGCTACCCTTGAGCAAATGTCTATGTGTTAGTCCCCGGCTGAGGTGTGGAGGAGCGGCTGTCTGAGTGAATAGGGGGGCATGATGAACTTCTCTGGAGAGATGAACCGAGTTCTCGCCTGAAGGTCAAACTTTCAAAAGGGTAATATCAGACCTGCTGAAGTAGACTTCTGTCCTGCTCAGTCTTCTTCCCCAAAACATCTTGTGGAGAGTCAGGCGTTTGAGTGGAAGAATTGAAGCCTCAGCATGTATTTGATATCATTTACATTGACCTTCTTACTACATCAATATTGTTTAGCAGACTTGGTTAAGACAATAGTATTTGATGGTCAACGTGCAATGCTTCCTGCCATTACTGATTAGCTAATTATGCAAGGTTGCTGCGTTTTCTGTGTATTCCCTCCTGAGAGTGAACAAGAAAGCTGCACACAAACACTGCAGATACAAACCTTGGCTGGCTGTTCAGTATGACTTGACTGTAGCCAGCATTAGGTTAGCAAAGTGGACAGAACTTGCATGCGATTAGGCTGTCAACATCTGAAAATAATGAGCTGCAGACAGATGCACATTGGCATGCAAATACTGTACTGACATTTAAAGCTGGCTTAACATAAATGAGAGAAGAGAATGGATCGAAGAGAAGCGTTGGCCCCCCGCTGCAGATCTACTGGGGGGGTAATGGACAAGTTGGACCCCTAGAAACCTTTTGGAATGAAATAATTATTCCCCTGCATCAGACTTCATGGACAAATGGGACTGAGGGTCGATTAAGTTCTAAGGGGGACGTGGTGTTGATCTCATAAAGGGCATCAGGAGATGTATGGCCTCTTACTAGATCATTTAAACCACTTAATGGAGGACAGGAATTAATGGCTGCCATAGAACAGAGTCAATTATATGGATATTTTCATAACATATTGTGTATAATTCATAGTGTAATGGCACAGACACCAATCAGCCCCTGTGCTTTTGTTTTGGTTATAGCCTGTTTTAAATGAGGTTATTGACTGGATTTTTGGGGTTATAGAATAAGTTGCTGTCTTCATACAGTGATATAGATGTGCTGTCATTGTCCGCCATTGTGGGGTGCACAGTCTTGATGGCGGTGGCTCTTGTTAATTTGCATTAATGTCAGATAATTTAGAGTTGCGATGGATGTATGTGCACGCCTTGTGCTCTCAGGCAAAAAATTGGATTCATTAAGAAGACGGAGGAGCTGGTTAGGTTTTTTGGCCCCGTGGTTTCAGGTCACTGAGTAATGTGAAGAGATGGAGAGGGTCTTGGCCCGCAGGATGGGGAGGGGCTGGTCAGAGACAGAGTGGAGGGGACAATACCCCCACACAGGCGCACATCACTCACACTGACAAGTCTCTCACCGGACACACTGTTTTCGCCTCCGCTCTTTTACAGCTAGAACAGACTGTGCCTGTGACTGAGAGCGACAAAGTCACATGACAGTCTTGGGACGGCTGTGAAGCAGGGAGGCGATGGCTTTAGGTTATTCTGCTTGTACGCATATCAATCAGTGTGATTGTCTGTTTGTGTTAATTAGATGTGTGAACAACATGCAAAGGTTCAGATGAAAAGGCAAGTAGTCACAACTGCTAAAACAGTCATAATTACACATAGACAAAGCACGCTCACTCATGCAGACATTTGCATGGGTTAGCATGAGCGTCTCATTGTCAGATGTAATCATGACTGAGTGATGAAAATGACTTGAATATCAAAAACATCCTGTCCCTTTTGTTTAAGACTCAGGCTGTCAGTTTCCACCTCCTTTAGTTCTCTGCAGAATGTACAGGAAAAGTCAAATGACAGTCACAAGATTTTTTGAGTCTTTGACAATCCCTCCCCAATCTGCACTTCCATCAAACACGCTCATTAGCATGAATCTCTGGGACCACAGTTAGATGTCCACAAGCATGTTTGCATTTCAGCACACTTGAATAAAAAATGGAATTTGATCAAGATGTATGTGACCATAAAATGTGTGCCAGAGGATAAACATAAAGAGCAATTACTTCACATCAGAGCATCAACATTCACTTTCTTTTTTCTTTTTTTTTTATCCCTTGCACACATGAACACACACAGTATGTGCAGATTTAATACACTGGCAAAAGTGCAGACTTTGTGGGAGGCCCCTGAGCCTCGGTTTGGCTTCTGACCTCACCACCACTCCGCACAAGGCCATTAAATCATGGGTCTGTTTGATGTGCAAGCTGTGTGCAGCAGGATGTGAGGGAACAGCAAGCGCCCCTTTTATTTTTGTTTTGAATGTGTGGTCGTTTTTGGCATACTAGTCTATGCGTTAATGAAGCACTTTTTTTAGTTTAAAACCAAAGGGCTCTTACTCTGTGGTAAACCCTTTTTAGAACACGTTTTCTTTTTTTTTCGTCTACATTATGATAGTTAAATAGTGTGTGAACTGGGGACTCACTAAAAACTTTAATATTTCATCTGGATGGGCATGGTTTTGCAGGAGCAGGACACTGCAGTGCATGCTTCATCGAGCTCTGTAACTGTCTCAGCCCGTGAGAGCACACACATACTTTAAATGATAACCTATGTGCACCTTTGTAAGAATTTACAAACAAAATCCTTAATCATTTTGGTTTGATAAAAATATGAATTCTGAGTTAGTGTCAAAGTATGGGGTAGTTTAATTTCTAAAGCTTAGAAAATCAGGCAGACTAAACTGAATAATACACACATACAATATGAGATCATATATGAGATTTACTTGATGTATGTCTTGATGTATTTTTGAATTTCCCCTCTGGGGATCAGTAAAGGATTATCTTATTTTTAGTATGATGGCATACAGAATATATTATTAATGTTTTTCTAAAATTCGTATATTTGGTCTTACACTTATGTACATAGAAATTAATAGTCTGCCTTGTAAGCCCGTTTAAACCGGGTATCAAGATATTACATTGATATCAGAATCCCGACCTCCCATCTTAGTAGATTTTTGTTGTTGGACATAATTAAGTTCATCTGAATATCAATATATTTTAGTACTAATTGTACATATTTTCTATTATAATGTTATGATGGTCAATTTGAGAATTTATCAGCAGCGAGGTAAAAGTAATGAAAATGAAAATCTGTTGCGGTCATGTTGCAGCCGTGCCAGCAGTACAAGGAGCAGATATCTAAGTGTATTTTTTCTTTTATAAATGAATGACCATAAAAAATGAAGAATCATCTCTGTTTGAAGTGACAGTTAGGCACGAGGTCTCCTGTAAATTAAATCTTGGGGTCAAGGAAAAGATTAGAGAAATAAACAAGTGTTTAGGGTACATTTCTCTCGGCTATTTTATCCAAAAAGTGATGAGACAACCCAATGTGAGCCAACGAAATGCTCATCAGGCATACAGCACTTAATGTGATGCAGGAAGTCAGGCTCCGCCCCCGGGTGAAATACAACGTTTTTAGGGAGTCCCATGTGCAGAGTATTTAACCATAAGAATTCAATAACTCTGACACATTGCTGTTTATCTAATTGTTAAATGCGTGCCAAATCCAAGCAATTTCTCTTATTTGTACAATTTCCTGTTTTCTTTGAACCAAATCAAAAGCGCCAATTGGTCCTTTCTGTATTAACTCATTGGTTTAACCTTATGCTGTGAGCCTTTGTGTGATTCTGAGAGTAATTAAGCCATTAGCGAAACACCTGGCCTTTTCTTCGTAGTGTTTTCTCCCATCATTTCTGGCGTCCCTGTTTAGAATGCCCTGTAATGAATGCCAGGGGGGTCTCTCCCGAGCAGAGCATCCTTATGGTGGACAGGTTTCCTATCAGAGTCCCTGATGACTGGCTATGTTTTGCGGGCACTAATATGCATCCATTTTTCATCTCTTGAGATCGTTGAACTGAGTCTGACCTTACCTCACCGACCTCTAATCAGTCAAAGGGTCACATGGCATGAGCTTTTTTTGATGCTACTAATGGTGCTGACGGAGACGAACCATACCCGGCTATGGGCAATGGTGAGGTCATCCAGGGGCACTTTGATACGAGGATCTATAGGAATGCAAATGTGACCGACCGCCTGACCAGTACATTACAATAGGCCTGGAGCAGACAGTGCAGCTGCCACCATTAGTTTTAATCTCTGGGTTACATAAAAGACAAACATAATTAGGTGCTGTGTGTGTCACACAGGAGACAAATGCATGTGGCATCTTGTGTTGTTTGAAGACTTGTCTGACCTCAGTGAGAACATGAGAGTGATTAAGGAACAGTTTAAAAGGACAGATGGGTCAAGGGTCATGAGTGATAAGTGAGGTCACACGGGGTCATCAGAAGTCTGGTTCATCAATTTTGCCTCATACTTGGGTCAGCCAAACTGCACAAAGCTGCTCCGGTTAATCTATTATTTTCAGTGAAAGTCACAACAATAGCATGCTCCTTTCACTATTTGGCTAAACTGTAATTTATCACACAGGTGAGAAAAATGTGAGAGTGGCTTGCTTATTCTCAGAGCCTTATGTGGTCAGCATACTTTAGTCACTACAAACCCCCGCAAGTGATTAACTTCCCAAAGCTCGTCAATAACACATAAAAGATTGCTGTTCCAGTGAAAGAAAATGCAGTGATCTCATTGATACGCTATTTTTTTTTGTAGCCATTCTGGCTCAAAACTAAATCTTGAAACATTTTGAGAGGTTCTTGCAATTAATAAACATATGGACACCCTGCTCACTTTTCCATTTCTCAACATTTGTTGAGCCACCTCATTCATCAGCGAGAGGCTGATGCTGTGAAGCCAGCTGAGATCTGCTTTCTGCTTGGCCGATAATAGCAATGAGAAAACTGTTAGTCTTTCTTGTTGAGTTTAATTTACCTAAAAGCAGATTGTACCAAGTTTTGTTTTTTATGTTTCTGTAGAAGGCCACCATAAAACGTGTGATTAATGTCATTTCTGACAATGATGCTTTGCTCACTTTGGCATTAAATAATAAAAATGACTAACAAGGTTTTATCATGTTTTCTTTTTCATTACGAAAGTAAGATAGGACTAAGGCTAACTATTGACAGCCTTCACATGGAAACTATTACTATTCAGTTTTCTTAAAGTAGACTGGATGTTTACTTTAATTCCAAGTTAATGTGATATATATTTAGTGTAAAGGGCAGGGTTAGTGTATACTTAAGGTTTGGATAGCGTGTGCAGCTTTTAGCGGCTCCTCTAACTGTAATTAAAGCTTTCCCTGTGTTAAGAGCTTGTGGGTGTGTGAATGTGGGGACGCGACATTTTTTGTGATGCACACTGAATACTTATGTGCTTTTGTGTAGGAGTACGGTCAGTGCTCCAGTCTAGTGAGTATAATCCGAAATGCATTAACTTTATGTTAGCTTACACAAGATGGTCCGTTGGATGCATTTGTAAAATGGACTAATAGACTATTTTACTGCTTTTGCATGTGTACCTTTTCATGGGCCCTTGCCCGGGTGAGCTGCAACCATGTCATTAAGTGTGCTGCTTGGAGCCTAGAACAGTGTATATATACTCTGTCCTCTGCAGGGACGGGCATCCCCATCAGGGTCTGCCTGTACTACCCTCCATATGGTGCCACGTCATTAGTTTTGTGTTGCCCTGGTGCCTTGGAGGTTCATCAAACCCCTGAGTCCAATCTCTCCACAGCCTATTTCTACTCTACTGTGACATTTCTCTCTCTGGCCAATCGGATAAGTCACACATGGCTTCACCACACGAAAGAACAACAGCAGCCTCAAGCAGATGTTGCTCTGCAGACTGCCCATGGAGTGGAAAACTGGGTTTCAAGAACAGTATCTTGGTTATTGTTAAAGAGTTCACTGTGTCTTGGAAGGGGAGAATGTGGTCATAGTGCTATGAGCTAAGGCCTCAGTTTGGATCGTTGTGAAGGATAAAAATGCAGTAAGTTATATTTTTCATCTCCAAGCATTTTAAGACTGTGCGCTCTAGACAGTAAGATGAGATATGAATGAATAAAACAGCTCCCCTGTAGCCTTCTTTTTTTTTTACTCCAGGGCAGTTCACATTTTACAAAGATATAATTCTCTTGAGTAGAACAAAATAAATTGAGCAATCACAGCAAAGCATGATGGGATAATCGTGATTTAACAGAACAATGAAAAGTATTTTGAGTGGGATTTGGTGTACTCAAGGTAAGAACGAGCAAAGTTATTTTTGTCCACTTTTATTCTGTAATATGACCAATATTTTTCATATTCAAGTGTGTATGAAAAAAGTCACTGGTTTCTTAAAAAGCTAAATACAAGAAGCATTGGATCAAGGCACATACAAGACTGGCCAAAGGGCATACAATGCACTTTGGTTTTCAATTGTTAAGAACAGTTAACTTCAAATTGTGGAAACATAATAGTGTGTTCAGTTGGAAAATAATACAAAATAATACTCATAACAAGGAGTTGCTGACACTGTGGTAATTCTAATGAAAGCCAACATGTTTTGTCTTTTTGGCCTGGTGACTAGAATGACGTATGGTACATGGTACTAAAGAATGCCGCCATTGTCGTTTGGCCATTGTTGGCTTGTACAAATAGAGATAGTGGGGGGTCCTCTGTGTCAGCCTGTCCAGCCTTAATGTTTTGAGGAGCAGAGAGCTCCTTAAGGTCGGTGTGCTTTATCTGCCCTGTGCTGTGGTCTACAATCCTATTAGAAACACTGGAACCCTGCTCGGGCCGCTTTGCTGTGTTTCCTCTTCTTGCAAAACAGAAAGAAAAATTACACACTGAACAAAGCAGAGAAATAAAGCATGGCACCTCATCTTTAGTTATTCATACTCCATATCAGGTGAATACTAGAGCAAGACTCTTGGTCCTTATAATGAGGAAACAGCTACTGACTGCTCACTCTTTCGGAGGGCAACATACCTGCTTTGCGAATTAGTTGATCAGCTGTGCCTTAGTTTACTTCATGTCTTTTTTTTTTGCCTTTTTGTTTGTTTTGTTTGTCAGACAGCCACAAAGTTAAAAGAATGACCTGTGCTTATACTACAAGGTTTTCTAAGGTCTGATTGTTCAACACAGCAATGAAAACCCACTTTCACAGTTGACAAGTCATCATATCTCAGTAGAACACAGAGTTTCTTTTAGTTGGTCGATAACCTTAAGCAAAGGTAATACAGTACAAATTACTACAAATTCCTAAAATATAGAATTGCAGTTAGTTACAATACCCACTGATGGTTCAGTGATGGCCTGCAACTGGAACGTTCTTCCGTCCTCATAAAATGTCCTTAAATATAAATTATATGGCAAATGTACAGAACATTGCTTCCTTAGTCTTATAGATCCAGTGTTTTGTAAAAGTCTTGCCACTCTGTTTATGTCACGCACTCCGTGAATGGCCATGCGCAATATCATGAATGGGAATGATCTGAATCTGGTATTCCACTGTCTCTGTAGCTCCTGTTGTTAATACTGTTGTCGGTGTGTGGGCTTTTGTATAAAGTCAGGCCATTAGGTGGGAAAATCGTGTGTATCACAAACTCCTCCTTGGATACAGGCAGGTGATTTATAGGAATCATTTGAAAAGAAGTCTCTCGTATTTCTAGGATGGAGGTGTCCTTCTTAGTGCCGGCCTCAGCATAGTCATCCTTTCTCCGACGGCCTTTGTTGTAGGTGCAGTTCCTGGAAAAAAGTGAACCGTTCCTGTGGACATACCAACACACCAGTGCCAACATGATTATTGCCAAAAGAGCCACAGCCCCTCCAATGATAGCAGCCAAAGGCAGACTGGAATTTTTGTAAGGCTCCTTCTCCTGCTCTCTGTTTAGAGTCGTAGTTGGGTTGTATGATTTATGAGAACCAGTCTCAGTCTCGATGCAAACAGGGGTCTCATCTGACAGGTAAATGTTGCTAGTCTCCATGGGAACCATGCATATCCTATAGGAAGACTCTGGCTCCAGCGCTGTGAGCAGGTACTCCTTCCTCTCCCCCTGCACAATGGTCTCAGTGATGGAGCCAAAGGCAGGGCTGTGTCCCAGCTTTAGCCAGCTGAGCCGCAGGGCAGTCATGGGCTGCGACACCCTCCATGATATGTGTATTGCATCAGCACTACTTGACTTCACACTGATGGTGATGATCTTTCTGCCCGAAGAGGTGGTAGTGCTGTGGTAATTCTTACCAACGTCAGGCCCTTTTACCACAGGTCTTTTAGTCACAAACGAGGGCCACTGCGGCTGTGTGGGGCGTAAAGTGTTGGAGACTGTGCTTGTTTCATACGTGGGGTTGAGTTCTGAATCCGTGCAGTCAAACATGTCTGTAGTTAGGTCTTTAATTGCCATGCCTTTGACCTTATCAGGACCTTGGCACATGAAGCCACGTACATTCACCTTAGCCGGCAGCGACCGCAGCCAGTCTCGCACCCATTTCATCTTGCAAGTGCATTGCCAGGGGTTGTTGCGTAGCAGGAGCTGTGTGAGATTGTCCAGATCTTCAAATACACCCTGTGGGAGGCTGCTCAGGTTGTTGCCAGACAGGTCCAGGCGATACAGCTGCCTAAGGAAGGCAAATGCCCCAGGCGGGACTCGATTAATGTGATTATCTTGTAGCTGCAGCTTCTCCAAACTGTTGCCGGGCAAGTTGGCTGGCGGCATTGTCAACGAGTTCCTCACTAGTGAAAGCTCAGTCAGGTTGATCAGGTTGATGAGAGCCATCTCCCCAATCCCACGGTTGTTAAGCAGGTTACCATCCAGGATTAGTCGCTTCAGGTTGATGAGATCTTGCAGCGACTGCTCTGAGATGGAGGAAATGCGGTTGTCATCAAAGCGCAGCTCCTCAATGCTCATGGGTAGGCCTAAAGGGATGGTACTTAGGTGGTTTCGGGAGAGAAATAGCAGTCTGAGGTGATTACTGTCCCTGAAGGCCCCCTCCTCTATGCTGACTGCGGATACAGAGTTATCATCCAGGTGTAGTTCCTCAATGTAGGGAATCTGAGCTAAAGAGGCATGGGTAATCATCCGAACATTGTTCTCCTGAAGGTGGAGCTCTTTCAGCCCAAGAGGAAGATTTGTGGGGAACTCATCGAGATTGTTGCAGTAAAGGTAGATCTTCTCCACATATGTCAGCCTGCGGAGCTCTGCAGGAATGCCCGAACTCTTGATGCGATTGTTTTGCAGAAAGAGCACTGTAGCATCCTGGGGTATACCAGTTGGGATGGAAGTCAGGCCACGGTCATTGCAGTAGATGAAGGTCCCATCACAGCGGCAGGCTGAGGGACATGAGGCGGAGGTCACTAGGGGGTTAGCAAGACCCAGCAGCAGCCCAACCCGGGTGAGGAAGAGGATAAAGGCCTTGCATTGACGCACCATCTTGAAGCTGTGTTGCCTGGCAGTCTAATCACTCAAGGGCCCCTGGGGAGAAGACACAAGGGTACATTTAATGCACAAGGCCTTTAAAGGAGAGCCAAATTCCTGTTCTCATAATTGCTGGGTGTTTGAAATGCTGCCTGCAGCACTTTCTAGATTAAATAACTGCTGAAAGAATCAGTTTAAAATCCTCCTATTAAATTCATGTGAATTGATTATTAGGATTGCCAGACAGTAAAAATAAAATGAAACAGTTCTTCCCCTGCAATAATCTGTTTTCTTCAGAACTGTCTTAATGTCACCTATAGATTTCTAGGATTAAAAGTTCAAAAAGTAACCTGCATTAGAAACTGAACTGCTTTTTAAGAAATGTTCCAACTTCAGAGTTTTGTGAATTGAATCTCTGTGTGACTGCTTTTTGGACCCGACTTGTGAAATTTAATAGCTCTCCCTAGTTGTTTTACACATTTCTGTATCTCAAGGCTGCCTTTCATCGCTACAGGCCACGAGAGTGAACAAAGTCAGGCTTTGTTGATGAACTGGTGTGGAACCGACATACTCTTAAGTCCTGTTAGATCATTACCCATGCCTTTCACTATTCAAATTCTGTGGTTTAACTGGCCTCTTACAAGGTAGGGGAAAAATGTTTCTCCTCACAGAAAAGAGGTTTGAGAGGTCTTCAGCACGTTGAGATCTAAGAGGGACTTGTTTTTCTGAGGTTACAAGATGAAATTTGTAAGCCTCATTTATCCTCCCACAGTGCTGTTAATGATCTTTGTTGTAGCTGTGATGTGTTTAAAACGTACCTAATTAAGTAAATCAATCTTATTAAAAAAAGAAGGTATAAAATTTCACAATTCATAAATGTACAACAAGTAGCCTTGAAATTAACAAAACCAAAGTGAAAAGCAGAGGGTCTCTTTTTTCATCATGGATGTTTAGTTCCCCTTTTAATTAGGCTAATACTGATTTATTGCTTTAATTATGCATTCCTGCCATGACCTCTCTTCCTGCACGTCTCATTAGAAATTGTGGTCTAGTCAGTGAAGTGGAAAGAAGCAAAGCCATCCGTATTTGTCATACCTGATTTATACGATGTGGTTAATCCTTTCCAGCCGCCAAAAAATCCAATCAAGATTTCCTCTTGAATTTGCTTTTATCCTTTCTCAAAGGAAAAGTTTGTCCGAGAGGTTTCTGGTGATATCCTGACCTGGTCAGTGTTTGCTGAGCTGATCCTTGTTTGGACGATGACCTCCTCTGTGTAGTCAGAGGCTCATGCTTTCAATGCCTTTACCATGGCAGATAAGCCTGAGGAAAAAGTATCCCCCTCTCACTGACAAAACACGCGCTCTCAGGTAATATTAAAAAAATCCTAATGGCTGCTGAGCTCAACAGCCATGACTGCAAACGAGATTTTTGGGGTGTTGTATAGTGCTCCGCGTGTAGGACGGGGCGAGCTTTAGCAAAGGCTCCTTTCTGCAATCAAGCCCAGCAGGCATGATGAGTTGACACAAAGCTGGTCTGAGCCATGCCAATCCCCTGTGCCACAGGCTCAATGTCGGCCTGTTCACTTGTGTACTCCAGGTCTTCAGGTAACCCAGAATCCTCTGCTCCCTTGTCGAGCTTGTGTACACATTAATCCAGGGCTCTGGTCCCTTTTCCCGAAGCAGATAACCAATGTTCTCCTTTCCTCTAAGGAGCAAAACAGGGCAGGGTGCTTATCCTTCTGGGCCCAGCCTCCCTCACGCATCTGCAGCTCGACTCATACTGTGCACTCCTCACACCTGGGATGCTGAAAAATAACCAGAGAAAAACATATTTAGTGCCCACATTTAGACAGTGCAAAATAATGTTTACAGTATCAGGCAACAAGACAGTAATCTTACAGGATTGATAATACATTTATTCTGCATATTTGTGTTAGTTATACCTCATTTTTTCATTATTTTCTTCTTTAAGTCTGATAAAAAAAAATAAGGATATCACTCTGAAACCTCAAGTGAACTCGATGTTGATGCTGAGGAAATCAGATTAGGTTTAGGAATATGTTTGATACTGATCTTTGACCTTCCTTACATTGTGAATTTTTATTTAGAAATACCCCTTTCTTCTAGTTTATGATTTAGCCTGTTGACCTTTTACAGCCCATTACTCTTAAAGACCACATTTCTGTTCTATGGTGATACAAGAAAGAATGTGTGTGCATACGAAAGACAACAGTGATCTAGACCCCGAACACAATGGCTGAGGGTGGAGTCCCTGGGCCCCCTTTGAGTCCAGTTCATTACCAGAAAACTAGTCCTGCGATTTTAAAAAAAGAAAAAAAAAAGAAAAAGCAGTCTGCTAGTTACGAACATGACTAGTCCAGATTCCACACAGGAAAGGAAACATGGATCCAGCTGATGCTCACTGAATTACTTGTATTGTTAAAAAGCGCCTATGACAAATGAGGCCCATTTGACTTTTTGTCTGGAAAAGAGGACGTATCCATCCCTGTCACTCCCAGCTACTCTCTGTGACCTCTTCCCCCTACCCCATCCTCTATGAATACTGTTTCTGTTTGTAAAAATAGAATTTCCTTTGCCAAAGAAAATGTTATGTATGTCCTCTGACAACACAATAGCTTTGCGCCCTTATATGTTACCATTCCTGTGACCTGCTGGCAGCCAGCGTTTGCTGTAAAACATGTAAAGGTAAATTAGGAACAAGGGGCCCGGCCATTTAACAGTTGTAGCCCATGACAAGGAGAAGATTAGGGAATTGAGAGGCTTGAAACTCGATTACAACTCCTGAGATGCTGTCTAATAATAACACCCCCCCTTCCTTCTGTTCCATCTAAACACAGCCCCTTAGTCCAGTATTACATTAGTTGTAGATTAGAGTCCGGGGGAAAAGCACCAGATGTGACCTCTACTAACTTCTGCAATAAAGGAGTCTGACAAAGGAGAGAAAAAAAAAGATGAAATTCAGTAATGGAGTTTTAGAAAATGGCGGGATGATAGAGGGATATGTGCTGTCTGTCTGTTGGAATGAACTTTTAATGCAGCACTTAGTCAAGCTATTTCAATTTTAAATAGCCCTTTTCACCTCATTTTGTAAAGTTCTCCATCCTCTGAATATTGTTAAGTGTGTAGTCTTGATTTGAATCCTTGAATTCTTCGCATTACATAAAAGAAAGTAATTGTCTCTGCGTTTCTATCTTATCACAAAAACCCAGCAAGACCTCTCTGCACTTGGAATAATAGGCTTTTAAGGACGTGAGACGGGATGATTCTCTGCATAAATAGCCACATATATGATATTTGATGTTGCCTTTCTGTGGCCACTACAACTCTGTTATCTGCTGAGATCACAAAATCTGACTCAGTGTCTGCTGCAGGGGGCAAGGGACACAAGAATTCATTTATGGACACTGGTGTAAATAACATCAGAAAAAGCAAAAGCAAAACAGGCCTCAGTGTGACGTTATATTGATGGTGATTTATCAGATGTCTGCCTTGAACCAAGCACATCACGTTTACTTTACGAGGAGCCCACTCAGGCCTGGATGCTTGGCTGTTTTTTCCCCCTTTTCTTTTTCCATGCTCATCGGATTTCAGGAGAGTGGCCTCTCTCCATTGTTCGCTACAAGGCAAGCATGTGGACCTTGTAGCCTCAACAGAGGGGGTTTAGGTATTAAAACATTTTATTCGGGCAATTTAGAAATGCCTCTGCTTAACACAGTCTATTTTACAAGCCCATATAATGCATTTACTAATAACGGATACCCACGAAAATGTACGCATCAGCACGCACACACATGCTTTGTTCATGTGCACACAATCATTTTGAGGGCAATGGAGGCTGAGTTTAACATTTTTAGTGATGGATGTCTTTCTCCATCGTTCTAATAGGCTCCGCCGGCCAACAGGAGATTTCTCTTTCAGTCAAAGTGGCTTCTGCTTCATTTAATCTGAACTGGCAAAGTTAAATTGAGCATCCTGGTAAAATTGTGTGTGTGCGTGTGTGTGTGTACAGCTAGTTACCTTTCAGTGCAGAGCGTGGGAGGCTCACACAAAGCTGGACACTGATAGCCATTGTGAGCTCAACATGCATAAATGCACATTAGTCTGCAATAACAGAGCCCAAGACTTTGTGCCCTCTAGTCATACACTGCACAAGAAAGGCTTTGGCAAACCTCAAATAGAAACAATTTCATGCCTGTCAAAAGTATTGCAGATTATAATGACTTTTAGTTCCGTAAAATACAGAATAATATTACATAGGCTGCATTTTGAGGGGGGGAGCCGTAGAAGTAGTAATGGCTGACTGTTAAATTATTCATGAGCCCTGAAATTAATTTTGAACCACAGTAGAGCTCTCCATTGGGAAATCAATGTTGTTTGTATCTGCTGTTGATTATTTATTCTAATTCATAATATAGTTTTGAAATATGATTGATTGCAGACAATATTGCTTTTGTGGCTTTTATAATATATATATATATATATATATATATATATATATATATATATATATATATATATATAGATTTTGGTCTTGATTTTTATTTTTTTTTACGATTCAGTGGGTCAGATAAAAACAACAGTATTGTGTTCAAATATTTTGTTTCATGATTTTCTGCTTTTAACCGAGGGCGAGTCTTTATCTGTTTTTGTGTCCCATGTGCCTGCAATTGATTTACATATTAGTAAGTTCTATGTCAAGACACCAGGCAGCGGCCTGCTGTGGTGCCGAGACACAACGAAACATTCATGGTCACTTCTGAATTCACAGACACAGGACACGTTAAAGCCGGAGAGAAAATGGGTAAAAAGCTGTGATAGTTCAACAGATTTGGTATGTGGCCTCCTGGCGCTGTCTTTAGATGGGCTGACCAGATGATACTTTTGCTGGCCCATTAAGAGCACAAGAGAGGCCTGGGACAGGCGGGGGTCTCTCTTTTGTAACAGCCTGAAAGGAGAGATCTGTAGCAGCTGCAGTGGTTTTTTTTCCCCACATGGGGGTGGTAGGCACTGCAAGATGAAATGTGTGTGTGTGTCTCTATATGTGACAAGTAAACAGCAAAACACTGAATACCTAAGTTTAAGCTGCTCATAGGAGCCCATCTCAGCACAGGCCAGACACCTACCTACAATACAGGGATTTGTTAACCTCCCTACTCGCCCATCTAGTTTTTCCTGAGTCATAGCGATCGCAATATTTTTTTTTTCCTGCAGTATTTATGCTTTGCAGCCATGTTTACAGCTTCACTTTGAGGAACCAATTTAAAATGATTCGATTTTTATAGCTTGGAAAAGATGGCAAAAGAGACATGTCAGCGATTTAATAAATTATGAAAAGAACAGAATTAGGGCTTCTCGGAGTCCAGTGTCGAATCTGAAATAATGTCTTATATAAGATTTTGGTCTTGATTTTTATTTTTTTTTACGATTCAGTGGGTCAGATAAAAACAACAGTATTGTGTTCAAATATTTTGTTTCATGATTTTCTGCTTTTAACCGAGGGCGAGTCTTTATCTGTTTTTGTGTCCCATGTGCCTGCAATTGATTTACATATTAGTAAGTTCTATGTCAAGACACCAGGCAGCGGCCTGCTGTGGTGCCGAGACACAACGAAACATTCATGGTCACTTCTGAATTCACAGACACAGGACACGTTAAAGCCGGAGAGAAAATGGGTAAAAAGCTGTGATAGTTCAACAGATTTGGTATGTGGCCTCCTGGCGCTGTCTTTAGATGGGCTGACCAGATGATACTTTTGCTGGCCCATTAAGAGCACAAGAGAGGCCTGGGACAGGCGGGGGTCTCTCTTTTGTAACAGCCTGAAAGGAGAGATCTGTAGCAGCTGCAGTGGTTTTTTCCCCACATGGGGGTGGTAGGCACTGCAAGATGAAATGTGTGTGTGTGTCTCTATATGTGACAAGTAAACAGCAAAACACTGAATACCTAAGTTTAAGCTGCTCATAGGAGCCCATCTCAGCACAGGCCAGACACCTACCTACAATACAGGGATTTGTTAACCTCCCTACTCGCCCATCTAGTTTTTCCTGAGTCATAGCGATCGCAATATTTTTTTTTTCCTGCAGTATTTATGCTTTGCAGCCATGTTTACAGCTTCACTTTGAGGAACCAATTTAAAATGATTCGATTTTTATAGCTTGGAAAAGATGGCAAAAGAGACATGTCAGCGATTTAATAAATTATGAAAAGAACAGAATTAGGGCTTCTCGGAGTCCAGTGTCGAATCTGAAATAATGTCTTGGTAGTTATGAAAGTCTTATTATTACTTTTTTTCCCTAACACAGTCATCCATATTTTATGCTTTTACTTTTCTGGCAATAGAAGATTCTGTCTGTAGTGACCTGGTTTGTTGTTAATCTGCAGTGTGAATTCCCTCCGAAAGCAAATGACTGGGGACTTTTGCCTGAGGCAGTCATCAGTGAAGACAATTGGGTCTGTCCTCCTGTCTGCTATTAACAGGCTTTTTATTTCTTTGTTGTTCTGCCTGTTTAAGAGACAAAGAGCTAACATTACACTGCCTGACAATTAAAGTTGAGTTTGGATACCAATACATAGTGATTTACGATAATCAGGCTTTAGGCCTAAATATATATACTGGGGAACGTATCTATATCTATATCTATACATCATGTTTTTGTTTAAAGCCTGGATGACCTTATGTCTCATGAAGATAAAAGGCTATGTTAAATTGGATTAACAACTGTCCCTGCCCTGGTGTTGCCAATAATACTCCCAGCTTAATACAGTGCATGACAATTTAAGGCGCTCACTTTATTGCATGGATATAATAGGATAAATATCAGGTTTGGATGGAGGGAGAAAGAACAGGGTATTTGATTCATTAGCACCATACACTGACATTAGAGTGCCAGTCGTTCATATGATCAGGAGGTATTATCTTACTGTAAACCGCGTTTATTCCTGGATGCCTATTAATACGCCAGTCATAATAGAGCTGCGACTGCACACATCTGTCAAATTATTGGTTTTGAGGCATCGTTAATGTAACATTACAGTATGCTATGTATAAATGAGCCGCTGCTTATGTGCGAAACTTCCATGGATTTGATTTTGTGCATTTTCTGGGGACCTTCATGACTGCGCCCTAAAGATCTCACAACGTATGGTGTTTTTTTAGGGGGGGGGGGGGGGGGGTCCGTATTATCTGCAGAAAGCTTACAGTTGCACACAGTACATTTCAATGGAGAAGGGCATGAATAGAAGTGATCCGAGGCGTCCAGACAGTGACGCTGGAGACGCATTTAGCGGAGTTTCTTTAGCTGCCCCTTCATGTCCAACTCCGCGGGATCTGCACTGCAATTTCAGATGCACACCGGGGTGTCTTCTCGAGCTGCGACGCCGAGACTAAATCTCACAGCCCCTCTAATCCTATCAAGTTTGCGTATTCAACACTGTTTATTTCCCCACTGGTTTGAAGGAAAATGAGAAGCTGAAATGAAATAAGGAACAGAAAGATTTTAAACGCCCCTGTTGCTCTCTTAAGTGCTTTTTTTAAAACCATGTTACTAATGTGAGGCGGAGTGTGAATGTGATCGAGAAGCAAATTTAGAGTGTCACGACACAAAATGCATGTGTACGGACAGAAAAACGGGAGAGAAGACAGAGATGTGGTGTTTGTGGGGGACGCAGCACAGGACCGAAGCAGCAAGTTGCAGGCACGAGAGGGACTTCAGATGACGAGATAGACGAATAATGTGTTTAAGTAGGATTTTTTTTTATCTGCCGAGCTGAGCAGAATGACTTGCAGTGCGTAAACTAACAGCTCTATTTGATTATTTGAATGAAAAGTGCGCTCGTGATATTTTTTTTCTCACTATCGCATCGCTTAAAGCGTTACTACGGCTGTGACACATCCACATCAGCGAAAAAAAAATCACCTGAGCCGAGGGTTAAAAAACTAAAGAAAAACGAGGGGGGAAAGAGGGCAACTAATTAAGATACAAGCAACTCCTGAGGATCCCGCATGACTTTGAATTCCTTCTGCCAGAAAGACGATCCAAAAAAAGATGAAAAAGATGCATTCCCAACAGGATTGTACCAGCAAAAAAAACAACAACACACTTACCTCTATAATCAACCAAAAAAAATTGGAAAAGTAACAGGTATCCTCATAAATTGGGGTTCGCAACAGGGGAAAAAAATAATAATCCAGTCCAGGCTATGAGGATTTAAATTCAGATCCAAAAAAACTCCTCTCACTCTCAAGACTATAGTTATAGTTGCAGTTTATCTTTAGCAGCACTGCTATGTTTACTGGTGCCCCTCACACACATACACAATCTGTAGGCTGTGCAAGGACGTAGGTGCACGGGTAGATCTCAATACAAATGTGGAGTTGTGTTTGCCTCTAGCTTCAATAGAGCACTGATGTCATCTGGAGGAGGGGCCTCTCTCTCTCTCTCTCTCTCTCTCTCTCTCTCTCCCAAACAGAGAGAGAGAGAGAGAGAGAGAGTCTCTCTCTCTCTCTCTCTCTGTTTGGGGGAAGCATAGGAAAAAATGCAGTGTTGCATGGATACACTAGGGGGAGTGGAGGAAAGGGGAACTTTGCTCACATCCTTTTCAGATGTGTGCACTTAAGGGAGTGAATAGTCACTGGTTGGAAAACAGTGTTCACTGTCAGAAAAAAGAGGAAGAGGAGGGGAAAAAATTGGAAATGTACAGTATGCTTGTCACCGTTAGTAAGAATGAGAGAAACACAGAGCCTTTTACTCGCTCTGGTTTGTTTTAGACCACATGTGGTGTTTTGTTAGCTCCATTTAAATGATCATTTGCATATTTGTTTGAGATGTGTCAGGATAATTCATGATTAGTTTTTTTTTTTTGGCATCAGGGGCTTCATTACTGATGTTGTGATTTGTCAATTAGCTCTGTCGCAGGTGTTCTTTTTTTATCTAGACGTCCTAAATGTCTTTTTAGGAAGGAGGGAAATAAATGTTCCACGATTGTAAACCCAAATTATTTTGTCCAAGCAAGTGTAAAAAGTCTAATCTAAAATTCTAATAAAAACTTTGCCTTTTTGAAGCAGACTGGCTGCTTAAAAAAAACTTTGACAGGTAATGAATATTTTATGATGTTGTCACAGTTGAACCAGAATAATTAATAATAAGAATTTCGAATTGTGCTAATTTTTTAATATATGTTGTGTATATATGTGTGTACATTTATACATGATGGACATGTTTGTCGCCCCGCAAACCTGAACCATTCTCACTTTTGCCCCTTTGTGCTCTCTGTTTGACCCTCTTTGGTTTCATGTTTAAATGATTCCAAATAGTGGGTTTGCTCCCTCATAGGCCCAAAGCAGCAGTGAGTCACCCTGTTAGTCAAAGGGGTCGCACAGCAGAGCTGACCCAGCCAACACTCTGCCGCCCTGCGTCATCTCCAGTGTCTCCCCCTCCGGCTACCAGACAAGACAGACACCACAACCCGGTGCATTGAGCTGCAACGGAGCAGCTCTGTTTATCTGTTGTTGAATATCAGCTTCCTGTTGATGTCAGTTGGTCAATGATCGAATCTGTGTGCAGCCGTGAGACTCCTCTCTTACATGTCATTCACTAAATACTACTTTTTGTTAATTACTTCAAGCCTATTATGCCATTCAGTTGTGCATGCCTGAAGGGTCTGCATTCATTTTCAGTAAACAAACAGGTTTGTTAGAGAGGTGTTATTCACTCGTTCTGGGGATACTAAAATATCTAGCTGAAATTCATCATGCTTTCTGTTTGTCGAGAGAGCAGCTGTCATGTTATAATTAATGGCAGTTAGTCACATTTTGTTTGCTGAGACCCAATAATGTTTTACTGACAGCAGGTGAATGAGAAAGCCAGACTTTGACAATTTTCTGCAGATGACCCAACTTAATGCAAATTAATAATTTAACTTACTTAAAGAAGATGTTGGTCATGGATGTAACTTCCTGACATACAAAGAACAGCATATCTCATTTAATGTCTCCATTTAGACTGTTTCACTGCTCTCATTGTCTGCTGATGAGCTGATGTGGCCCTCCACTCCTGGCAATTGTTATTGCTTCATTAGGGTGTTGCGTACTGCACAAGAGTGACTGTCTAAGTGTCTTACCACTGTTGACATCCAATGCCCAGTCATTTGCCAGGACAGAGCGCGTTCCAGCTCCAGCCTCAACACATCGGCACACGGTTAAACCATGATTGCCATCTTAACTGGAGTGCCTAATTGAACAGACACTTAAGCTTGGAGCATCTGCCAAAACTACTTAGACCTCCAGTGGAGTTTTTCAGATTTGTTTGCTTTCCAGCTGGAGTGCCTCTCACTTTTGTTTGCAACACAATGGGATTTCTGGACAAATATAAATCGTCTGCTTGTGTGTCATTCACTTGGAGGCAAATCTGTGTGATATAAAATTTCCATTGTGTCGCAAAGTTTCCACTGCAGCTTAATGTTTGGCTAGTTTGTTAATGAGCTTAACTCTGTTATCTTCATCCAGGTGTTGTGTGCCAAAGGGTGCGAGGTGAGAAAAGGTCAGTCTCGGACATCCTGACTTGATCCTTGTCTTCCCTCCAGGGGGACAGAGCAGAGAAACCTATGCTTGACCTCACTGTGCCTTCCTCTCCTAAATCGACAGCAGACACATCTGTCAGCGGCTGCTGATTGACCCCCTCTCAGACGTACAAAGAGCCCCACTGGAGGACGAGGGTGTTGGGTTTCTGTTATCTCAAGACCAGGGAAAATCTGTCACCCTGCTCATTTTTTGTTGAAGGGGATAGGTGCTCTCCTTTTCCCAAGGATGCACTCTAGTCTGTCTGGCCAGTTTCACTGTGTTTAGACAACAGACAGGTTGTTTCCTTCTCTGTTGTGTGTGTGTTTGCAGAGATAACTAAATATATTAAGCCACTTGATTTTGCTAAGTGCTGGCTAAAGTGCCTTTTGGCTCTGGTGGCAACGAAATAACTGTTGAGTGTGCATTTGGTCTTGTTTTTTATCAGACTGTTCTGATCCCAGATTTTGTCTCTTATGACAGACATTCGACCACATAATTGATTTACTTTTTTGCTCTTGCCGTGGTCAATAGATAGAGCTTGCAGTTGGCAGGCTGCTGTGGTGCCCTACTTTCTGGACTGTCTGCCAGAACACGCAGACCCAGTCTGATTGTTGAGATGTAACCTAGGTGTTATGGATATTATTTTATCTCCCTCAGTTTTCCGTTTATCTGTCACTTAAGCTTAGCGTGTGTTCACTGAAAAGCTTGTGTGAAATACAATAGGCCCCAAAACTGCTCAGGGGCTCACAGGGGAAAAATGGAGACTGATTTCCCCTCATGTCTCCTTCCTCGCTCTGACTGGAATTCATTATTGATAGACTTTCCGTGTTCTTAACCAATGCCAAATAAAGGGGAACATGTAAAAAGGCTGCTGCCAAAACCCCCGCTTTGTTTTTCATTTACCTTCTGCTTTATTTGCATATTCATCCTCTACAGGCAATCAGCAGAGATCTTTGCTGTGGGCCTTTCATCTCCGCTCTGCCATCCTGACAGGCAGCTTTTCAGCATCACAACAGTTTAACTAGGATTTGTGGATGAGAGCTGCTGTTGGTTATGCTAGGAAATTCACATTTTTGATTTGTAGAGGGTGTAATGTGTGTGACAGGGATAGAAAGAGGGTTTGTGGAAAAATATATAAATCAGTGAATTGGTAAATATGTAGACAGATGTTGGATTTCATTAGTGTGGGTTTGTAGAGATGTAAATGTAGGCTTCGTGAATTGCCCAAAATGGCTGGCAAGAGAAAGCTCTGACTGATGGAGCTTGTTGGATCTTTTTATGCATGTGAATGCAGATGTCAGTTACATAAAGCAGACGGGCATGATTGCTATTAGGCCATGCAGTAGTCTTTTCTGATGCAGATCCCAGATGTTTCTGGATAGGTTGACCCCCCCCCCCCCCTTCATCTCTCGGGACTAGGATGCAGCCCAGAAAAAGACAAGAGCCAACAACGACTGAGACTAAAGGGGCCGACATCCTGCTGCTTAGGCAAATCCGTTGGGCCAGTGGTCATTTGGGGCCTTGTGTTTGTGGAAGAATGACAAGTCATGCAAATAGCCCCGTCGGCTGTTTTTCCCCTTGTCTTTTGTTTTCTTTGCTTGTTTCTGTTGTCTTGTCTGCAGAGACAGAGAAACTGAGGGATGAGCGGGTTCCATAAAAAAGGTAGAGGGGGGTCGGAGCTGACTTGTCAACCTCAGAACCTCCCACAGGTTAATGACCCCAAACACAATGCTCTGTGATCAGATTAGGTGGAGCCCCTCCCCTCCCCACTGCACTAATCAGCAAAATAAAGGAGATAAAAGATAGAATTACCATACAGTGTTTTCACAGTCCTGCATACAACTCTAATGCAGCTAATTGAAGCCCTTCTCTCTTGCTTTGTAACTGCTTTACTATTCCTGCACTAAATCTGTAATTAGCCAATTTAGCTTTTTTTCCGGTCTTAGTTAAATGGTAACATTTATCTTTACAATGGACTCTGTATGCTTGTGTAAGCGCCGACAGGGCCTCAAAGACAAACACACAGCGTTCTGATTCCTAAACTCAGCAGCACATTGGTGAATTTAGTGCTTTAGTCTTTTGAGATTAGGAGTTTGAGTGTCTTATGAAAGGGTCAGTCAGGGTTTAGAGCTGTAAGGAGAGGAAGTCAGGGCTAATGTTATCTAGTGGAACAAACCAAGTTTTTGCTGCTCCAGATAAGATAAGATAGAGTGTATAAGACTGCAAGGACTGTAATAGCCCCGTTGATTGGGACAAATACAGGAAGTATGGCTCTTAGGCAACAGCATTTTGGGTTAAGAGAAGGGGGAGTGCTAAAGAAGGGATGTCTCGTCACACAGAGCTGCCATCATCATGATCAAAGTGTTCACTTATCTGTGCCACGCACTAACTCTGACTTTGTTTTCTCTGTGATGTGGATGACTTTGTTTACTCTCATGAGTCATATCTAAAAATTACCCTTTTTGTGATTTCTCAACTTTGTTTATTTTCCACCGCTGAATACAATAAACAACTGCTAGAAAAGTACAAAAGCAATAACAGATTGTTATATGTTCATGCGCTTTAGAGCAAACTTGGTAACAACGGTGCTCTCAACTCTGAGCTTATGCTTTCAATCACTTGCTTAAAAATACATTCTCATTATCCAGTTCCACACTTGCATGCGGTTCTCTGGCACAATATAATTCAGTTTGCATCATTATATTGTTATCTGTCGAAGTCAGGTAGAGTAATGTTGACATTTTGTCATCGTGATGGTGAGAAGCATCTTCGGCAACAGGAGCCTCTTAATTGGGATTAAACTCCACCAGAAAGTGTTTTCAGGCAACACCTCCAACCGCCCGAACAACGAGTAGGTGTCTGCGCCTCAGCGTCTGACACCAGTTCTTCGGCACTCATCTTGAGTGACTTGGATATCAGATGTCCTATTCTTCCACAGCCAGGAGCCATGTTCAAAGGAAGCCTATAGAAAGTGATGATGGGGGAATAAAAGCGGAGGTTGAGTCGAGGGGACATTTATGACTTTCCTGAAAGAAGCGGTCATAGACTGCCCGCCCACCTATTAGCGCAGGAGTGTAAGGTGCTTGTGGTGGAGTTGTGAATGACATGTTTTTGGTAAAACTGGGAGTAACTGGAGTAGACCCTCTTTATCCCGCTATGTTGCTGAGGTGTTTCTGAGGTTAACCTCCTGCAGGAAGAGGTGTTTGTGGTGGTGTGTATTACACTGGCAGTGATGGGGATGAGGTGTGGGAGGATTTCATTGTGTTGGACTGGGGGTGTTTATGTTGATCTTGGACTTTGACTCACTCTACATGTGCATAAAATCAGTGAAAGTTTGGAATAACTTGTTTGTGACAATGGCGTAGGGTTTGCATTTACATGCACACAATATTCCATATTTATTCAGATGCTGACATCATTCTGGGTCATGTAAAGAGCATATTCTGTTTGGATTTTCAAATTAGGCCTTTCTCCAAATGTAGCATTTTGCGATCAAGACATGGGAGATATGCCAGTATTAATCGGATTTGTTGTACACAAACCAACTCACCATTACGTTGCCAGGCTGGGTATAGAGATGCATGCCCAAAAGAAAAGCCACCATTTCTGCTTGGAAGGAGAAACACAACAACTTTTTTAACACTATGACAGACTTGGATATCAACAGACTTATGGATATGTACAAATGTAGAATTTGGTTGAATGAATGAAAGAGGGAGGCTGTGTGTACATAGTCAAACAGGTCCAGCACTGATGGAAATCTTTGAAAAAAATCCTGACACGAGCCACAGCCATTGCACTTTTTTAATTATGTAAAATGCTTTGTAGAAATGTTGTCTTTTTTTGGAATAAAGGCAAAAACCAGAGTATTTTGTGCATGTGAATGTAGTCAATGATACAAAGCAAGAAACCTTTCATATTATCCCAGTTACTGACATACAAATGAATTCATTCAAAGCATCTTGTATGCTAAAAAAAGTTTGATGTAGTATTTTACTTTAGTTTAAAACTATTTACATAAAAACCATCAAAGCAAAAGTGATAAAAACATTTCCCCAGTCTGTTCTAAAATGGATAAGAAAAAGTTCTCCAAACCCCTTTGACAGGAGAAATGGAGAAAACCTCGGGAAAGGATCACATAAAGGCTTACCTCCCTTTAGGGCTGATAGGTACATGTTGCACAGCATGTCAAAAAGCAGATCATTGATGTAAAGTAAACCTGACAAAAATAGAGCGTGCATAGACATGCTGATAGTGTTTTGCTGCCTACCTGTATCAATTAGCAATAATCACCATTAAGAATTTTTATTGCTTATGAATGCAGGGTTATTTTGAAAGTATTTCAGAAATATCATTTTTCTGAGACAGTGTACTTGAAGGTAAGGGCTCTGGACCCTGGGGCAATTATTTTCGTCTTACAAATCATAGCTTTAAAATGTACTTTTTCCATACTGCAATTTCACAAACGAACAATAAAGACAAAGCTGTGACATTTCACAGGCCAGTAAGAACTCCTTTAAGCTGGCCCATCAAAGACGACCGGTGAAAGGTAGAGGAAGTCAACCAGCAAACCACTGATAGAGGAGATGGGTAGATGTGTTGGGTAAATAGAAGTTGTGCCATTATAACCGACATCAATCACGCAGGCAATAACAGAGATGTGAGTTTATATGGAGCGATAGGGGAAAACACTGGGGGCAGGAACCGGCAGACTTTGGCAGCTGCTGATGCTGTCTTGCTGTTGGTGTGAAAAAGGCTGCGATTTGAAATGGAAATGGTCCCTTTCTGTGGCGGGTGTTACTGTTGAACAGTCCTGTTGATTGAACCGTAGCTGCTTGCATCAAGTTTCTGCATAACATTGCAATAGGCTCTGAGCAAAGCATTCTTCTCTTTGTAAAGGTCACTGTTAATGTGGAAAATGCCAGCAATCCCTATTTGGAATCATTCATCACTGTGACTGTATCATTTGCAAAAGCTATTCTTTCAATCCCTATTTAAGCAGTTTACAATCCATATATCCACATCTTCTTTTGTGGTCACATGCAGAGCTTATAATGCATTTTTGCACGGGCTATGGCTTTACTGCATGCAATCTTTTATATTCTTTCAAATGCTGTAACTGGTGATATTAACAGCTGCAAACATATGTTTTTGCTCTATTTTTGACTGCATTACTGCTTCTAACCAGCAACACAGATGCAAAATTTGGAATCCTCTGCAGTACTCCACCTATATGTTTTTATTGTACTGAATTGTATTGCATTTATGTTTTTATCTATGAGTTCGTTGCTGCTGCTCCGTTGACCCAGTTCCTCACTGTTATCATAAAAATTTAATTATCATTATCATCATCAGAAGCGTTTCTCTTATTCATGCTCATCACCTGAGTATCTGTTATGGGAAGCATCGAAATTTAAACAGATATGTACCCCACATGGATTTTCTTTATCACTGTTCCAGGGTTGCATGACTGAGTTTTGAGCAGGAATTAAATACAAATATAGTTTGTAAAAGTTGAGCCAAAATTCTGCCAAATAGATTAAAGTTCAGTGTGCGCTGCGGCAGCAACCGCCCCCAGCTCTCTCAGGATGGGGAAACCCCAGAGGAGGCTCCATTTAACCCCCAAGGATTAGTGCTCATGCCTACTTTAGCATTGGTAAAAGGGAAAACGTCTCAGCACATTGAGTCAATAGGGATTCAGGCCCACTCTGCCGGCTTCCCACACAAAAACGGTCAAAGAAAAAATAAAAGTGAAGCTTCAGCTCCGACTTGAATAGGGCTAGATGTTTGCCCAGCCTACTTTACCGTTTGCCCTTCCGCTGCCTTCACAGTACATTACCAGACCAAAAACACGAGACTGTAATCCCAACAATATATTCACAGCGAGAAGCTTCCCTTGAATATTTTCTCTGCATCAGTTGGTCGTTTTAAAATGGAAGGAAGATTTCTAATTGTGCTTTTTTCATACTGACAGAATATGGAAATGGACATATTCTAGTTGCACTTCAGTGTGTATTTGGACAGTGTTTACCCCTAGCCATCTTTAATCCTGTATGCTGAGCTGACTCGCCACTGCTTGGAAAAGGGGGAAAAAAAACAGCCTCGCGGTGTTTCTTTATGAGCTTGTTTTTTGTCTCCTCTCTGTCTTTCTCGTTCTCTCTGTCTTATAATCCACATTCTCCTCACATATCTTTACACTGTATCAAAGAGTGTAGTTGAGTATATTTTTGTCTTGCCAGTGGAGGTTGGTTGGAAAGAAGCAGAGTGGAGAGACAGTCCGGTACGGTGTCGGAGGGCGTGCCTCTCTCACAAGGCGTCCCTGGCAGCGACGAGGCTCTTTCTGTTGACTTTAGTCCGCGGTTGACATTCCCTTGTGTTTGTCTAGGCTTTCATCACGGCTCCGTTCAAACAAACGCCAGCAACTGATAAAACACATGCTCTCACAAACTCACAGCCAAGCACACACACACACACAGTGACACATGGACAGACTTCAGTTTGACTTCATAGCAACAGGTGATGCCCCAAGATGGAGTCACAGCTATAGAAGCCGTATTGTGTATTTCATGGACAGTTCTTGTAAAAATGCCACTTGACATTTAAGTTTGAGTGCATTAACAGCTGTGTTTAATGTGGAATTATATCTATCTCCAGCAGTGTATCCTGCTGCCAGAATACAGTAGCTAAATGTCTCTGCTTGTGAAGTTGATTCTGGAGAGTACTGGAGTAAAATATCAGAGGATGGGTTGTCTCTTTCATTCTCAAGGAGGGGAAAAACAGCTGTGTTTTTACATATGGCTCTGTTACTCTGCCTTGTACATTTCTTTCTGTCTGAGCACAAGAGTTGGAGTCAAGCGGCAGGAATGTATCTGCCAGTCAAGCAAGAGAGCCTTCTCCTGGTGTGGATTGCTGTCTGTCCCCTTGTGTCGATGGCTTCCAAGCCCGCCAAATTTCACGCCTGCACCCAGCGCCTCAGAGGTGCAGTAGGAGGAGAAGAGGAATCGCAGGGTGCCGGGGTTGGTTCGCGGTTAGAGATGTGCGCTGAGAGTGACGTCACAATCGCAGAAAGGGAGAGTGTTCTCATCCCAATGTGGAGAAGCGAGGATTTCAAAAACCAGGTGCAACCCACACCTGCGAGTTCCTTCCACCTTGCTTAATTAGAGTTCAGTATCCTCCTAATGAATATTCACAGTCTTGTCTCTTCTGCTGTTGTGTGTGTGTATGTGTGTGTGGGTGGGAGCCGATGGGCTCAATTGGGAATTATCTGGCTTTCCCTGGAGAAAGCCTCTTTTTTTCCTCCTCTCTGTTTATCCACAAGAGCATACTCACTTCCAAGTAAGCTGTACAGACTCAACAGCCCATTACTGATCTCCTGATCTATTGTTAAGATTGATTCCCTGTGAATATGACTGCATGTCTCCTTTTTACTCTCTTCTTAAAATGCCAGTTTAATCTAAGACTATATTGAGTTAGTAATTAATGCCTGGCATAAGTGAGTTACAGTTGTATAGTCAGAAGGCATTCACTGTTGTTTGCTGTGCCAGCAGGAGATTTCTTGTTCCTGCAGATGCGCAAGTGTAGAGAGAAACAGTGCTTTTCTGTCACCAGATCTGTCAGCGGGGATCAGTCACATCACTCGTCAGATCTGAAGCTGAACGTGTCAGAAGTAACAGAAGACTATTCATTTTTCCCCTTACTGTAATGTAACAGCTCTGTGTATGATGTGCAGTCATCTGCTGGGTTATAATTGGGGCTAAGGCTGCTGAACTCCTGCCTGGTTCCTCTGAATGCAGTGACATGGAGTCCTCCATAGAGACTCAGTGTGTGATTTTTCACACAGCTTGACAGCCATTTGAGGCTTCTCACATATCCAGCCGTCAGTTTACCTGAGCCACTCTTTATGTCTGTTTTTGTCAGTGTGAGACTTGTGTATGGCTGAGGGGATACAAATGTCAAGCATCAGTTTGCACCACATAAGGTCTGCTAGGTGTCCTGCCTGTGATGTCTGTTAACTATAACAAAAGGAAAGTTTTCCTGCAAAAGCTCCCCAGCTCACATTTAGCTGCAACAACACAAGGTTATCAAGTCAAAGAAGTTCTTTGATTAGTTTCATGCGACCTAGTTTGCCCCTCTACCTCTGACTCTGATTGCTGCTGCTACCACCCACATCACATGGCCAGCTGACCTTGCCCCCTCTGTGTTTAACAAACTCTCTGCCTTTGTTCATTCAGTCATGTTTCCACGGTGACCGCGCTGAGTCACCCCAAACAGCATGGAGGTGCGGCCTCAGAAGGCCACGCTGGTCTAGCAAAAGTACAAGGTTTCACAATATTCTTGAGACATGGTATGAAACGCATCAAAGCGTTGTAGCACAGTCTAACAGCGCCAAGCACTCTTTGAGATATCGTTGTGCTTTTGATTGCTCTCTGGAGACCAATAAGATGGTCGGCTCTGTTGTGAGAGAAAGAACAGCGAAAGCCAGTTGTGTTTATGTTTCACCCAGTGAGCAATTGCCAAGCTGTTTGCTTAGAATTGTGGCTGCTTTACTCTAAGACAGGATTTCTTTGGCCATTTGAATGGTACCTTATGGAATATGAAACACGTCAAATTATAAATTTAGAGCCCCACTGGCTCGTCTGTTTACTCATTGCCAATGGGTCTTCCGGTCAAATTGAAATACACATCAGTCTGAGTTTCTCCTGAGCTGGAACTCTGTTTCGGGAATCTGCATTGGCAAGCGTACACACACATATTCAGTTGTTGAGTACAGTTTGTGTGATATTACATTTTGTTCGACAGCCCCTTTTTAAGAATGTTATGCATACCGTCGTGACTAAGCAGACACAGTACACTTTGAGCTTAATACCCCTTTGCCCTTCACTCTGTAAATGTGCTGGCATTGTGATCTTCAGTCGCTTTTTTTCTTTAAGTCATGCAAGCACTTCGACTTCCAAGGACCTTCCACTTCAACGCTTCAAGCCTGAATTGAATGCAGTCATATTAACGAAAGGCTGCTACGGCATGTCATAAGGTTAAATACACACACTATAACAGAGGTGTTAAAAGGGATATTTTGCCTTCCTGCCACAGCACCGTGATAAAGTTCTCATTTGTTATCATTTGGAAAAAAATCAGATTAATAAACCATGAAATACTCTAAATGAGCCAATTTGAAGTTGGAAAAGTTCTGCAGCAGGTGAATCTTTAAAAATGTGTTTCAATTAAGGATTTTTTCCCCTTTGTGCAGCAGGGCTAAAGAGAAAAAAAAACCTAATTAATCCAAGTTCCCCTACATTTCTAACTTTTGTGCATGCCAGCTGCTTTCACTACTTTACATCCATTATAAGAGCAAATGTAGAAATACACCCAGAGCCATAAACTATGCTTAAGCTCTATGTAAATGCCATAATAAATAATAAATCTGTTTTAGGGGTTCAAAAATGTTTTAGTAGTGTGGACATTAGGCATAAACATTAAACAAACAAAAAAAAACAGACACGCATTAGTGTGGATGTAGCCGTGTTGTGATCAAGGGTGATCCCCCTACACTGCTGACACTGAACACTGATTGTGGAGATTAACAACTCAACTGCAAAATAAGTTTTCAAATCTGTCACTGTGTGCAGCCTGTGCGAGAACTGAGGTCACTCTTCTTTGATATGATTCTTTTCCAACTCACTGCTGCTCTCCATCACTGCTGCCACTATAGTGAGATCAAAAAAGGGCTTTTGAGCCTCCTCTCGCATGGTAGATGCCAAACGTAGAATAAGTGCCGCAGGACGGTAATATCCAGCTATGCTGCAAAATTACACGTATGAAAAGGGTTATGTGGGTGACTGTTAGCCCACTTCTGGATCCTTCTGTTTTCCCCTTTCTCAAACTAACTCACCAACTAATTTCTTTTTCATGGCCAGTTAGTCAACATTTTGTATCCTCCACCTGCTCAGGTTCATTAATTAGGCTACTGTTTCTTCCATCTCAGCCAACAAAAAGCTGATTATCAATCTCAGTCGAAAAGTTTTCTGAACTTTAATATGAAGTTGTTTCTAACTTTGGTTTTTTAATGATGTTAAAAGACAGACAAACCTAATACGTCCTCTGTTGCTTTTAAAAGTACTCAGTTAGTTGGCAATATGACGACTTACTATAAGAAAGTGATTTTGCATGATGTGATGCATGATATACTGATAGACTATTTGGCGTGTTCAACAATCTTTCCAATTTAACACTTTTGATTGTGATGGTTCTCCGCTTTAATTCCACTTGGATTCACATAGAAATTGCAAAAGAGACCGTTTCTCTCATTAGCTTGTCGGAGTTTGTGCGCCACTAAAGTAGCTGTTTGTTTGTGGCGCTTCTGCAGGTGTGTCTTTGGCTTCGCGGTGGCCATAGTGAGATTGGCTGTGTGACTGTAATTACTAATTTAGCTAAAGTGCGGGGAAAACAAACAGAGCAGGAAAAGCTGGAATGATCAAACGATAGCTCTCTCCAGCTGCCGCCATCTCTAATCTGCTCAGGTAATTCTCCTCAAACCCATTGATTCCACGCAAGTGATTGAATTTCAATGCATCTCTGATGAGATGGGGGGAAAAAAAGAAGACAACCTACCTGAGCACTCAAATGGATTGGCAAGCAGATGCTCGGTCAAAGTGACAGGTGATAAGTGCTTTGGCAAGCTTTAAGTGAAATCTTTATGCATTTCTTGCTGTATGTAGCCGTGCTGTCACTGCCCATCTTTCATACGGTTCCTCTCGTTTGCAGTGCATTTTCTCAGCGACAGAGCAAGCGGCCCTCGCTGTCTGATAAAGCACCTGTGACCTTTCAAATTAAGTGTTCCCTTTATTTAAGTGACTACTTCACAACTGTCTACTTCACAAGATGATGTATAGAGAAACGCTATGAGCAACTCCACTACCTCTACTGCATTGATATCGACCCGCGTGGCCTCATATGGTGATTTCTTGTTGAAATGGATTTTAATTTATACTTTTCAGGTGAAGATAGCGATTCCAATCAAGTAAGTAGTTATTGTCGGAGCGATTGAAGAAAGTAAAGTGCAGTTGGATTGTAAGTCTTTGTATTGGTTGCAAACATTGAATAAAAGGGATACTGAGCTGCTGATACTATTCGGCTTATAATAGCTTCACAGGACTTGCAACTACAGAGCTTTTTTCTTCCCTCAGTTCACACATTATTCCTCAGAAACCTTAATTTGTAGGTGCCCTGGCTTGTATTTACTATCAGGGGCAAATGCAGTCCTTTATCATTGTAGTGGTACAGCTTTATTGCTTGTGCATACACTATACAGCATGTTTCACACTGTGCCTCGGGATTATGTGCAGAACAGGCTGCATTTTATCGTAACTGCTGCATCCCTTTTTATTAGAATGCAGAGCACCTGCCAAATGTTACACCTCTTATGGAAAAGTGGTCAGTTAAGATAGCTCTCTCTCTCTCTGTGGAAGAAACCCCGCAAAGATACACGTTTACTTATTGGCACCCTGGCTGTAATCTTTGAAGTTTAATGTGCTGTATATGTACTCAAACAACCAAACATCTAATAAACAATGCACTCTCTGTCTTCTTTGATTATTCCATTCCTTTTATCTGTGCTTTCCCTGGTTGTGGTAATAGTGGGGTGTTTCGAATAACACCACCGTCAGAAGGCTCATTTCGCAATACTTAATCACCTCTCTGACTGTATTCGCCATGGCACCAGCAGGCTGTGCAGCACATGCAGTGCAGCTCAAGATGCTTTGGCCCCGTGTTTAGCCTGTTGTGTGTGGTAATGTGAAGCCCCCTTAATTGGAGTCCAGGGGAGGATCTCTGGGAGCGCTTTCTAAGTACTGCGCCACAATTGTCTGCAGGTCAGAGGTCAGCTTGGAGATTTGCATGAGGTTGCATGCAAGAAAGAGAGTTTAAGCCGAGCGTTTCGTTTAAATCAGCAGCCGAAGCAGTTGGAATGTGGTGCAATATCTCTTCATTCCCTACACGAAATGGCCTCAGCCACCTTCATTTATTTCCCTCCTCACTTCATCTTACTGTATGCAGGTTTTTTTTTCCTGCCTGTGTGAATCAGTCTGCACTTTGGAGTGGAGAACCCCACAGCAATCACATCATAACAAATCGTTGCAAAATGGACGACTCAAGGCGCTGTCTCAACATCTGAAATTGATGGCAATCAGTAAATTGCTGTCTTAAGTGCGATGGTAGTGCATTAGTGATGGGTTGTGATCAGAACCAGAGAGCTGTGGATCAGAGTAGCTAAGCCTATTGTCTCTAAGGACAAAGCAGGGTTGGAGCAGGCATGGGTGACTATTCTAACTCCTTTCACCTCAGCCCACAAAGTTGAATTTCCCTGAATCAAGGGTCTAATCCCCCTTTAACCAGTTTAGCTCTCGCTCAGTCATCCATCAGGACTTCTTTTTTTTTTTCTTCCTGTGGACACTTGCATAGCATCATTAGCTAAGGCTCAGTCCTCCCCTGTCTTTAGCCCTCTATAAAGCCCCTGTTGCTCTTTTTAGGAATGGTCACCATTTCCAATAGTATTAAGTCTTTGGCTGTTGGACTGTAAAACTCTAATACCAGCATCTTAAGGAGTTTTTAATCCTCTTGAGCAAAGAGCCATAAAACATGGTGATGAGACAGCCCATGCATGTGTCCCACACAATTGCCTACATCCACTACTGTAGCAGCACCATTATTGAGAAGAAATGAAAACCTTTATAGTTATGTCTTCTACGTGTTTCAAATAAGAAATCCAGCAGCCAACCTGTTTCTTTTAAGTCTCCATTAAATGAAAAATACACGTTCCTAGTTTTAATCCTGTGTCACTGTGTTAATTGATAATTTCTCTCTTGTTATAAGCTAAATTTTGTCTGATAAAATAGTTTCAAGTGATTTATGACTCATCCTGCACTTGGGTGTTTACAAAAGTTGATCCAATCAAATGAGACTTTGGGCAACTACCTAGCCATACTGGCCATATAAAACCACCCTTTTGTTTTAGGGTTGTTATAGCTAACAGAGAGATATAGAGAGGGTTAGGAAGAGAAAGGTGCTTGAATATCAGTGGACAAACACCTTTGCTTTTTTTAAATTTCCAAAACAATGTGGCTGAGGTCTAATTCCTTTATCTCCTCCTCTTCCTCCTCCTGATCTGACATCGAAGTGTGTTAACTCCGCTAACAGTCCAATCAAATGCTTCTGATTTAAATCCCTCTTGTAACTGTACATCGCTCAAATATTTTACTGGACAATACATGCCTGATATCAGATAGAAGGGGGAGGGAAATTCCATTTTCTCCAACCAATCACTAGAGGCAAATGTAGCTACCTGAATCTATCATCATTTTAAGTCAGCTAATGTGTAGCCATACCAAAATATCTGTTTTTCTGGGGTCTTAATAGTGGAGCGAAGTGAAGTAAAACTAACTGAGATGTTGGACAATATTGAGAAGACGTGGGTTTAGGACGGCCTCCATAGCAGCATTTATCTTTTAATAGCTTGTTTTTATTACTCCTCGTTGGTTTTGGCACACCACTTGAAAATAGCTCGATAAAAGCTTGACACAAGCTTGACAGCTGTGTTGGTCTCACCACTGGTGCTGATAAGCTAATCAAGTTCAACTATGGTTCTCATTGGTTGCTTTGATTTTAACTAAGAAATTACTGTTTCATATCTCAATGCCAGATGAAAGAGCAGATTCAAAGGTCTGGACCCAGGCAAGAGGAGTACTTCACAATACAAAAGCTAAAGACAATCTATCTTTTTTTTCTTGGGGACTTTACGTTGCATACTGTTAAAAGACAAAGTCAGGTCTATTCAGAATTTATACATAAGGCAGGATACATGAACACTGTCATTGATTTTTTTTAACATGAAAGGCCATGGGAGATTGTAATTTTTCTTGTTGTTATATGCTCTTATTTGCATTGTCCTAAGATCGAGTTATGAGAACACAAATGCAGAAAGGGGAGGCCTAGGAGAGCTGACCTCGATCTTCTACAGTGTTCATGAGGCAAATTAATGGCTCCTTTATGCAAGGTATTTGTTTGAAATAAAAAAGTTTCTTACGCAAACAACTTGTGAATTTGCATAATAATAATGATTACTGAGAGATTCAAACTGATGGAAAATTCAAATATAATGTTTTAGTCAGAAAAAACAAACAGGCTCTCTCACACACTTTTGGTCTGCTCTTTATGTGGCTTTGCTGTTTTTAACAGCAGAAAGGCAGCAGCTCTCAGAGGGCATTAATGCTAAATAGAAATTGGATTTAACAGCAACACATAGATGTTCTTTCAGGACGATTAGGGCTGCAGCCAGGCATGGTATCCTTCTGCCTGTTTAGTGTGAGTTTAAGCCATCCGGAACCTGCACATTCACGTTCGTTTCCTCCACCAGTGTTTTTGGAATACCTTTTCTCCCTTTACTAAGAGAGGTGAGGTTATCAGGGAGCATGTTTCTATCCACACAAGAGCGAAAATGAAAAGTGCAGTACAGAACACACAATAGCTCCTCGGCCTGTTATCAGATTTAGGCACTTTGCAAAGTGATTCCTTGAATAGTTTAACTGAGAATGGGCACGAGACATATTTTTTGTTGCATGTAACATAGTAGCTATTTAAAAAAAAAAAAAGTATTTATTTTATTTTATTTATTTATTTTTATTTTTTTATTGCATGATGCAATACAAGACGGGTGAAAGACATGATAGGGACGACAATGTGTGTGAGACAAAAAAGGATAGTGCAAAATGAGACATGTCAGGAGAAGACAAGGCCAATTAATCGAACAAGTAAAAACAAACTGGTACATTGCATTGTGTGTTGAGGGTTGTGAAGAATATTTTTGCGGTGTGTGTGTGTGTGTGTGCATGTTGGAAATAACTTAACATTTATTTGTTTGTTAATGGTTACTATTATCTCTTTGGTTTTTCCATATTTTCTATCATTCATCTATCATTTTTCTAGGAGCTTTTTTTGTACTAAAATCTGTGTGAACTCTAGTCATATACCTTTACTGCACCGCTTTTTATTGGTACCCATATCTTTTATTTCAGTACTGCGGTTAGAGGCAGGTGTAGTTTTCATGTCACATTTTCACATCTGTTAAACAGTGAAGGTGGTGCACCTACAGTGAGCCGAGCTGTAAATAGCCTGCTCATACTGGAGGTGGAACAAACGTCCTGTTGTACTAATTCGCAATCTGGCCTAAAGCATTATTTATGTAATGTAATCATTTGAGAAACAAGGACATGATGTACGCGGGTGGGGGAGTGCAGAGCACACAAATAATCAAAAGAATATAGCAGAAGTTATTTAGTAATTAGCTGGGCATTTGGAAAGATCAATGGCGTGTTTTAAAAAATGCGCCTAAGATGTGGCAAGTGCATTTTCAATGGACAGAAAATTAGCAAGCATGCAGCCTTATATTGATTGATGAAAAATTACATTTTTATATTCCATTTCTTCTTATCACTGGAGAAATCTAGTTAGGTAGTAATGATTCCTTATGTATTATCATAATGTACACAGTTTTTAAAACAGCTCACATAATTACACTGTGTATGGCATTTTAAATTCATGCACATCTATTGCATAACCACAACTAGTTCGCATGCATTTTGCATTGTAGTGTTCCACATCACACATCATGTCCATCTGAGACTCTTTCATCTAAAATAATAGAAAACACAATGCAACTGCAACTGTTTATCCAAGAGCTGGTATGTTTATCACTGCATGGGAAATGTTGGCTCCATGATATCACTTCCATCTAAGTAGAACCATCTGCAAAAAGAAATACTTCTGACAGTATCACTGTTACTGGTACAACAGAGCTGACTGATTGTACATTACCACAATTTGCCATAACAAATAACAAATATGTCCTTCTGCATACAGAAAGCTGCTGTTGGCTGTTTATTCAAAATTGTGTTGTGGTTTCTTATTGCCCAAAGTAACAACCCCTCTGTCTTTCTATAATCCAGATATGACATGGAATAAACAACCATGCTACACTCAATTTTCCTCCTGCTTTGCATTTAGGAACTATAAGGCCCACTTTCCAAAATGTATAGAACAACGTCCCACAGAGGGCCAATAATAGGATTCAGTAGTTAAGTTTCCCTCACTGAGTAGAGTAAAGGCAGGCTTCTCTCTTGCCCCTGTTACTTGTGCGCTTGTGATGAGAAACTATTTATGTGCTGGATTTTACTCCGACGCTTTCAAGCACAAACCCGGCTCCATCTCCAAATAGACCTTGAGCAAGTGTGTATTTCAAAAATTGAACCCGATGCAGCCAGACGAGGGGAACAAAAAGGGAGAGTGAAAATACCTCCAGTGTTGCCCCACTTTGTCAAAAAATTCTGAGGCAATTAATCTCTGAGGAAATAATTGAGCTTGTTCTGCCAAAAATACTCAAGTAGGACTTGAAAGATGACACAGCTTGCTGGAGATTATGTTCCGCAGAGTAGGGTAAACATGGACACTGATGGCTTGTGCAGTCCTTAATTAGGCAAGGCATTATTAGCAGAAGGCATCTCATAAGCTGAACTCAACATATCAAACAAAATGACATGACTTCTTTTGTTTTGGATTTTGACATCTTATACCGACCATCTCATAACTATACAAACAATGAATACAAAATGTACAAACTTAGTTAAAGAGCAACAAAACAACCAGTTTTAGCTTCCTTGATATTTCAGCTGTTTTTTTAATTATTTTTTTTTTTTGCTGTTTCCATGCCTAGATATTATAGATGCTGTATAATTTCTGGCAGTTATCCTAAATTCATTGGTGGTATAGAGGACAAAATTACTGGATTTTCTCAGAAAAAGTAAAATGGCTTCTGCTGTCATGAACATTACAGACAGGGAACAAGATCAACTGATAATGCAGTGATTCAACACGCATTTGCTTTAAATGGACATAGTTACTCTTTTCACATTAGTTGTGACACTACCTTATCCTTTGCTGAATGCCTAATATAAATGTGATAACACTGCATCACATGGTTATTTCAGGGTAGTTTTCTGTGCATTGGGTGGTTAAGTAATGCATACTGTTAACCTGTGGCCTGCCTAGCTATTGTTAGAAACTGTAAAATGCTGTGCAGAGATGTGATCTTACCATGTTAACCACATATGACCCTTGGTTCTCTGCCAAAAGCGTTGGAGTCATGTTGGAGCATGTAAACCATGAAAAATCTGGAACTGGCTATTCAGAGTACATCTGTGATCATACCAACCCAACAGGGTCCTTGTTTAAATGTAAATAGTTATTTAATTATTACCCCAGTTAATGAGCAGAATGTTACCAATCCGTGGAAATGTTTAGCAGAGAGATAATGATCTGCTGATAGTCAGGATTCTCGTGTGTCTGCAGACTATAATTATTGACTTGGAGTCTGCTGCTTCTTAGAATTTACAAAATATTCCCTTCCTTTCTAAAAAACAATACATGTTATGTGATACATTGTCCCCATGTTTGAAAGCTATTAGATATTTAATATTGAGAGAGACTATTTTGCCATATTTCTTACATTACATAGTTCAATATAAGGGCTGTGTATTGGCAAGAAGCTGGTGATATCCGAGTATCACGATACAGGGGTTATAATTCAATATGGGCAATCACAATATATTGCGATTTAAAAAAAAAAGAAATCTCATTTTCGGAGGCTCTCTTCTTTCATAGGCCCCTGTCATTTGTGTTCACACCAGTGATATATTAGAGTCAAATCGCTGATAATGTATTAAAAAACAGCTATATGGTGGTCTGGAGTTTAAACAACAGAAAATGAACCACTGCCACAAATCTCTCCATCTGCATTAATAATTTAAAATAATAACCGTGTTTTTGAGAATCAGATCACAAAATGTAATATCCTGATACTCAAGTGTATGGATATTTTCTTGGAACTCTGCTGGATATATGTGACCAGGACAAGTTACAACAACAATGACGAGTCTCTGATAATGCATACAACTCCTTCAGTCTTTCCTCCTCCAAATTTGTTAACTTGGTATTAATTTCATTTCATCCAAAATATAGTGTAAATGTCTTGTTTTGGTGTATTTTGCGGTTTTATATAGGTCATAAATCCAGCCCTAACATATGGAAATTGCACATTTGTGTACATGATAACCTTGATTACCAACACTTTTCCCTAATCTGTGCTACCTGAAAGCTGCTTAGTGTGCATGCGACCAGCTGCTTCCTGCTATTGTTTTTTGATGAGTCAGTGCATGTGTACAGCCATGATAAATCAGGCCCATACATTTGATAATCATCTTTACTCAGTTACTTGAAGTACAGACACCTGTGAAGAAAATTACTTGCAGTTAAGTTTAGCATGCATAGCAAACTTGAACTGCACAGTGTTAAAAAAACAAAAAAAAGCTTGGTAGACCCTTGTGCATCCAAGGAGTTGATAGTGGTGGTTTTCAATTCAAGTCAACTGAAATAGATTCATCTTGGTGTAACAGCTGCTCCATCTGCCCCAGGTGGAAATAATGTAAAAAAAAGTTAAATGGAAAGAATGCAAGCTCCACATGCAAAAGTGCCAGTCTCATGAAATTGCTAACCAATTGGAGGAAATGGTGCACTGGGAGTTGGTAGGTGACAATGCAAACATTTCAGCAGGCTCTCAGTGGATGTCTGTGCATATTGTGGTAATTGAATCCCATAGCACGGCTTTTTCCACATAACAAACCTGCAATGAGAGTACACTTATGTGGTTTTCGATTTACAGCGACTTGAAAGTGGGCTTGAGCTGGTGCAAAGAAAGTCACAAGTAGAGACTAGTATTTTAGCTAATTAGAGAACACATCAGAGGAGAGTCTACTGAACAGGTAATATATTACAATCCAAAATACTGCAATAATACTGCTGTGTCATTTACTTTCTTTTGGCTGGAGAACATATTGTGTTCTCAGTTGTGTTGAGATTGTGTGTGTTGGGATGCCAGACGCTAACTCGTAGCACCGCACTCCATCAAAGAGTTGTTGGAAGTGTTTATGGGAAGGAGTTTTTTGGAGGTAGATGGGGAATTAGGAGTGTCTTGAAAATACAATTTGCAGGCAGTGTTTTTGCCAAAACAGAGTAAGGGCTGGAAAGTGGATCTTAAAAAGCCAATAGTCTCTGCAGCTGGCAAAGCAATCATTTATCACTGGTATTGATCAGCAACTCTATCAAGCCCCTCAATATCTTATCAGATGTAAATTGCATGTGGAAATATGTTTATTGCCCATGAATAAAGTCCTCCAAAAGTACTGTAATAGATACATTTACATTAAGGGTCCTTGGTACAAGATCAGGCTGTTTTCTTAAAGTGTTCATATGTTTTTCTACAAAAACATATTTACCCAAACTTGAACATATCTCACACAATCATGAGTCAGCGATTCGTGCATAACCCACATATTTTAAAAGTCTGCGGCCACATGACCAATGTGTCAATTGTATTAAACAAGGAAGCAGTTTGAGTGGTCTCTAAGGAGGCAGGTTGGAGTGGGGGATGGGTCACAAAACCCGAAACTTTGCCCCCGAACACAGATGCATACTCTGAACTGTAAGAACTAGATTCATAGGATATCACATGAAGATTAGGTTAGAATTCCTTCTGACGGGAGCTAAATCATTGGCAGTTTCACATAACAAATCCTTCAGTGTTTGGCTTGTAAGAGACAGGCCGCCAGCCCAACATCTGCTCATATGTGGTCACTTTTCTCTCTGACAACCTAATCAGTGCCCATCTTTGATCCAGGTGTTCAGAAGGTTTTTAACTGGAGCCAGATTATCCGCAGAGGTCTCCTCCTCTCAAATACAAATGGATATGGTGATTAAAAAAAAATGTAAAAACACAGTAAAATATCAGTTTTACCTGGAAAAAATATATAAATCAGCATTTTTCTGACACTGCTTCCTGCGAAGGGTCCGCTAAGTACAGTTGCAGACTCGAAAAACGTGAATGACCCATATCTAGAGCCTGTGCTGTTTATTCTTAGTAATTTTAAGATTTTTTAATTTTCAGGTGATTCTACATGTAAGAAAACAAATTCTAGTACATTCCATCACCCTAAATCCTACACACTGGGCCTTTAACATAGTCACAAAGGCACTGTTGCTGTATACTTGATTAGAAAGTGACCTCATGGAGACATGACATAATCGCTGTTTACAGCTCGTTGTGACAGGAGTGATGAACACGCATGGGCATACTTCCCGTTGCAAGCCACTGAACTATGGAATTATCTGATCAGATTTGCTGAAGTGAACATCCTTCCGCTGTCTTCCTAAACAAATAACTGTCATTTCATTTTTTACTGGACCTCCTGTTCTCTCACTTGGCAGCCCATTTCCTGGCTGCATGCACTGCTGTTTCCTGTTCCGTGAATCAGAACGAACAGTGGAGTGTTTCTGTTGGACCGGCAGTAGAGATATCTGAAGGAAGCTACAGGCTGCCGGTTCTCAGAAGTTAAACAAGTAAAATCAAATCATAGCTGAGTTCATTTTAATAGCTCTGGGAAGCTCTCTCTCTCTCTCTCTCTCTCTCTCTCTCTCTCTCTCTCTCTCTCTCTCTCTCTCTCTCTCTCTCTCTCTCTCACACACACACACAGACACACACACACACACAGAGTCAACTTGGGCTTTCTGTTTGGTCATTCCATCACATTCAATCAGTTTTCGTTAAAGTGTAGCTCTTAAGTATTTTCACAACCTCAACACGTATTATTTACGTGAGATTATCAATTCATTATATACATAATACCTAATGTTATTACCAATCAAAGCTCTCAAAATACTGTAATCATCTAATTCAATCAGCATCCATTGTGAGTTGGACAATGAAATGTTTCAAGCCAGACATGTTTATTATTGCTGCTGAATAATGGCACTTTGATTGAATGTTTTGAGAGCAGATATTGATGTTTACTGAGCCTTTTGCACCTCCTGTGGTTTTAAAGTTAAGCTTTTTCAATTCCAGTTTGACACTTAGTATATGACGTACATTTCAATGAGCGACTTTTAACAAGGAAATCGATAAAATGTCACCTAATAAATAGTCTTCCTGACCTCAAATAAAGTTTAATAAACACTGAAAGTGAAAGGTGTTCCCTGACTTGAGCAAAAACAATACAAGTGTCAGTTGGTTGTGTGACAGCGTGTTGCTACAACGTTCCAGATGGGCAGGGTTGTATCTGCTGTTAGCGGGCTCGGAGGCACGAGGCCTTGCGTGAAGCCCAAACAGATGCTGCTCTTTAAATGAGACTTCTGACATTAACAGTGGTTAGTGCACTCCTGTGAGGCCTCCCTTTACAGCTGTTCTGAGGCCATTTCGTCTTTTAATTGGGATGGGAGAGATCATAGATTACATTAGTTGAGCAGGAGACACTGCGGGCCAGTGGGCTCCCACGATGGGACCCCTCCTTTTTTTTGTCCTCTGGGCTGCTAGCTTGAATCTAGCCTCCTGCTTAATAAGCCTCCCACACGGATCATTGGCCCTCACAGAACAACCTTACTATTAGTGTGCGAGACAACTGTAAGAGAAGGTTTTGCATGGAGGGCTTGTCTATTAGCTCTTTATGTGTGTACAAGTTGGCAAGAGGATAATATGTGTGTTTTAAAAATGTATCAGGGTTAATTCTTTATTTCCTCTATATTTCTGTTGCAAAATGTCACCCTAAAAGAAAAAAATACATAAATACAGATCATTTTTCTCAAAGCTAGTATGTTGCCTGTCTAGACAGTGTGGCTGTAACCAATACCTGCTGTCTGGCCAGCAGTGACACATTATATATTTGCAGGAGACAATCCCCGTATTTATGTATGAGTTAAATATGCCCAGGAGACACCGCTGGAGATTACCTATCTGCAACCGGAGTTCTTGAAGAGATTGACATACAGCTGTTAACTCGATTCAAACTTGATTAGGGCCAAATTGAAGAATGAATGCTCCCTCTCTTTGAGTGAGGATGGGGGAGGAGAGGCAAAGAGAGGTATTGACAGGGTATCAGTACTCCCTGAGCAGGCCACCGAGCTGGAAGAGTGTGTTTTTATTCCTCAAAGGCTTCAGGGAAAGAGGTTGAGTTTGTAACTAGAACACACAGTATATCCACTGAGGTTGTAAAATGTTTTCACTCGGTGTTAGAAAAAAAAACATGTCCGAAAATATGCACTCCCATCAGTCAAGAGTGTGTCTTTTCCAGTCCTCTTTCACAAAGGTCCAGTCCACACACATGCTTGCTCCATGTAACAGACATACTAACACAACAGGGAACATTGACCAGAGGGCAATAAATTTGGGCCGATCCATTTCGTTTAAGCATAGGGTGTTTGGAGAGGTTAATCCTGCACTACTTGTATTACTCTTGAGATTCCATCTCTGCTGTCTGTGGTCTGCTTCTACTTGAGTTAGTGCTATCTCGCTCTCTCTCTCAAATTCAAATTCAAATCAGCTTTATTGGCATGAATGTTTGTCACATTGTTGCCAAAGCAAAATAACAGATTAAGATTATTACATACATATTATGACATATATTATGTGCATACTGTTTTGGTTACATAGAAATATTTAGTTGTAGAGCTTGTTTCTCTTCGTTTATGACAATATTCTACATATTTTGCAGCTAAAACTGCTTACTGACTTTTCTCCGCACATATTCAAAGCAGTTTCTGAAGATTTGGTAAATGGATAAACACTGGATATATGTCGTTTGTTTTTTCAAATAAATGTTCTCTTAAATTGTTGTATTTGTCACAGTGTAGTAGGAAGTGAGATTCAGTCTCGACTTCTCTCGGGTGACAGAGTGAACACAGCCTGTCCTCCCTGAGTCTGTTCTGTCTGTGACAGCCTGTTTCTATGTCCAGGCTGTGTCTACTCAGTGTGTACATCGTCAACATTTTACTTTGTTTTATATGTGTCACGATGGTCAGGTATTCTGCCAGCATGTATTCTCCATTTAGGGTCAAATAAAATTCGAATTTACCTTGTGATGTAGTGATTTCGGTCCAATATCTGATATCATTTTCTTTTTGTTTTGAGATGTTTTGGTTGTGCCGCATTGTTGAGAGTCTGTCCTGAAGCTTCGGCGTATTTGGGCAGAGCTTCAGGATCAGCTGGTAAAAGGGACTATATAAATAGCAGATGATCATAAAATTTGATTATTCACTTTTGAATTTTAATTATAAGGGGGAACTGACCAAGTTCTGCTCTGCATGCATTATCGGTGGTGTGTCTGTGAACTCTGAGTATGTTTTTACATAATTCTGCATGCAGGGCTTCTAGTGGGTGTTTTTCCCATTTTGGGAATTCATGGCTGGTAAGTGGACCCCACACTTCACTGCCATGTAATATTATTGGGTCTACTACTGTATTTAGGATTTTGAGACAGGTCTTAATGGGGATGTTGAAAAGAATTTTTCTTTTGATGGCGTAGAAAGCTCTTCTTCCCTTCTCTTTCAGCTCATTCACAGCAATTCTAAAGTTTCCAGTGGAACTGATGTTCAAACCCGAACATATATATTGTTTCGTATGTTCAATTACACTATTTCCTAATGTGATTCATACTGCAACCCTGTTTTACGACACTATACTGTTGTAATTTGTCCTTTTGTTTCCAATTTTAATTGCACATCTGTTGTTCAAATACATTGTTTTAATTAAATCATAGGAACCACTCTCTAATAATTGATAAAAGAGCCCTTCATACCAGATACAGTCAAAGGCCTTTGTGAAATCTACAAAAGATGAATACGTTTTATTTTTATTTGGGTGTTTATGTGTGTTAATGAGGGTGGTGAGGGTAAATATATATTGTCAGATGTGTGATGTTTAGGCATAAATCCAATCTGGCTTTTATGGAGGACATTGTTGTCAATGAGGAATTCTAGACAAAAGTTGATAATGCTGCAAAGCAATTTTCCCATACAGCTAGTGACACATATCTCTCTGCAATTCTGAGGGTCAAATGTGTCTCCACTTTTAAATATAGGTGGAATACGACCATTATTCCAACTCTCAGGAAAGTAACCTACACTTGGGGTTAGATTGAATAATTTAAGAATGGCCAATAGGATTTTTTCTTTGCTGTGTTTTAGTATTTCATTTAGTATTCCGTCAGGGCCACATGCTTATTTGTCTTCAGTTTTGTTTTCAATTCATTCATAGTGATGGGGAAATCAAGGGGGTTTTGGTTGTCTCTGATTATGGGTTCCATGTTTTGTAGTTTTTCGAGTATTTGTTTGGTTTCTTGGTCAGTTCTTGGTGGTATTGGTCCAAATAAATTCTGAAAATGTTCAGTCCACATGTCTCCGTCTCGTATGACAGAGACCCAGTTCCACTGGTCCCAGAAGGAGTTCGATTCTAGACTCTCCTCAAGGAGGCATAGCTGTTCCTGAGTATGGTTTACCTTTTTGGTTTAAGGTTGGACAGTTTTCAGACTTGTTTTCTCAGGTTTTGACATTCTTTGTCAAACCAGTTGTTATTTTCAGTTGTTTTTCTTTTCTTTGTACATCGTTTAAATTTAGCTTTATTTGCTATTTACTTGAAGATGTCATTTATATTTTGGACAGCCTCACTTATGCCTTTAGTAGTTGCAGGCTAGGGGGAATGCAATAAACTCTTCCAGTGTCACTGTCTGGGATCCATCTATATCTCCAGGTATGTTGAACAAGTTGTTTCTGTTTTTGTGTGTGTGTTATTATTCTGTTTGAGGAAGAGAGTGATTTGGTTGTGGTCTGGTAGAGGGTTTAGGGGCTTTACTGTGAATTCACTGAGGGAGAAGGCGTCTATGTCTGTGATCATATAGTTTACAGTGCTGCTGCCAAGGACTGAACAATATGTGAACCTTCCCAAAAAATCTGCTCTTACTTGACCATTGACAATGTAAAGATTGAGGCTTCTGCAAAGATGTAATAACTCCTTCCCATTTCTGGAGATCACAGTGTCAAAGTTGTTTTGATGAGGCAGATGTAGTTTATTAGTTGGAGCTTGTTGGGTGATGAATTTGCCTCCTTGGCTACTGGTGACTTTAGGATGTGTACAAGTCTGGGCATTAAAATCACCACAGACAATTACATTTCCCTGACCTCATGGAAATTCTTAACAGAAGATGAAATAAAACAAGATAAAACAAAACAAAAAAACTTTTACACAGGTGAACTTTAGGACTATTGGAATGGTCTTTCTTTTGTCCTTTTTTTTCTTCTTTTTAGGTAACTTAGGATTTGTTTCATTTTGAATATGATCTAGATTTTTAAAAAGTAAGTTATGCTACATCTGTCTTACTAGTAGACCGTTGCACTGTGTGGCATCGCTTGATCTCTTCCAGTTCTGAGACATGTGGGAGTCCAGGTGGAGGTGCTGGTCTAGCTAGAGCAGCCACATAGGTCATATGTTGTCGAGGGCTGGGCGCTCTGCTGGAGGGAGGGGCTCTCTGGGTGTGGGATGCAGGGAGCATCTCTCTCTCTCGCTCTGTCTCTTCCTTTCTCAGCTTTGTCTAAGGGACTGACACAGCTAACCACAAGAAATAATTTGTTACAGTCCTAATGGTTAGTGTATATCACTTTATCACACGGCATCGATTGTGTTACTCTGTGCAGCTCCCAGGGCCTGCATTGTGTTTTTTAGCAGTGCTGCTTCATCCTGCATCAGATCTCATTAAAGATGGAAGTGAAGATTAAACCACATCCTCTTTTGCACACTGCAGCACTGGGCATGAAGGAGGCTTCCACTTCGCTTGTATTACTCATAAATAAGATTGAACAAGCAGTTCCTGCAGTGGCAAAAGTAATGCTTGTTTTGCCACACAGATGAAGGGTTTATTTCATCGAACAGGCTGACAGATGCTGTGGACACCATTACCAGGAGTTTACAACAGCAACCAAAGAACATAGTTTATTTTGCAGAGAAATTTGAAACAAATCATGGTAAAATATAGGCTTGTGGTGGTAATTATATGAGAGATGCATCTGAAAGCTTTTCAAGAGGTGTCATGCATATTGCACCACATCTCTAAATCTTTTGGGCCTAATTAAGGTTTTGCTCTCGGTTTTTATAAATTATGCTTTTTTTTCTATCAAAAAATGCATCTAAAATATAAAATATCCTGTCTGTCTGATTAATAAAAATATGTGACTTTGCTGTGTGACACCAACCCGTGCGGGTTTGTCAGACAGTGTTCATCTGAGTGGATCTGAAGTTGTGTTTCTTTTGTGTCTGTGTGCAGCAGAAGGAAAGAAAAGCCAATTAAACGCTTTGGAGGGTTGAAACTGTAGTCCAGCTTCATAAATGATGAACACTCGGAGAGCTAGCACTGGTCCTTTACTGGTGGCTCCTCAGTAATTAGAACTTCCATTAATGATCACAAAGTCTGTCTTCTTTGAAGTGGTGCCTTAATACAGACAGTGTCACATTCTTTCAGCATATTCAGGGAGAAAGCTCAAAGACACTAATCTAATGCAAAATCTGAATTTAGCAGTGTGACGGTTATTATGCTGTAAAGAGATGCCTCCGTCTTGGCATTTAATTAAAAAGATTGAAAGAATTTGGCTCTGCTTTCAGCAATCTTATCAGACTTTGTTAATATTTTGTGGTTTCCGTTTGTAACTGAATTCTCCATGTACAATGCGAAATCCATGCACGGTAATTGCATCCTCGGTCTAATCATCAGAACTTTTTTTTATTTTCTTTTTTCAGATTTGTTAACTGGTGGCAACTATGACAGTGTGAGAGGAATAAAACCCACCAATGTTCACCTGTTTAGTCAGAGTCAGTCTACCTGTGCAGCTGCCAATTCCATTTAGGTCATTCATCTATCTCACCCTCCTAACTGAATTGCATTTTAATCATGTATGCTTTTAGCCATCTGTGGCTTCAGTTTTTTTTCTCTCGTCTCCACAATGCACTCACATTTACTATTTGGAGACACATAGACAGGAGCTCTTTCGCTTGCCGACTGGACTGTCTCGCGTTTGAGGTAACCTTGGAATACAGATAGATCTCTGCCTCTAATAGAGGTCGCAGAGACATTTCCATCCTTCACGTGTACAAAAAATATTTTTTCCAAACAAATGTTTCACAATCAGATTGGATTTGTCAAGCATGTGGCTGACTGACCCACAAGATCTTTCAAGCTATTTGTCATGTTTTTTCCTCTTGCCCTACGAGCTGGTAAACATACAAAAGCCGGAGCGAGAAGTGTGCGGGGTTTGTTTGTCGGGACTTGGGACCTGTCCCCACTCATACTCCCTGATTGGTTGGTGACAGGAAAGACTAGCTGAGGTTAATTCTGGGAAAAGGATATATCACACCAGCGTGGCACCCAATGCATTTCAAATGATGTGTCCTTGGGATGCAAGGTTACTGCTGAGTCCTTCTCTTGTTAGAAACAGCCCTTGTAACTATAGGTATTATTGGATGGGCCTGACAGCAAAAAGGTCTTGTTGAGTGTGTGGTTACACAGAAGGTCTGTCTGCCCTCTGACATTATTGTTTGGATGAATTTTTCCAAAGCTCATTTCTTTGTAGGGACTCAACTGATTAAGACTGCCACTGCAACAGCTTTCATGTTCCCCATAACAGCTCTCAGAGCAGAAGTCTTAGGGACAGCTGGTTGATTTAGTGACAAACAACACGGAGGATCAAACTGCTTCTTCAGCCATATTGGATACTGGGAAATGGTGGAGCAGTGCAGTAACTAAATTAGCACAACTGATCTTGGATTTTATGAAGCAATATCACCAGGACAAGGCTTATAGCTAGAGATGCCCTGATTGGTCGGCTGGTGGCTGGACTCAGCCGTTTTCAGCTGGATCAGCCATGCATGGTGACCAGCTGGTCAGCCTCAGATATGGCCGATCCCGTGCTGATCAAATTTACATCCATGCGCTGCACAATGGTGAACGTCACAAACAGCAGTACAAATAACTGAGAGTTGTCAGAGTCCCTGCAACCCATTCTCAAAAGTTGTGATTCATTCCCATTCATGCTTCACTTTGTTTGAAAGCTAGTGTAATAAGCTAACTAGCAGATGGGGGCATACCAACCAAATCTGTATTAATAACAGAATGAATAAGTAGCTCAAAGGACAGGCATGGTAAAGCTAATGTTAACTGCTTCACGTAAGTGCTAAACACACAGCCTCTTAGTCTGGGAGGTACAACTCAATAAAAACACAAATATTGGCGGTTTACCTGAGTATACTCATTAGCTTTTTAGTCAAGATAACTAGCAGACTACTGGGGTAGTTAAATCAGTTCAAAAGTTTCACATTGAAAAGCTAATGCTAATGCTAAATTGTTTCATATAAATTAATAGAAAATGCTAAAACAATTAACCCCATATTGCAAGAGGCATAGTTAAATAAAAAGACAGATTTTGGTGGTCTAATCAAGTTTTTTAGTTAGCCTAGTTAGCTAACTTGCAAAGAAGGGTCCATTTGATAGATTGTTCTGTGGCAGCAAAAAGTCTCAATGTAGACTCAAAGGAAAATAACACCAATGTTACCTGAGCTGAAAGTAGGCTGCCAGTAAGGTGTGATCTGATCACACCTCTACAATCAAATGGTTTGAGTAGATAATTGAGTTATGACCATTTATTGTATCTCAGATTTTTACGGATGCTTAATGAGACTCATTTTTGACATCGTATTTGCATTTTTACTATTTCACATCAAGTTAACTGTAGCCCTAAACAAACGTTTCAAATATATCTTTGTATGCTGTCCATTGTAGTTCGTACTAAGAATCAGAATCAGCAGGTCAGGCTTTTAAAAAAATTAAAGTCGGAATAGACCAAGAAAATTGCAGTTGGTGCATCTCCACTTACAGCCCGCCAAAAAGTGAGTTTCCAGATTAATCATATTCTGCAGCTTCTGTCTTAAAGCTGCTCTTACCTGTCTGTAAATGTCACTGCCTTTTTTGATCTTCCAATATTAAAATGAGTATGGTGTTTTACATTGGATAACAAGATATGGGTCTTTTTTCCCTTTTTGCCTTGTAAATCTTTACAAAGTTGAGAAGACTTGGCATTGTATATATTTTTTTTCTCACCGAGTTCGTCTCGACAAAACGTGAGAATTAATCCTCTGCCTGTTGTCAGTTTCTTCTTCCATCTTTGGCTTCCCAATCTGAATAACAAACAAATCCTGTACACCTCGCTTAGCTTTTATTTTATCACTTCTTGTTTGATTTTATGCAGAATTCCTTTACGGGCTGTCTGGAGCTTTCATTTCATCCTTCCCCATATCTTCTTGCTTTCTTTTCTTCATTCCCAGACTCCCACCTGCTGGAGATTTTTGTTAGCTGAGTGTGAGGGTCAGGTTGGATTTATATTATTTTACACTGAGATCTACGTCTTCAGGAAATGTCCAGTCAAGGCCATTAAAACTGAGTGTCAATGCTGATTTAAGCTGCACAATATATGCAAGGCATAGGGATTATAAAGAGTAGCGAGTTAAATAAATCTTGGAGGGGTGCCTCCTCCCTGTGCTCTCCTCTCCTTTAACATTCTGCTCTACAGTCAGCCTCACAGTTAGTCGCAGTTTGTGTGCCTCAAAAAAACGTCATTTTCTTCACCATGTGTAAAAGCCACATAAATTGGCTCTCCAGAAGTGACAGGCCCCTCACAATGTAACTAGTGTGCTGGCATGATTTAGTGTTTGATTGGTGTTTTGGAGCTGCCAGAGTGAGGCAGCTCTCTGTTCACTGCCCCGCCTCCTATTGTTGAGGCTCTAACACAGGAACACTAAAGCTGACAGTCTTGTGCAAAACTGGCCCAGTTTGGCCAGAAGTGCCGCAGGGTTTGCTTCTCGTTATTACCCACATTCTTCGGCTGCTCACCCCTAATATTAGATGTGAACTGTTGAGTTAGTGCTGTTTGAGAAGGACACTTTGGAGTCCTGTGCTGCACCTTCCTGAGAAAACTCCCGTCATCTTTCAGAGCACTTACGGGGCTTCTGACTGACTGTTTTGTCGCTTTGTGCAAGTGTTTTTGGATACAGAGCTACTAAATTTTATAGATACCACCAGTGCGACTTTCAAAATATGCCGACTTTTTTGTTTTGCGACATTTGTAAACACTAGAGGTATTAACATTTGTAAGTTTATCTATATTACCAACAAACAACTTGAGCAGTGAATAGCTAAAAGTTTGTGACTTTTTCCTCTTTGTCTCTTGGTATAAAACAGCACTTTGTTATTTCTGTTAACTGTCATTAAGTGTTGAATGTGTTGCATTGCATGTAGAAAGAAGTTGTGCTCTTGAAATTTTCAGTTGGAAGCACCACTGCTACTAGGGGATAAAATTTAGTCTGGTGCCCTGACTTAAACCCCCCTGGTGGGAAAGCCGCTGGCTGTCACAGGGGTTTTTATAAACCAGCAGGGAACCCTTAGGTTTGCTCATGCAAGTTCGTTTATTTCCCACGCAATGGTTAATGTATATCCTCTACATGGGTACCTCAGTGGGAGAAAATCTTATGTAAATCTTGGCTTTAGCACATAACCCAACATTAAGTTGGCTACAGAGCATGTGTGTTGGGGTTCAGCAATGAAATAAAGAGCTTGGAGGCAAGCCAATTAACGGCTGCAATTAAGCAGTACTGCAAAGTTCAGCAGGAGGACGGCAATATCATTTAGAGAGATATAACCATTGTCAATCTATTCTCCTAGTTAAGTATTCCCAAGATAACTATTTCAGTCTCTCAGTTTGCAAAATATCTGACAATTATTTAGTTTGATGTGGTTTATTATGTGTCCCATCCTCTTGTGTATGTAAAAGGGAACACTTTATGATACAAAAACAGATGTGAGCGTTATGTTCTGAAGCAATATGCAATGTGCTTATGAAAGGGTTATGGTAGCTTAAGCCAGTGAAAATGATGTGTAACTAGCAGTTCCTGCTCATGCCTACTTTTTCAAACATAGGTGACTAAAGAGTCTGATCAGTACTTTCAGCGGATCATTTCAGTTGCTCTCACAACTAAAGGACGACTTCACATAATTCTGGGGTTAGTATCCTCTGATGAGTTAGAGAGGCTCTATTAAGCCAGACCATGTCCTCTGTTTAAATATCATTAAAAGTTTGTCAAATGACGACATCAGACTGGATGATGAAGCAAATAGAAATTCTAAAACAGGATGAGTGTTGGCCAGGCAGTAAGACCAGTAAGAGGTGCTGTGAACTCCATTTGAGAAAATGAATGGATTGTATCAATTCAATTGACATAAACAAACAACAGTGCTCAAAACTGGGCACCACAGTAGAAAAAAACAACAACCAAAAAACCCCTTTTTTCTGCTCTTCATCTTGCCAACTGTTTTTATTCAAGCTCAGATTTTATTGGTGACACTGCCAAGAGGAAAACACTCTGCCTGTCTGGTTGTATAACTCTCATAGTGTCAGCACTGCGTTTCACCATTTCTTTCTGTAGGGTGCCTTTTTTTTAAACCTCCTCGAATAAGCAATTGGAACAGGTTGTCTTTTTGTTTTGTTTTAACAAAAGGCTGCAATACCAGTGAGCAGGAAATTATCTGTTGGGATTCTGTGTGAATGTGTTTGTTGGGGGGAAAAAAGATGCTTGTTTGAAGATGCACTGAAGTGAACACTGTGTGATCCATAGGTGCTATAAAAGAAGGAAGCTCAAAACAATATTACGCTAATGTTGCAGTCCATGACATTTCTGTGCCTGAGCTAAATCCACTGTTGTTCAAACGGCAGGAATTGCTAGGTATTTATGTATGTTTATAAAAGCACCCTTTTATTGCAGTGCTGTACACGCTAACAAGGAGAGTGTGATATCAATGCACAGTTATCAGGCCTGTTTATATACCTGCGATGTTTCTGTTTTCTCTTAAATGTGGCCTGTGATTGGGACAACTGTGAGTTGAGCTGGCAATGGAAGACGTTATCTTTGAGGTGCAAAACGTTTTTTCATTTCCATTACAAAGTATGGGAAATAAATAACAGTCTCAAAGTAAATACCTCCCATTATGATCAAACCATTACAACTAGCTATTAATGTTAATACAGGTATGATTATTTATGAGATCATCTCCCATCCGAAAAGGATTGACTTATCTTTGTAAGAGCTTTCATCATGTAACTTCAGTAGACTGAACTGACGTGTCTTCATTTAGACTCTTGATTTCGGAGCTTCGGTCTCTACAAGTCATGTGTATTTAGACAAAAGAAATGTCTGATATCTTTGCAGTTGCTTTAAGATGTAAAACCGTAATATAATATAGTATAATTTAGTATAATTTGTCTAAAAATTGTCATTTGTTATTGTGTGTTAGAGTCAGTGTGTCTCCCCTAATTGCACCTATTAACTTTGCTATGCTCTACACAAAGAAATATAGCTGTACAAGTATAACAATTTTCACCGTTCTGATAAACTGTCTCCTTTAATTAACTCAAAATCCATTTTAGCTTCCATGCTCAATAAACAGCAAGGGAGATGCCTTCATGGAAATGTTTTGGGGTTTTTTTCACCGTGGTAACATGAATAATATGGCATATCTCTCCTGGACTTATGATTGAGTTGTTTTAGTCAGATTGCAGTTGGTGGTTGAGGGAGATGAGCCTCTGTGACATAAATAAAGTACTTCTGGAGCCAAGGCTCACTTCACACATCACCTCGACACTTACACCTCTGTGATCAAATAGACGCTGGTATGAATGGATTCTCTTAAGTGCCAGTTAAGTGCATTTTGCTAAGGAAGTAAGAGAAGTTAAAATACATTTAGTGTTAAAAAAAGACAATGCACTCTTCCTTAATGCAATGTTCTGCACTTAGGCGATATGTGGTCTAATTCAGAGTGTATACACCGTGACCTGACTATCAAGGGCAAGGCACTCATTTCCAGCCTTCTATTTTCTGCAAAGAGAAGGCAGTGATATGTAAGGAAGTCGATTCAGAAACCACACTTCAGTAGCTGAGAATCTCCAATTTAATGCTGTCCTGGCTCTCCCGTGTGGTGGAATCTCAGCCATGTTATTTTGGATATAGTGAGGGGAACTGTCTGGCTGCTTGGTGGGTACCTAGCTGGAGGTAGTGGACTGTGAAGGCCCTGAGGAGCCATGCGGGTCTTTAACATACCAACAGGTCTGATCGCCAGTAAGGAAGAGGCTGCATTAACGCGCGGCTGATAAATCCAGAAATGGGTCTGGATAAATCCATAATATGCAGCTGCTGGCCCAAATCCTGCCCGAGCTCCGCAGTGACACTGGGCCCTGTGAAGTTTGCAGATAACCCAATTCATCTCAACCAGAAAATGATGGTACCTCTTCAAAGTTGGCACACATGCACAGGGTTGGTGGATATCACTTGAAATATCTTGCTGTGTTATATAACATATGCATATTAAAATGAAATTTTTGCCCAGTGTACAGAGTTTAATGTTGAACACTCAGCCTGGCTTAATTTCTCTATGGATTTCTTTTCAGTACGCATTAGTCATCTGCACTTAAACTGTAAATGCTTCATCTATTAATAGTGTTCTGCAGGATCACCTAAGGCATGTGAGCAATGAGGTGCACTGAAATGTCAAGACATACATTAGAAAATTTGAGAATATGCCACTGTAAGCATTTGCATGTGTCATTAACTGCTTTAATTTGTGTACTTTAACTTGAGCATTTATATGGATATTCGTGGCACGTTGCTGTCTCTTCTAAGCATTATTTAACATCATGTTTTAAGTTAGCGTCGCTGTAAACAGCCCTTTCTTATCAATAATATACGAACTTAGTGTCGCCTCTTTCAAATTCTCTCAGTTCAACTAGTCCCACTGTAAAATGTGGCTAAAATAGAAAAGGGCAAATAAATAACTGAATGTGTTGTTTTTCTGAGATTGTGCTTGTGGTTTTTCTCACAAACCACAGACACTATTTTTTTGTTGTTTTGACAACCACAGTGCATTTGTGATTAAAATAGTGGGAACGGATCGAAACAACTTCATCTAATGAACCCTGTTCTCTCCGCTGCCCCCCTGCATTGTGCCATCAGAGCCCTTGCAGTGAGTGCTTCTCGTTCATGTTAATAGGCTGCGTCTTTAGTGTTGGAAACAATTATTAAGTAGCACTTCAATCGTTAGAAAGTTGTTTTCTGTGTCTAACTTTGGTGGCATTGACTTTCCCTTGGTGTCAACTTCAGAAGAAATACAAACTCGCGCTTTGCCGAGCCCACCTACAGCTTTATTTTCTTGTAATTTTTCCAAGCTCCCTTCTCAGGATTGGGGGTTGAGCAGATGCAGGTAGATGTATATTTATGAGGGGGATGTGTATTTCAGGGAGAAGCAGTGTTGTGAAAGGTGACCTTGTTAGATAAAAGGAGGGCTCGGAAGCCAAATGATGAAAGAGAATGGGATCATCCTGGGCTCATTAATGTGGATTTGAAGGTCAGGTAATTATAACAATAGACGTGTGGGCTGGCTTTGGCATCTGGTATTGTTGCTTTGTTATGAAGGTGACAAGCCTGCGGAGGAAAGGGATTAATCACTGTGACACCACCCTGTTGTCACATTGATACATTCAGACATCACAACACTATTGCTATAGTTCTTAAAGGAAGCTGCAAAAAACAACATAATTTCAGCTATCAAAACAGCATATGACAAGTACTGTTAAGAATATGAATAGGTTTAAGAAGCAACCTACGGTCGCCTGATATTGTAATGAGTATTTCAAAATAAATCCAACCAAAAATAGAATTCACATCATTATTATTGCATTGATTTGAGCAGTAAAGCCTTGTTTTTTCACACAAAATCAAGTCTTTTCCAGAGCTAGTGACACTTTCACGTGTCAAATTCTGCTTCACATCACAACAAATCCACATGGCTTAGGTTGGTATGGTAACACATAACCCACTGTATGCAGCAGTGAAGGTAGCCAAGGAATCCCACAGCAATGGCCTGTGTGTTTGAAGCAGTTGAGCTTTTAACAGCTTGAGCTGAAAATACTGCAGAGCAGCTGAAAGTTCAGCCCATAATCTGACTTCATGGAAATTTTTGTTTGTGCTGAATGCTGACTGACTATCAATGCTCATGAGATATGAAACCCGCTTAATGTTACCGGAACAAAATCAACTTATTATAACAACCCAGTGAATGGCAAACAAGGTCTGCAACAAGGTGCTCCTAAAATTTTACAGCGCTGAAAAGCCCTATAACTTACTGTAAGCAAGTGTGGAAGAAAGAGGATATAAAGCTGGCAGTTAAGTCTAAGTTCAATTTAAATTGGTGTTGTGTTTCACAGCAGAGGCAGACATAACTTCAAAGTTTTTCAAAACAAGAAATTAAAGGACAGTTCAGCCCAAAATAGAAAATATACTCTTTTCCTCTTACATGTAGTGCCTTTTATCAGTCTAGTTTTTTTTGGTGTGAGTTGTGGAGTCTTGGAGATATAAGCTGTAGAGATGTTTGCCTTCGCTCCAATATAATGGAACTAGATGGCACTCAGCCTGTGGTGCGTCAGAAAATACATTTTAAGAACTCAACAGCAATGTTTCTTTACAGAAATCATGATTGGATTACTCATGATAATCCACAGACCTTGTGTTGAGCAGTTTCATGTAGACATGATTTTCTTTCTACTGAACAACACCCACCAACCAGGCCTGCAAAAACAATCCAGATTGATAAATCACTAGGTACGATTTTGGTGTTAGCTGTCCCTTTAACAATAATTAAACTAGCACAATTATCTGTGCAGTTTCGCCAAAATATCGAAACCCAAACCGATCACATGTCAGTGCCAACTGACTGCTGTTTGAGAAATGTTCAATGAGTTCGCTTATACAACCCGCAAATAGTTATGCCAAATGCAGTACCTCTGTCCTGCCAAATACCACAGTGTTTGGAGTAGACTTTAAGATCTATGCTTTTACACTTTGGCTATAAATTGATGTGCACAGGCATCATATCAATGTTGTTTTTGTGTATCTTTATTGTTTTTGGCATTCCCCCCACCAATGTAACCTGAAACTTAAGTCACATCAATGACGTGGTGAAAATTTCAGTAAATACTTTAAATGTTAATAAATGGGCTCTATCTGATATTTGGAGTGTATCTCTATTTCAGAGGTTGTATGCACATGGCTCTCAACATGGAGGTGGCTGAGTTGGTGGCTAGCAGCTAACCTTGCTTACACCATGGACAGTGCTAACAACCGCAAAGTGTTGACAGTGCTAACAGTGCTAACTGGGGGGGAACCTGAGTGCGCGATGGAGACTAGATAGCTGGTAGGATACACAAAGGGACTCCCATCACATTGTCGGGCCGTCTACCTCAACAACAAACAGAGAAGCTCGGATTACATCACACACACAGGGAGCATGACTTTGTCCTCTGCTCAGGATGCCATTGTCTGTAAATAGCAAATAGTGGTTTGCTACTATATTAATGCTCTGAATGTTGTATACAGCTTCGTTAACGTGTCCACATTGCGCACTCTTTCATGGAGTACAACCTTGCATACTGTGTTGTGCTGTTTCAGCCACAGTTGCGTCATGTTGACTGGAGCATGAGTCCGGCTTTTTTTTGTGTGTGTGAACGTGTTGCTGGGATCGTGCCACGTCTACCACAAGTTTGTCTGGCTCAGTCAGGCTCTTTAGGGACCGCTAGAAGCTATAAAGAACAAAAATGCCAACCAGTATCATCAGTCGAGGCAGCATGTGTGGTGTAGCATGCATTTTTAATGTGCCACAAATAAGAAATACCACTGTTGCCTCTTCTCTCTCATCCCACAACTTGTGGCTCGTTTAAGTTTTATTTTTTATTTGTGTGAATTTCGGCAGCTACTAAAAGAAAAAAGAGCCCTCATCATTAAAGGTTACAATTGCCTCAGTTTAACACAGAGCTCCACAGACATGGCACTGGTTGCTCTAGATATTAAACCCTAGCCTGAATATTTCCTGTTGAGTTGGGTTGTCTTATTCCGCAAGTGCACCCACATGCATGTGTACTTGTGCATGCAATTGTGTGTGTGTTAGTGTGTACAGGCTCAGTGGCAGTGCTTGTTAGGAAGGCTGGCGGAGTGGAAAAATGTCAGTGTGTGGAGCAGCATATTATTCCACTCAAAAAGAATTTGCCAAAGTCCTTCACTTCACTGACTCTTTGAACATCGACATTCAGAGCTGACATGTTAAACATCTGAGTACTATGAAGAGGAACGTCTAATGACCATCTAAGTGTCAACCGACTCTACAAATGATCGGCTTTTTGTTTCTCTGAACTTTTTTCTTCATTATTTCCGGACTCCCATTTGCAGTTCATTGTGTTGCAGATGCTAATTTGTGCCCATCAAATTAGCTGTGAATATGATTTCTAATTAAAGCAGAAGAATAGAGAAAAAAAGAAGTGACACCCAGTTACAAAGAGCAGCTGTATTGACCTGGTTTGCACTTTTTATCTGGGACAGTTTGTGTGCTTGGAATCATATTTACTAAAATCAGAATTCCTTCTTTGTGGACAGGTAAAAAGCAGCAGTAAGTAATAGTAAACTCTGCTGATATGAAGCAACATACTCTACTACTTGTAATGGAACATAGCATAGATTGTCCCCTTCACAGTTAATTTGACTTGGATATATTTACTGAAAATGCTGCAGAAAGGCCTGTATTTGCAGAAAGGCCGGTATAGCTTTACATTGCAGTGGCCGCCCTGGTTACTTTGAAAAATTGCACCAAGATTTTTTTTGACTCATCTATTTGCAACAGAGCAGGCAACCTGAGCCATAAAACTTTTTTTATTAGTTTCTTTACCCCACCTTTTATCCCAGAGTCACAGCAGAGTACACTATTAACCTCTGAGCTTATTGAGAAGCGTGCAAGAGGCTGCTAAGGATAAGGTGAGTGTGTATCCGATGGAGCATATTTAAAGGGTTCAGTTAAGGTGGCAGAGACCAGAAGGTAGACAGTGAATCTGTTTACTGCCTTGAGGTTTTGTGGTTATGCACTAGCACTTCCCATTTAACTGCATGATCTAGGGCTCTGCTGACGCCACCAAACACACAACCCAGATCCATGCCTCACTGCCCTGTGCACACACAGGACTCGCACACTGAAGTGCACATAAGCCATTTTTATGAATGCTCTGCAAATATATGGACACACTGAGACAAGAGGGTGGTTTCACCATTCCTTTTTTTCGCTGTGTGTCTGCGTCGACTTCTTGACGCAGTGCCACAATCCATAAACTGTGCCTGTCACACGCTCCGGCTCGGGTTCTGTTATCAATATTTTCTTGCTGTGAAAATACACAGCAGCGGCTCCGCTGCATTGTCATTGGCTGAGGGATAAATGAGGTTGCCGCGGAGGTTAAGAGTTCAAAGGGCAGACAGGAAGTGGGTCCTCCCACACTGACAGTTGAGGCATATGTTTGATGGGCCAGCCTAATGCCGTGGACCAGCAGTTCCTAATGACCTGCCATCTCCAGGCAGTCTGAGCCCTTCCACTGAGATTTATGACCCATGTTGTGGTTACTACTGGGACGACTCTCAGCAGTGCTCCTGACAAACTCCAAGTCATAGCCTCCCACGTTGACTTCACTCTTTCTTCTCATTTACTGGGTCATTGCAAATCTTCAAGGCTTATCTTTACTACTACAAGAAATATTCAGGTTCTCTGAAATATTAAAGCTGGAAGACCACTGCTGTATTTTGTCTAATGTGATGGGATCGTTGTAGTTGTTTTATGGATGGAGATGTGGTCTGTTCTGCCCTTGGAACTAAATTGATGAATTGATTCATGCAATTCTCAAGGGGGCACACACACAGGCGGACGTTGAAGAGAGGATGGCAAAATCAAAAACCCATTAAATATACATTCAAAGAGACAACTCTGCATGTACGCGCTCAGCTAGAAGAACCAGATAATGGTCTTCTGATAATACTAATTGTTGGCTCTCCCACTGCTTCCCTAAAGGCAGAAATGTGTTGATCTACCACAAGATAGCCAGACTGAGCCCAGGGCAGGCACAAACAGCAAGGAGAGCTAGTTTATAATTAATACACACTCTATAAAATATGCATTATGGGGTGGATGTGGCCAAATATGGATTTCTGTTTTGATTTTCACTCAGGATAATTGAAGCACTTCGCAGACAAGTCATACTGAATGAGGCACAAGCTCATAGCGTTTGCTGCCAAGAGTGCAGGGCTGCTCTGTGAGTGTGCTGCTGTAGGTTAGCTCCTCCACCAGCTGTTTCCTATTTGTCTCGTGCATGAAGACAGAGTTTTAAAGCGAGTCCCCATCCACTTTGGGATTTTAATGTCTCCCTTGATATGTATCGCTGTGGGCTGCTGAGCTCACTGACTCTGTAGGTTACAGATATTTTGTGTGCATAAACAGCACAGTGTGCTTTAAGATAAACTGCCAAAACATGTTTCATGACATTCTGATCATTAAAGGACAGGATGCGGAGAGAAGGGGGAGGGAAAAGGCATAAAGCAGCATTTTTTTTTTTTTTTCCCTCCCTGCTTACATATTTATCAGAACCCACTGCAGAGATGAGATGGCTGTCGAACGCTCTTCATTTTCCAGTAGGCTATTGCTGTGATCACACCAAGTCACATGGTTAGAAAGCATCCAACACATCAACCCTCCAGACTAGGCTGTTCACTAGCCCCACGACCCCACAACACACACGCAGGAGAGTTGTGTCAGACTGATTAGCAGCCACATCTCCCATCTCTGATTAGGTGTGGAGTAAATGAAGCGCCCCCCTCAGGTATGCATTTCCATAATGTCAGGTAATTAAACCCCAGTGTTTTAATAGCTCAGGAATAGGAAGACTCCCCAGGAGACTAGACAATGATGATAGACTTTGCTGAAAACTAGCATACTCTTAGCTGGCCTTTAACTAGCGCTGAACTATTCCTTCATTTTGCTGATAATAGATAAATAACAACAAACTTTATATCACAAGAAAAGTTACATACACTACACGCCCAAAGATTCTAAACAGCGCTCTTAGGTACCGACATTTGGCAACGATGGATTTAACATGAATCACAACTCTTTAGTACAGATGTAAAAAAGTAGCAATTCAGTACCCAACCCTAATCTCTTAGGGGTGTTGCAATATACTGGTATTGATGCTTACTGTGATATTTAAAAAGGAAATATTAATATTGTTGTAAGTGCCATCTAGTTGCCTTTTCACCTAAGTGCAGTTGCTCTTTTTGTCCAGTTTTGTATAGTTACGGATACAGACTCATTCTCCACCTCCTTATACTCATTTTTTAAGTGTGATTCATTTGCTAAATAAAAAAAAAGTTAAAGATGAATTTTACTGATTTTTTTTATCATATATCCTATAGATAAGGTGATAATAACGGTATCATGAAATATTTTACCCATGATACCTGTGTAGTAAAAATCTGATATCATGCCAGCCCTAGATCTCTGGTAATAAAGCCTTCATTTTATTTTCACTGATCTTTTCCATGCTTTTGAAATATGAACAGAACATTTTCTGTTCTGGAAATGCACGTTTGAGTTGTGTGCTTGCTGTTGATAGATTCCAGAGCTAAACAAAGGCTCGGAGAGCACAAGCATCTTTTTCATCACAGAAAAACCTGGAGAGGTGCTATTGTAAACATGACAGTGGATTGTCAGTACATCCCTGTTTGAGTTGCTGTTTCTTGTGTGTGTATGTTATGCTCATACTGTATGCACGCACTCAAACACACTCAATCACACACACAACAAAAGCCTTTTGATGAAACAAATTCTGCAGTGGGAGAGCTTTCTTTGTCCCTGTGCCCACTCATATGTGTGGTGCTCAAATGAGAACAATGAAAAGCCATAATGGTGCCACAGAAAGGTGTGGAAACTGTGTGAACTCCAGAAGTCCCCTTCATACACGTAATCAGACACACACACACACGCGCGCACTCACACCCACACACACAAAACAGCCACAGGACTGTGCTGTGATTGGAGATCTCTCCCTTCTACCACATGTTCATTATCTGTCGTTTGGGCACCAAAACGTTTTCGAGAAATAATAAGCTTTTAATGGGGTAGTGTTCACTGCTAATGATAGCCAATGCTGTAGCTGGAACTAAAGATCATTAAAGGCATGTTGCAGTGTATGATTCTTGCAATGCCCGCTGGATGAACTACACTTCAAACACATAGGCTACCTACTTTCAGTAACACCCAAATTAACAGATGTACTTTAAATCCCCTCTAATCTTTCTCCTCTCATGTGCAACGGATGTCTCCAACTGACAGATAGGTTCATTTTTAATGATACACTCTCCACTGAGATAGCACTCTGACGTTACCTTATGCTGAACCACTAAACTATGGTTAATGTTGGAGATTCACACGAATGGCACGGGTCATACTAAAAGTGTTTGAGAACTAAACGGTCTCAAAGCTGACAACATAATAACAGTGAGCTAGACTTTATGCTGATGGCGTTTCACATGTTTATGTCACACATGAGAATGAAACCTCAATCATTAAGATCATATGAAGGAGCTTGTCTCAGCTCACGTATAACTATTTATTTCCATAAAGAAACTATAAGAGCACGCTTTGATGTACACCTCCATCAATGCAGTGTTAAAGGTGCAATATACGACATTCACAATATTAATTTGCCAGCAAACTACATATACTATTCATGTCTTTACTGGCTTGCTAATCGCCACTGACTACTAGTGACTGACTACTGACTACCACAGACTAGTGCTCATATGGTGGTGCGCATACTGACCCATTTGAGCACCACTGTATGATGAAACGGTAAATCTGTCATCACTTTTGCTGTTGTTTACACTGTTAGGCTGCAAGCAATGCTGATAATGCCGACCCGCCACTGTGGGTCGTCGCAGAAGCTTAACTCCCACCCCCTGATAATCACATCTACACCTTCATGTTTGCTTGTATTGACCCAGGAAAGAGCTGTGTGTAATCCTGGCCCAGACCATAAATGTTCTTTATTGAAATAATTAGTGTGTCCACCCCATGATTCAGATCCGCTGCAAAATTTAATGGGTTCTTCCTTTACCCATGCTATGCCCTTCAACCAAGTTTCATGAAACTCTAGCCTGTAGTTTTTCTGTAATCCTGCTGACAAAAAGACACATGCACAGACAAATGCCCAAACCTAGCCGAATATATGACCTCCTTGGCGGAGGCAACAACCAGGCCGTATAAAGCCATGGTGAAATCTGAACTGTGCAGCAGTAGATACAAATGTCTTAAACTTCAAGCCATTGTTAATTACTTTTAATGAACCACATGTTTTATTGAGCATAACCTCCGTCCTGTTGCCAAAGGAGAAATCTGCCAAGGAGTGTATATTGAAATTAGCTGCTGACTGAATCACACGTTTGTTGCCAAATTTAGCATTCAAAGAAAACCACTGCCACACACAATGATCACTTCTGTCTATTGGAGAAGTGATAAACAACGTGCTGGATGACAGTCTTGTTGCTTGTTACCTTTAGATGTGTTTGTGGTGTTGTTGGAAGATGCCATGAAAAAAATGTTAAATTTTGCTTTGCCAGGTACAGCTATTCAAATGTGTGATTACAGGTTTAACTGAGAAAACGATACAAGAAAATATGTAGCATAATCATTCAAGCCAATTTCAGGCTCTTCTTGGCACTTTATAGCAACTGTTTTTCTTCTGAGTGCTGTGAAATTATAATGAGTCTTTTCAAGAATCATTCTGTTCTGTTCTCATCTGTATTAGGTGATATAAGTGATACATTTGATAATTATCTAAGGGTTTAGATCAAAAAGGTGTATTTCTGAATAATCAAGATTGTGCAATTAAAGGCACTAAATACTAATGTTGAAATATTGCTGACTGTATAGAACGATCCATATTTGCTTACTCTTTGAATTTTACTGACTAATTTTTTTTTTCTCTTTTCAGCAAACTCCAGTCTTCTGGGAGGAGGGGGAGGTGAGTGAACACCTTTGTTTTTCTTTATATCATCTCATTGTTTTTTTTCCCACGGTATTGAAGCAATTAAAGTTGCACTCACCAGATCTTATGTGGTGCATCTATATATTTTTTCCTGGGTTCATTGCAGACTTTAGTGTCTGTTTTGCTCCAAGTGTCAAATGTGGCAGAATGTAAGGCTAAAACATTAGAGCGCAGTGCAGCGCAACCTTGCACTGTGCCACACTGAGAGACAGTCATTACTACAGCGGACTGCCGAAGAACATTATCATCAAAGCAATGGAGGAAATCTGAGGCAGCCGACCGTGGTGTGGGAATAATGGGTTGGGAACTCCAGTAGGATGCTACTGCCCAATCCAACTGTTCTGCTTTTCTGAAATTTGACTTTTACAGTGACATGATTGAAATAATCATTCTTCCCCACAGTAAGATGAGGTTGGGGTAAAATGCACCCAGTTAGATGAGGAATATTAATTTTTAGTCCGAAGGGGAATTTTTGATGATATGTCAGAATAATATGACAGTGAAATAAGGTCACTGCTTTAGCTTTATCTGTTTATCCATCTGTGTTGGATGTCTCTTTAAATGTTTCATTGTTTCCTGACAGGCTTCAGTTGTACCATTATGTCCTCAATCAAGACATAAGACATTAGTATATTTGATGTTATATAATGTAATGTACATCATTTGATGGTTTACATCTCTAAAAAATGTTTATAGTGATGTAGGGTTGTATATTTCCATCACAGTTACTATTTTAGGAGTTAATCTTAAAGGGACAGTTCACCCCCAAAATAAAAATAAAAAGTATTTTCCCTGTTACTTGTAGTACTATTTATCAGTCGTAATTATTTTTGTGTTAGTTGGCCAGCGATGGAGATATTGGCCGTCCAATGTAATGGAACTATATGGCGCTCAGCTTATGGTGCTCAAAGTGCCAAAAATAAATAAATACATAAGAAATACATTTGAAAAGCTCAACAGCAATGTCTCTTTCCAGAAATCATGACTTGGTTACTCAAGATATGCCACAGACCTTGTTGGGAGCATGTAGGAACTACTTTTTTTCTACGGAATTACACCCTCAAACCGTATCACTGCACAAAATAATGCATCTACTGCAGCACCACTGAGCTAAATAAGTAAACAGCTCAGCCAAGGAGGATGCTATTGATGTTTCCATCTCATACTGTCACAAGCACGAGCTTCTCGTCCATGAGTAGATGCACGCTTGCTTTCGCACACTGATATAGATGGCCGATATAGATCAATAGAAAGAAAATGAAGTCAAATGTAAGAGTGGACACACATCTATATGGCTGATGTCACCAACGCTTGGCCACTCACGCCAGTGCAATCTAGAGACTGATGAATAGCACTACAGGTAATAAGAGAAATGTATATTTCTGATTTGGGGGTGAGCTGTCTCTTTAAGAGCTTTCTTTAATGCAACTAATGTGACTAATAAACAAGACCTTCACTGACATTTACAGTGTGCCAGATATTCCCTGTTTATCCACAGTGCATGTTGTCTTGTGTTTTAGTCCTTTTTTTTATGGAACTAAAAAATAATGATGTTGATGGCTTTTTAAAAAGTTATATTCAGTACAATTTTATCTGTCAAAACTCTTCCTCCAAATTACATTGTCCTTCTATAAAGCGGTTTCAGAAAGTGGTTTAGCAGAAAGCAGCACATAGGACAGAATTATGCACTTTGCACGATGGCACTTCTTTCTGTTTTTATTTATTTATTTATTAGGATTTGAACACCTGGTGTGAAACATGAGTCATCAGAAGTGAGGGATGTTCATAAAGCAACATCAAAGCCACAGCATAGTTAACTGCTCCGCGCACATGGTGTCCATTAGAGTGTACACAGTGCTGTGAAATCTTATTCACATCTAATCACGCAGTCTGGAGTGGCTCTCATCTTGTCTGATACACTGCACACAGCCATCGAAAAAACTTCAGTGATTGAGATCAGAGGTCACGAAGAAGCATCTCTATAACAAAGCCCAGCCCTGTAAAGCAGGTATACTGTCCTCCTGATTGGCATCTGTCTCCGCCGCAGTGGACTCTCAGTATTCATTCATCACATACGGCGAAACACAAGAAGCAATTTTCTTTGCCATTATGTTTTCATTATTGTCATTTTTTGGCAAATCACCTCTTACAGTTCGCAGAATCTTAGAGCATGCAGCCTTGTTGATTGATCCAGGTCCTTCTTCAACTAGTAATAGGAGTTATTACAGATTGCTCCGTTTCAAGGCAGCAGCGATAAAAATGAAGCCGACTTTGTGGCTGTCAACACTGGAACGTGAGATCTCGTGTCAATTAATGTCACACTTTGCAAGAAAACATTTTGGTTGATTGTGACCTGCAGCTGTGCTTATTAACTCCAGAGGAATTCTAATTGTAGCGAGTGCCATTTTTTTGAGAGCAAAGCCTCCTTTCATTCCTAATTGACTTCCAGCGATGCTATTCCTGCCAAGTTACTGGCACAAGATACAAGGTCAATTAACTGCAAAATGCTAAGACTCACATTTTTTCGTGTTAATAATGACCACAACAAGTCTATGTGACTTTATTATTTTCTATGTATATGTGCTCTTGTGGAGCTGGTTTTTGTTATTTTGGCCTTGGTGGTTATAACCAGCGAGAGATTACCATTATCTACCAGAGAGCTGCGAATGTTACTTTCTCCAAAACAAAGCTCCACTACGTGTGTCTTTTATCTGCATGAGGCCAAGAGGGGGTTTATCTTCCAGTGTCTTTATCACTAGAGAGTGGCTGCTAAACCTGCAAAACTGTTCTCTCTGTTCTCACCCTGGCCCTCCCTCTACCCCTATCTGCGGTTTGGCATGTGAAGACCTCCTGCCTTGGTGGCGGCGAGGATCGATGTGGAGGGGAGATGTGCTCTCATATAGGCCCTGCCTTATCTCCCACCTGTCTTCTCAGGGCTCTGCGGAGGGGCAGCTTCACAACAGGATGATCCATCATGTTGGCCTCACGCACCTGAGCCATGTTTAGTTCTCACAGTTCTGGAGGTGGGCCTCCCGCCAGTATGTGAAAACTGGACAAAGTCTTTACTTTATGTAAGAAAAGTTAGTTTACCACCTACACACTTTTAGGAGTTCTTCCAGCTTAACATGGTTGTGAGGATTTTTTTTGTTATTCCCCCTACATGTGGAGCTATCTTTTGGGAGAAAAGTTTCACCTCTCTGTGTATCTTTATCATTAATTCAAGTGTGATGTGTGGTCACAGCAAAGTAGACGTGTTTTGGTGATAGTGTTTCATGAGCTTGCAGCCAGAGCTGTGTAAATAGGGTGGAAATAAGTGAAAAGAAAAGCCCAGGGTAAGATTGGTCCTTTGCCAAAAAAAACCCCTACATTATTATTATTATTATTTTCCTAGTATTAGTTATGGAGACAAAAAAAATCTAGAAAAGATTGTTCTGCCCTGATGCTCTATTAAATTCTTAGAAATCACTGATGGGAATTCTCTCCGGGTTGTGTGTCTTCAGTGTTGTGTACACAATGGGGTTAACTGAAATAGCGCTGTTATCTACGTGAGACATGTTGGTCTCACTGGGACTCCATACATACATAGAGGGAAATAACAATGATCTCTGATAATAGGATGCCAAATGAGGCCTCTGTGAATAGAGGGTAATTATGAATGGTACCAGGTTGCTTGTGTGATGTGTGTCACAGCATGGCTGGATGCTGGCACAGTCCCAAAAGAAAAGGCCTAATGTAAACATGATGTTGTCTATCCCCCCCCCGTCTGTGGCTCTCTCTCTCACACACACACACACACACTCACACACACACACACACACACACACACACACACACACACACACACACCGCAAACACATGGATGCAAACACACACTGAGCCATGTAATGATACTATGAAGCCCTGTGTAGCCAGAGAGAGGGAGCTCCATTTGCCTTTGATGTCTCCATCCAGGAGGGGAATGGGCTCATTAGTATTCTAACCAGAACCATTGCCCATTTAGCACTAGGTCTTTAACTAGACCACCCAAACAAATCGTTCCTCTCAGGTTGGTCCTCCTTTCTCTGCTCGAGTCAAGCAGCAGGACACATGCATGGCTGTTTTTGTGTGGCCTGACTCGGGCTAATTTGGCCACGGGCGGCTAACGCTCAGTGAACTCACCAGCCTTTGTCATTGCTTGCATAACACAGGCTGTAGCGCTGTGTGCCCTCAGCTCTCCTCCCTCATAAGTTTCCTAAACAGTTGTGTGAGTCATAGCAAGTACCGACACATTCTAATGTATGAGATTAATTATGCTTGCTGTGATTATGCCTGGCTGTGGTGGTGCTCGTGTGGTTCTTTGCCCTCCTCTGCAACTAAAGATTTGATCGGAGTTAGACTCACAATGACGTGACAAGGAACTGCTTAGTGTCTCTGCTGAGAAAATGATGAAGCCCTGTAAATTACTAATGGAGTTAGAAGAAGGAGTATAATGTGAGGGTTCCCACAGTCATGGAATGAAATTGTCAGTCATTCTGCATGGATAGCTTTCAGCATAATGTAAAATAACAGCAAGTTAATTTTCTTAGCTGTCGACATACCTTAGCTTTAATATGCGTCGATGTGTGACATTTCGTTTACCATCATGTACGTTTTTTCATTTTCTGCTTGTGCTCTGTTTCTCCCCTCATGTACTCCAGTTGAAATTATGTGTGAAGACAGTTTTATTAGGATATGTTAGAAAAATGCCGTGCAACTAGAGCAAGAAAAAAAAAGTTAGAAAGGGTCCTTGAAAAGTCATGGAAAAGTTTTGAAACTTTGCCCATGAAAATGTGTGGAAACCCTGTAATGTCCTTGCACTGAGCTTTGTGTGAAATGTGAGAACTTCTGCTGCTAGTACCTGACCTCAGAAGCACAGCATCACCAATGCAATATCAGCAGGACAAAAACTGCAGCACTGTCTCTTCCAAAAGTCTGTTTCAGCATGCTTAAAAGAAGAAAATGTATCCAGTTTCGGACATGTTTGGATAATCCTTTATCAAGATTCTTAAGTGCTTCACCATGCTTATCTCCATCTGCATTCGTTATGCAAAGAGCTCTGTTTTCTTTTCCTGTCACCTCCAGGTGAACCATTATCCTCTGTCTGGGTCCTGCCCTAGGCTTGTTTATTGAGTAGATTGGAGGGGACCGGGGCATGGCGCTCTGTGCAGGGGGGAGGGATACAGGTCGAGATATAGGCTAGTGTTTTGTGACGGCCTGGGTTAGATGGCCTAATGTCCCTGTCACAACCGTATCAGCACACTGGAAACCCCAAAACTCCCCCCATATGATTAATCACTCAAAGATGACATATTATTCTCATAACTCATGGATTGCACACCATGCTTGACTGATGGTCCGCAGTTCACAGATGGTAGTACCAGCCATTAGCATAACTTATGACAGAGATACGGTATTTCCCTGTGGAGTAGCCTAAATAATGTAAAATGATAAATTGAATGCAAAGATTCCTCAGTCGCTACCCTCGGGATTTACTTATCTGCTCATATTTAGCGGGCAGTTAGTTACACTCTGATCTAGGTCCACCTTTTATTTGTGTTGTGATGTTCCCTGTGCTTTTTTAAAGAGTATCTGAGGCAGCACTGATATAAATGAGTGTCTGTTCTCTGCGGAATTAGCCCTGCTGTTAGGGACTATTTACGAGGTAAACTCACAGCGTAAAGACATCTGTGTTCCCTCCTTTAGTCTTTATTTGATTTAAATATGTAAATAAATACATTTACCTCTCATTTATTTAGGTTGTGTTCATGACAGGGCTTTGCATTTATTTTCTTCATGTGTTCTTTTTATAGCACTATCCAAATCTGGGAGTGCCCTCTTGTATTGGCTTGAGCCAGTGATATTCATTTAAATAATTAAAAAAAAAAATCCTTATTTGAATTGGCCTCATTCTTGCATAAGCAGAGAAGTCATTTTGTAAATTGCTCTTACTTAGTAAAATTATAAAACAACTTCACGCTACATATCCCAAGTGTAATGCACTTCTAAGTGAGTTTATGCATTAACATTGTACTGTATGCTACCACTCAAGTGTTGCCTTGCTTTATTAAATATGTAACCCAGTATACTGGCTGCATAATATGCAGGGAAGCCTTAACACTCCACTTAACCCCCATTTATTTATTGTTGCTGTTAACAAAGTTTATTCCATGTTTTACAGGAAGAGTTTGATCTATCACGTTAAGCAGTCTCTTTTTAAAAGTATGTTTAATAAAACCATATATACAGTTATGTCACACATAGTGACATCTGAGTAGAAACATCGGTCATTATGATGAGAAATCATCATGTAAGGAGTACTGTACCCCCACGCTGTCAGATCACTTCACCCAATTATTACAGAGATGACGTAATTTAGAGGGCATCCCAGTGAAATTAGCAGGACAAGGTCATTGTGTGGACGGCAGTTTGCAGTACCCAAATGGTAATAGAAATTACATTTCAGTGTGAAAGCTCTCTCTAATGCCATCTCTGTCTCCCTGCTGCCACCACAGAGCACAGTCACCACCAACACCCCCCCCTCCTCCTCCTCCAATCAGCAATGATGGATGGACTAATTGATGCAGAATGATTGGGCCATTCATTTTAGCCTACAACAGTGGGTTCCATATTTAGGATTAGCATTGCATTATAATGGGAAGGGAAGAAGAAACGGTCAGTGAGTCAATGAACACTAGAGGGAAAGAGGGACAGCATGAGGAAGAGTTGTAAAAAAAATGTAGAGACAAAAGAAGGCAGAGGGAAAACACACAGAGCCATTTTGAGCAGTGGACAGTTGTGTAATGTTAAGCTTATGAGACATAAAGTGTTCCAAGGCATTTATGGAGAGGTGTGTATCAGCGAATAAGAGCTAGCGAGAGGGGCATATAGCTGCCACGTGTCCTGGTATCCCTCTCTTAGCCTATGAATCATTCAACTCTGTCCCCATGTATAAATCAAGCTGCCGGCCGTCGCCTGCAGCAGTCATGTCATTAGCTAGTTGACGGCATCACTTGATCTCTGGCACTGCAGTGCGGGTAAGGGAAAAGGCCTAACTTTAGACAGCACACATATCAGCGTATCAGACTATAGGACTGTTCTGTGTCTGGCTGTGGTGTGACCAGCTTTGTTGAGCTAACCAGGATCATTTCGCAACACTTGCTCAAAGAGACGAATCACAGTTTACACTTCACTGTTAAATTGACAGTTTCCTTTAAGAGTGTATGTGTAATGTAGGACTCTCAGAAAGTGTCTGTGTAATGCAGATTGTATTTTTAGTTTGTTGCTGATCATTCTTGACAGCTGGGTTTGCCTGCATGTGTAAAGCGGATTTTTTTTAAGGCTATGATTTGAATGAATTAGTAATAATGCATATTCCAGATGCTTTTTATTTGTGAAAATATAAGCTGATTACAATAAATGTACATTTTTTTCCCTTTTTCTTAAGCTTTAAAGAGTATTAAACAATGCAGTTTTCAGCCTGTCTTAGCTTGCAGTGGATTTAAAACTTTTAAAGGCCGAGGGGAATATGTGGTTGTATCTCTGTGATGGAGAATTGCACCAGCGATTCTCAGATCCCTACCTGCCTATTTTCGTTGTAATTTTCAGAGTGATGCAGACTCTTATTGCTTTTTGCCACCAAGGCGTCATTTGGGGTGGAGGACTTCACTCCTCTAGAATCTCCCCCATCATATATTGAACCAGAGGACTGGGAAAGTCTGGAGCTTTATCAGTTTGAAATGCTAGCTCTGCCAGCTGCAGCTCAAAACCTCGGGGCAGTAGCCAAGCCTCGAGGCAGCTGGGGCTAGGGACTCTCTGACTGCTGGTACATTTTGGCTGGGTAAAGTACAGTGTTTGAAACGATCATGAAACTATTGTATAAGCTTTTTTTTGTTTGGAAAGTTCTGGCATGTACATTTTGCATGCATTTTTCTGCATTAGCACATGTTTGCCTGCAAGGGAGCAACACAAGCATAGAGTAGGCCATCTTGACTTCTCGGAATCATTTAGTTAAAAATAAATATATGCGATATTGTGGCTGGGTCCTCTCCTTCCCTCAGGGCTGCTGCCGTAAACATATTGCAGCTGCTTGTTTTCCTTTGTGTTTGACCTCTGCAGCCTCTCCCTCTCTGTGTTGTGCTCTCTCTCTCCTTTTCTCGGAGAGGAAACGAAGGCAGCCTTTGACTTCAATCAGGGGACAGGAAGAGTGATATTCTGCAATCCCACAGCATGTTGTACCTCTTATGTGTATTTCAACCACCTACTGATGCTCATGCTTCTCAGCAACAAAGGACTTGCACCCTGTTTTAAGGATCCACCTTATTCTGTCTCCCCTTATTGTACATGAAGTGAGAATACCACCAAAGGGCTCAAGAAGTGGGCAAGAAAGTGTCTATTTAGTTCTCTTCCACACTGCATCACACATGACCTCCCCCCGCACCCCAAACCCCCCTCTGTGCACCAGCATTTCTGGGTCAGTTGTTGAGATTTTAGACAACTCAAAGCATTACCAACCTCAATGTCAAAGCACATTTGTGTCCCGCACAGGCTTTGTTGTGGCTGTTTTGGGGGTAGATCCTGCACTTGGCCGGTCCATGTTCTTTTGCGTGCATGTGTCTTTGTGTATTATGTGACTGTGCGACTTCCATGCCAGTGTATATGTGTGTGTGTGTGTGTGTGCGTGTGCGTGTGTGTGTGTGTGTGTGTATGTATGTGTGTGTGTATGTGTGTTTGTGTGTGTGTGTGTGTGTGTGTGTGTGTGAATGCATTTGCTTGCATGATGGCTTCTCTGTGTGTCTGTCTGAATTTGCAAGTGTGTGTGAGTGTGTGTTTGTTTCTTCTTCTGGGATAACTGGATGCTGAGCTGTCTTGTCAGTTGACTCAGTGGTCAGTTTTGGTCCCGTAGCCCCCCAGCGATGCAGGATGGAGTGATGAGATCTGACAGACGGGGACAGTTCTTAGCAGGGCACTACCCCATCTCATAGTCTCACCAATCATGGCAAGGCTACTACAAGGACATCACAAGAGGCTCAGAGAGCTTCGGCACATGCTCACACATGATTCAGAGACGGCCAACGTGCCAATATACCAATCACATGAAGCCCTGTTATTTTCAAAACATTTATTCTCGATTGCACACTATAGAAAGTCTCGAAAAGTATATATCAGGAAGTAAGGACACTTAGAAAGTACTATTGAGACATACTCATCGCAACACCAAACAAAATCAGGTTTTGATGTACAGCCCGAACTGAGTACTCGTGTACTGAGGCGCTGTAAAAATAGAAAAATTAGCCCAGTATTAAAACTGCTGCTTCTTTTTGCTTTGCAAGAAAGTATAGGGAACCAATTATGCTTTCCCTTATAGTCTGTCCTATGTATAATTTTTCAGTGTCGGATTTTCATATTAAATGTGGGCACCATTTTAAATAATAAGGTAACTATATGTAAAAATAATCAGTCTGAGCAAAATTATCCGGTTTCAGACCACTCTGAATACGCTGTTTCTTTTTTTTAATATATCTACTTTTGATACGCTACCGCAGATGTTTATAGTCTACACTGCTAATGTAGCTACACGCTAACATCAGGAAACATGTAATCTTCCTTGCCGGTGTTTGTTGATTTCTTCCCTAATTTCAAATCATATTTCCTATTGAAACATGTCCGGTTGAGTTTATGAACTTTTATTTGTCATTTTTCACAGTAGAGAGTGATGCTATTTTTGTTTCATTCCTTGACTACAATGACTGTGCAGAGACGCTGAGACATGGATGACCCAGAAATGCTGACCAATCACAGCAGACTGGGCTTTTCATTAGGGCCTTAAAAAGGCAGGTGCGTTTCAGACAGAGTTAATACAGGTGTTCCAGCACAGACTGTTTGAGGACAATAAAGTGTTTTTTAAGCATTAAAGCATGTAAACATATTGGAAATGAACATAACACTGTAGGTCCCTTTTACATAATTTAATTTAGGTTTTCCCTACATGCCATCTACTCTCTTATTTTAACAGTGGTGAAGGTAAGTGATGAACCACCAGAGATCAATGGAAGAAATTAGAAGGACATTGCCATTAAGCAGAGCCGTTAAATCAATAAACAGCCACCAGGCTGGGCTGAACCAGCGTGTCCTGACAGCCATGTAGCCTGGACAAACCAATAGTTTTTTTTATATGAAAACTGTATGCAGTTCATATTACAGGTATTTTATTAAAGATAAATAACACATGTTTTGTTTAATCAAAGCAGTTACTAAATTACTCTACATTTTGTGATGACAATGCACTGCGTATCATAATCTCTAGCTGTCTCATGGTCCTTTACATTTGTGCTTGCTTTACAGCATAGGTTCAAGTGCGCACTGCAGGGCTCCCGGGGGTTTTGTACTGCTGAAACAGGGCATGCCATAATTCCACTAACCGCTATGCATCACGAAAGCACAACACAGAGCGCTGATTGCTCTCAAGTACCTAATGTTTACAGTAGTGTTGGTATGGTACATAGATCTGAGGTTTTGAGTATGTGACAGTTCACTGATAATGATGGGTCTTTGAACTAGCTGTGGGCATAGAGGAAGGATAACATTAACGTGAGCGTCTCTGAAGAGCCGGTCAGTAGCTGATTAGTGGCACTTCTTTGACACTTTCTGTGCAGAGACTGACCTGCGACGGTGGCCTTTTGCCAACTAGTAACAAACTGTCAAGCTTTCTGCATCTCTCATGGGGCAGCCTAGTTAGCTGTGTCTGACAGGCCGCTCGCCTACAAGTGAGGTTTCAGCCCAGGGAGGGCAGAGCAAGCTCCAGAGGAAAGCTGTCATCTTTTTGTCAGACCACAGGGAAGAGGAGGAGTTTGTCTCTCTCTCTCTTAGTCCGTCTCTCTCTCTCACTCTCTATCTATCTTTCTCACTGTGTCAGCCTGTTCCCCTGGTGAAGATCTTCACTTTCCCAGTGCCAGTGTTATGCTCCTCTCAGCCTGGCTGTGCAAAATAAACAGGCGGGTGTCAGAGGATGAAACGGCAAGCGTCCCCTAGGTGCCGGGTCCGCCGTTGCGTTAGCCCCCCCTCACTGTCGCCTCCTGAGGGCCACAGCAGCCGTCCTAGTATGCTAGCTGAGAGTGACACAGGGACAGCCAGTTGGACTGAAGTGAAAGATGCTCCATGTGTCCTTCCTTAGGGAGAGATGAGCGTTTATGCCGCAGGGATGATGCCCACCAGTCCACCAAATCCTCTTTTCTCAGACACTTCATTATCACCCTCACACTGTTGCCACAGTATGTGTGTACAGACAGATCTTTGAAGATAGCCATAGAGGCTAAAAGGTAGAGAGAGAGAGAGAGAGAAAGAGAGAGAGAGAGAAGAGATGTTAAAGAAGAGGGAAAAGGGTGAGGAAAATGAGAGAGGAGGAAGGTGGTATGAAGAATGCCAGAGGGATACGCAGGGTAAAGCGTGTGGTGGAGGTGGAGAACAGATGTCAGACGTAGTGGGTGGTAGTGAGAGGAAAACAGTTTGCGTAATATCTTCTCATTTTCTGTTACATATTCATGTATTTTCACGACAGAAGCAAGTAGCAGGAAAATCTGCAAAGGAGTCAGGGGAAAACAAGTCCTCTCTGCATCAAACACACCACACTTTATGAAATATATTACAGACTGTTTGACTAGCGTAGTTAAATAATGAGTATATTTTGTAGGGTGAAAAAAATTGTCAAAACAATTATGACAAACATGCCATCTATGTGTAAAACTCTGTGTATTTGAGAGGATTCAGATAGAAATTGAGTTTTCGGTTTGCACAAACCAATTAATATTGGTATATGCGTTCCTTTCTGTGTCGGGCATGTGCAGAGGTGTCTGCTGGGAAGAAGATTAATTTCTGAGTGGGAGAGTGCAGCAAAGCTATTTGAGCCCACTGAAACATGTTGGCTCTCTACTGTGAGACTCGCATTAGCACATGCCATACTTGATGGAGGAGCATACTTAGCAGTAATAATGGGCATTATAGGGGGTGGTATCAAGACATTATTTTCAGAAAGCTCTAATTAAGCTTTTTGCTATGGCTTTGGCGTAGCACTGACTGTCCGGTATCATCGGGAATGCTTTTCTAAGCTTCTGATAAACACGCCGCTTGCCAATCAGTTTGTTCTGTGCCTCCCATGCGCAGGGAAAATAAACAAGTTCATCAAACAGAGTGAGACAGAGCTCCTCTCCACTGACTTCAGTCCTGGCCCTGATGAAACAGCAATCAGCTCAGTACCATAGGGAGCCATTGTGTTTACAGTCGGTGGGTGGATGGACTGCTGCTTGCTGTGGGAGATTAGACCTTTGAGACCAGCTGGGACATTCCCACCAGCAGCTTGCTCCACCTGTGAAATTGCAAACAAGACCCTGTCTCTTCCCGTCAACCTTCACGACAGCAGGAGTCATCAACACCACAATGATACTTTCCCAAGCCCCTTCAATCATCAGAGTATTGGGGGGATGGTGGGTCAAATAAAATGGAGAGCCTGTATACATGTGGGAGTGTGACTGCATTGGTAGTGGAGGTAAGATGAGGCACGCACAGCTGTGGTACTGATTGTATCTAAAGTGTGTGTTTGACCTTTTTTAGCAGAAGGTCAAGACGTGGGTGGGTTAGTGGTAGAGGAAGCAGTTGACCTCGGTGCCGTTTCTCCCGCAACTTTACCTACACCTTCCCAGTTCACTTCCTCTCTGGTTTTATTAACTTCTTCAAAATTCGTTGGCAATGCCCCAATGATGAGGCACACATGCCTCTCCACAGTGGCTGTTTTCAGACACAGTGCTCTGTGCACTACATGAAAAAGTAAGCCGGTAGGAAATACTGCAGAATAAAGTGTGAATGTGAACCTCAGCTGACAGCCCCTGGAACGTGTTTCTCCCCCCTCGGTGGGCAGCGGAGAACCTCACCAAGCGTGACAATAACAGAATGCCAAAACATGGATTGGGCCAAATGAGCTGTGAACGCAAACAAAGTAGTGAATTTGTTCTGTAGCGTTTGGGGTGGACATGTGTCCCCTCAGCATGTTAAATACCGCACACAGTCTCACTGACAGACATGCAGACAGTGGAAAAAAGGAAGAATAATGAAGGAGATAAAAGACAAGACAGAAAGACAGAAGGTAAAGAGAGCAAAACAAAGCGGTAATGATGATGTCAGCCCAAGGATGTGTATGTTAATCTTTGTAGCGCTTTGAAAGCAATTGTGTGGGTATGCTATTTGTCTGGAGCCCACCTGAGATTTGTCATGCCTTATGGTAAATTTTTGAAGCGTGAGCTGTGCCAGTGGAGTGGCTGTTCTTTTTCGTTGTACCCCTGAGAATCTGTCTTTTTTGAGTCTGTTTATAACTTCAAATTAACTCATGAGTATAAATGTAAGTTTGTGCCTCACTTCTCTTTGGGTGTCTGTGTTTCTGTGTGCTCTTCGTGTTATTCCTGGTGCAGGCTGGATGCCCACACTGTCTCTGCAATGCTGAGTCTGGCGCAGCTGTTAAATGTTTTATTTACTGAGCCTTGATGAGATAAGAGCCGAGTGTTTTGGAATGTCTGTCTGAGGACATCAGCATGCCTCTCTGTGTGTGCATGCTTCTTTTAAGTGCTGATTGGTCATTTGGCATCCATCCCCCAACACCTAAATGGACTCTTAGAGAAACTCTGAAAGGCTATAAACATAAGCAGCTGATGGCAGGGCTAGTCTGAAATGAAAAAAAAAATAATAATAAAAAAAAATCCTAATAATACACAACTCTTTTGAATCATTCCGCTGGGCTATTCTACAAATGGATTTTCAAACTTTTAAGTGTGTTGCAGTTTAGCTATGAGCTTCTCATTTTGTACGGCCGAGCTGCTGTGTATATATTACATTGTTTTACTCCCTCTCTTTCACCATGTGAGACTCAGGCAGACCAGTTAAGGAATCAAAAGGGCCAAACTGCATGGAAAATGGATCTGTGCTGGGTGGCTTGTTAATTCCCCGGCGTGCCTCCTGAGGTGAATCGCTCTCGTTGCGGACGCTGCCTTTGATCATTCACAAAGCATGTCGCAGCAAGGTCTGCACCGGCTCCCAACAGATGGTCATTAAATCATGCGTTTTATTTTACTGGCGCTTTTACATTCTTGCAAGATCTGTGTGCTTTTATTGCTGCCATTTAGGATTGCTACCACACTGATTAGAAACATGCAGAGGCCTTTTTTGTGAGTGTGCCAATAGACCTGATGGAAAAACAATGTTCATACCAACATTGCATTAATTCTAATTCGACACTCTTTCTCCTGTTCAGGCTTTCTTTTACTCTCAGAGCACACAGAGGCGTAGGTGTTAGACAGGATTAGCTTGTGAATTTCTATTGATTACCCGAGGTGTTCTGAGTAAGTTAGTTTGAGTTCTTAACAGTTTTTATTCTTCAGTATGCATAGAAATGTGTTTAAATTGTACCAAAAATGTAAGTGGTGTGTAGTGTAGTGTGGTCTTCTCTGCGGGGGGCCACAGTTTCAATGCCATTGAACCCTGCAGAACCTGGTTCATCATCTGGGCAATAATGGCAGATTTCTCACCTCCAGTCAACTGTGCTCCTTAAGCTTGTTAATCTTAGTGTCAGTCAGCGTCACAGAGACAGAAATGCCTAATTACCTTTGCATGATTGGCTACTGAGCAGAATAGGAAATCCACCCTAATGATATATGTCATCTGGTCGGCATTTGAAGTCGCTGACCTCCGCCGGCTACCTCAGTGAGGCAAGAAACAAATGATCAAATCTCCTCAAGTTGATTGTGGTTTGAGTCTGTAGGCATACAAGTGGAAAACTTGAGAGTACAACTAGCACAATTATAGGAGATAATGAAAAAATGTCAACACAGAAGTTGCAACAATTTGTGTGCTATGTGCAAACTGATGCAGTGGGTTTAAGCATTTTATAGGATCAAACTTCCAATGGGTTTTTCAACATAGCTTTTTACCTCAGCATATATCCAAAGACGTGTCTTCATCTACTGCCGAGTGTCATCATGAAGCAGAACTCAGACATCTACTCAATTCATTTCAAATATTTTGCATTGGCTGTTTGTAAATGCGGTTTATAACCATCTGTTTATATTCTTCTCATCTAAAGGCAGATACATGTGTGCCTCCCTCCTTTAACCCGCGCCAGTTTGAATATGCATTCATTTGCATCAAATGTAAATCTTTATTGCAGTTCAAACTGCTGCAAATCGAATGTTCTGAAGCAAACACCCACACAAACTCCTACATTAAATCACACTGTTGTTATTTTGTAGCGAGAATTGAGCCACACCATATACCCTTTGCGACTCCTTTTATATTAACAGGCTAGATGAGGGACAAAGGCTGTGTATTATATTGGCGTTGGGGCCAAAGTTCCTGACATGGCAATTTGCTGTCTTTTCTTTTGGGTGAGTGGTGACAATAGGCTGCTGTAGGCTCATTCGGGTCCCCGTGTACTGCAGTGTGAAAGCGGCTTGGCTTTTTGCCCCTAGGGTCAGAACGGGGATCTAACACCACGACTGATGAGCACTAATCTGGCCTCCTTGGCAAACACAAGCCTTTCTCTGTAACCTTCAAGCCGTGAAACACAATTTACAGAGGTGGCAGGGGGTCGAGGGGACCCTGATGTCAACAATCATACGGGGGAGGGGGTTCAGAGTGTACACAACTCCCAATCGCAACATTTATGTACACTGTTGCAGTCTAACTCTAGGGATCCACCAATATTAAAATTCAGAGCCAATACCACTCCAGTCCTTCATTACTACACCTTTGAATGAGCACAAATTCAAACATACACATTTATAAAACAACCTTTACAATGATCTTTTTTCAAATGTGAAACAGTTTTTCAAACTGCTTTATAAATTTTTTTACTATATGTAATACATAATAATTCCCTCTCTAATATCTATTTTATGTTGCTGTGAAAGCATCAACACATTTCTCCTTCAAACAGTTGTATTGTGCCATTATAATTTACCATCAGCTAATTCCAATTTTTACTAAGTAGAGCAGTTAGTTTTGGCCACCAGCTGCTAACCGCTAATGTTAAGTAGTTCTCCTCATGCAGATGTCAATGAATTTGTTGTTCACAATGTAGCATAATCAGAGGGACAATATTGTGGATCCCCTGACACATTGACCGTGAGTTCACGGTGTCCTCTTATCCCAACGGCATCCCGGGGAAGATCTGTGTTCATCCCTAAAACATTTCATATTATCTGCAGGACAATGGCGCAACACTGGTCTAATGCCCTGCTTGTTATCCTGTGCAAAATTGATGTGACACAACGGCAAACCATTGGCTACAGCCATTGGTGAGTGTCGTTTTATCGCCAATAGGCTGATGGCATCCTGGTGTTGGCATTGGCTGCAAGAATATCAGCTGATACCAATGTGTAGCCGATAAATAGGTGCATCCCTAGAAGATTCTCAACCGTATTCATATTACAAAAAAATGTCAATTTAAAAACAAACCTATTTTTCCTTTTTTCCCAATGTACCAGCCTTTCGATTAATACAAATGTGTAAATCTGATCCAGTGTTGTTTGTCCAGTTGTTTTTAGATTTTGCTAATCTGTATGGTAATTCTTAAGGTTGTTGATTGCGTTGATATTGCATTATATTATACTGTAAGATATTTCTAATTTTCTCTTCCTCCACATATGCAAATTAACTTTGAAAACTTAGAAAAACTTCCTTTTAGTAAAATGCAGTTCCATACATCCCCATTGTATAAGTTTCAGGAATGTAGTATTTATTGCAGATCTTTTGTATAGATTGTATCCCCTGTGCATTGTAAGTGAATTGTGTTTTTACCAGTGTCAGTTAACATAACAAATTAATACAGAATTAGAAAGAGATGGACCAAATAGTTTCACTGAAAGGAAATGTTTTTAAAAACTTTCCAGATAGTTAATCACCACTGTTCTTATTCTTCCAAAATATCTGTTTATTAGAGGAACAGATATGCCCTTTATAAATATTTATAATTTAAATGCAACCTATTATGTGTTCGGAGAAGCACTAATTAAAGGTAAAAATATTCATGTTTTAGGTTTTACAATTTTGGCACTGACAGATAATCTTCAACTTGTCTGTTTTGTCTTTTTTGTACTCTCCATTTTGGCAAGGGATTTGTGTTAACTCCTTATTTGATATTCATGGAAATGCATGCACCTGCATATATCTGTTAGGAGCTGCACTCCCTTCATGCAGCTAATACTGAAGTTGATTAAAGAATTTAAATGGTCCATTTAACCCCTCACGCAGGCGAGGCCTACCTGTGTGATAGTACCATTACATTGCAGTAATTCCTGCAGGCAGCAGCTCGAATTGATCCCCTCTCAGCCATCAGGAAGTTTTAGTGCTGCTATGTGTGTGCTCAAAGCCCAGTTTAATAAAGGCAGCCGGTCACGAGCCGTTAAAGCAGAGGAGAACAATAAATAAACAGACTGGCTCTACTCCGTCCTCCCACTTTCTTCTCCAACCACACGGTGGATGTGCTTCATGCAAAGAGTCCAGCATCTCGTCATTACTGGCAAACATCCGCAAGGAGGGTACTGAACCACAAAGTGCTAGCATTCGGATAACACAGCAGGGTGCTCAGCCTTTAAGAGAACTTGATTGTCTCCCTTGTGAAACAAGATACACATCATATTATAATAAACATTTTAATGTAAAATAGCACACTGCATGGAATATCAAGCTTTTTATTATTATTATGCATAAGCAGGGTGGTGGGAGTGTTTTATGAGGCTGCCGCCACAACGCAGGCCATCAGCGAGGCAGATTGATGTTTAGGGGCCTGGACGATAGAGATAGAGTTTATCTGCTGCGGGCTGGGATATGAAATCTAATCACATGAGTGCCAGGTGAGGAAGTGCAGCCACAGATGAGCCGCTAACACACCATCACACTTGTATTCAACAAATGGCGAGGAATTTCTCTCTGCAGGGTTGAGACAGGAGATAAGACAGCCTCAGACAAGAAGTCTCTCGCTCCATAGATCTGTCTTTCAGGGAGAGCAAAGAGAAATGGAATGAAAAGAGACGGTGGGAGAAAGCATTCAAGAGGACCGGGAGAAGGTTAGCTGTGGGAATTTGAGAATTATCTGAAATAAAAGCACTCAAAATACTCTCAGCAGCCAAAATAATGAATCTTCTTGGCCTATTTTTTCTGCATTGTTGATTCTCCATACTGTGATTGGAGTCCTGACCTGATGATCTGTTTTCCTCACTGCGCTTGGCTGTGGTCAGTGTGTGGCCTTCAAAATTACAACGCTATGAAAGATAAGTGAGACTTACAAAATACTTTTCATTGTTGAATAATGGATTTTTTTTGTTTTGCATAGTTCTTCCTCTCCAACACTCACAAAACCCCCCTATACATATGCGTTAACCTAAGGTTCACCCTCAGCTCAGCACCACTGCAGCTGGCAGGGCTTGAGTCCTGTGCACTTCAGTTGTATTAACAGACACCACAAATGAGATGTTAGTACTCTTCAGTCTCTCAAGTACTGCCTACACACATATGATTTAAATCAAGCAATGGGAAAGATCTCAGTTTTCCTCATCACCTGCTTGATTTTGCTGCATATATATTTGTAAAACCCCATGATGTCTTAACTGAGATACTTATTAAAGGTACAGTCCATTGTCCTGCAGAGAGCTTCTGCTTCTTTGTCTAAATTAATTGTTTAGAATTTTGATGTAAGTTGACGGGAAACTGACATGTGATTTATGCATGAACATAAGCTCATGCAAGTAGTTCAAACATTAAAGAAAAAATGCTGCTTAACAATACCCTAAATTCAGTTTAGTTCACTGAGTGAGACTAACCTCTTGAGAACTGTTCAGGGGCTTAAAGAGTTTTTTTCTGTGGCAACAGCGCTATCTTGCACCTTATTTTGTGTCAAAGAACCACTAAGGAACCAACATTTTACTGTGTGTGGTTGAAAATCTTTTCAGACAGAAATTTGAAGCAGCATACACACAAAAAACCCAGCAACCCCGAACCGCTACACATGCACATATACACGCAGAAGGGTTTTTTTTGGGTTGGTTGTTTGGTTTTTACCTACCAAAATAGAAATGGAGAACTACATTTCCTGTTGCTGCTAACTCCTACCGTTGACCTGTGCAGATTGTTTAAACCACCACGTGTTTGGTCTGGTACACATGGAGCCGCCAGCTGCTTTAGCTTCACCAGAAGGGAGTATGCGTACAGAGGTTCACAATATTGCCCCAAGAGTCCAACGCACTCTGCACAGAAGTCTTGACCAGCCAGTGAAAGACACAGCGCAGTGCCAAGGACATGATCCCTAGTTGGCTTCCCACCCACAAATACTGCCAATTGTATTTGACAGTGCACTCAGCAATGCCAGAGGCAAGAAAACAACATTTTAACCCCTGATTCTTGATACCCCTCCTAAAAGTTTCTGTTTCTTGAAACTTTGTTATTTTTGAGTGTACCAGTTTCTAATCACACAGTGTAGCCCCTGCCCTATAAGCCTGATAGTGAGTCCTGAGAGGAAAATAAAGCATTGGAAACATAATATAGAAGTTTTGTTCTCTTGTGGATGGTGGAAACATTTTGTAGCTCAGAATGTTGCTCTTGTCTTGCTAATTTGTACTTACCAAGTTCATTTGGAGATTACTTAGTTCACCCCAAAATTAAAAGTACGTATTTTAACTGTTACCTGTAGTGCTGTTTATCAGTCTAGGTTTGTGTGTGTGAGTTGCCGGGTATTGGAGATGTCTCTTTCCATAAGTCACGACCCAGTCACTCTGGATAATCCAGAGACCCTGTAAGCGGGGTATATGGGTTTTTTTGTTTGTTTTTTTGGGTGAATTGTCCCTTTAACACAGGACTGCTGGTTTGTCCAGGCAAACAAATATGATTAATGGACACTACCCAGTCCTCCTTTAACTGAAAAAATAAATCAGATTTTTGAGCCGTCCTTTTACCCAGTTTTTTAATTTACTGAAGTCCTTTTTTTCATGAACATATTCTCACTTTTTGATGATGCAATAGGCTGTTTTTTTTGTAATGTGCAGCTTTTCCCAAGGCATCACCATTGTACACCCAATCACAACAGAAACAACATATTCTCATTTAATGGTGCAATAAATCACTGCCAATTTGCCTTCCGTAATTTGATCATAACACAGACTTAGCACATTTTTCTGAATTGTAAAAGAGCCTGGAGATTATAAATAACAAGATAAACAGTAGCATTGCCTTATGTAAAGGCCACATATTGCCTGGTCTTTATTTGGATGTTACAACACCAATATGTACACATGAAACACCTGGGAGTAGCCATAATCAAATATACTTCCATTCAATAATTGCACTTCTTACCGAGGTTTCTATTTCTGTATTACACGTTTTGAATCTGATCCTATGAATATGATAGTAGGGCTATTTATACCGCAAGGCTATTAAAATGCTGGAGGCACTTATATAATATGAAACTGGGTGGAAAAAACCTAATGTCCAAGGACAGTGGTTTTTAAAATCTAAACTTTGTACCAGTTGGTGAAAAGCTGGCTACCGGGTTGCAGAGATGTTATGTAATAAATTCAGACTCCTCAGTTAATGACAGAATAATCATTTTGACAGGACTTTGAGACAGAGCAGGGAGAGAGAGGGCTACAAAGTTGTGAGAGATGATCAGCAAAGGGAAGAAATCAGCTCTACAAAGCCACCATTTTAACTTCTCCTAAATCTTAGACCTGCATTTTAGTGCTTCTAAAAGGAATTATTTAACAGTGTTGAAAGGCTACCCTAAAACTTAACTCGGGATTGAAGCGCAGTAACTGTGGCTGGCTCAGAGTTGTGATGTTTCATGCTCTATGTGTAGTCCTCCTGTCACTTTCTCACCTTCTGTTCACAGTGTTATAGATGGTTGTAAATCTCTACAGAAAAAAAAGTTAAGGGTCCTTAATCTAAGGTATTTGTTGAAATATGTCACTCTGTTATGCTGTTTTTAAGCACAGGACACTGACACGTAACAATCCCACTTGTCCTGTGCGACTCTATACGGAGTGTACAAAATGAGTTATCGTTAGAGGTCGTGAGAGTTACGCTGACCCCTTCACCTGGTCGGAGACGGAGCCATCAGATCTCTCCAGGGAGGGCCTGCTGGACACATCTCTATCTCCTCTGACTGTCCAACATTCCTACTCTGCACCACATGTCCACACGTCCCCCAGGCTCCCGCTGAACTGTCAACCCCAATGCTCAGGGTGCTTTGCCATCCATTTGCCAACAGGGAGATTGTTTTTCAGCCCTTGAAATTTTAGCCTGGAAGATCAATGTTGCAGCTGGCCTGAACGATCCCTGTTCAGGGCGCAGAGGGCCAGAAGGGTGGTGAGGTCAGGGTCTTCTCCCAGGCTCCCTGTGGTGTGTTTAGGGAAAGATAGGACACTCTGGCATCACTCTTTTCTCTGACAGCCAGGGTTTAGTCTTTACCCAGGGCCTGATAAGGCCAACTATTATTTTTAGATCCCTCTAGCTATCAACTGTTAGCTTTAAATGTTGGCTCATGGAAAACTCAGATAACGACTGTCTTGGCCTGCAAAGAAACAAGTTAATATAATATAACATAGATTTTACTTTGTGTCTGCTCTGTATTTTCTAACCAATTACCTCATCCTCCCGTTCTCATTAACTAGTCTTCATCGCAGGAGACGAAATTTGAGAATCTGTTTTTGCCAGGCTATATTATGGCCACAACACACCCGTCCCCCATATGTGCTCTTATATACACACACACACACACACACACACACACACACACACATTTACTCGCCTTTACGAAACTGAACTGAAGCACAGCGATTTCATGCTTTCAGCTTAGTAAAGGCATTATGCAAAATACCATTACCCTGGAAAGGACACTCCAATGTGTGGAAGCAGGTCAAGTGCTCATTTTAAAAGGGGGGAAATCTGTGGAGTTGCACAAAACAACACAAACAGCCATGTCGTCCTTACTCTGGGCTTTGAGAGCCATTTATGAGGGGAGACATTTTAGCTTGAATGACGGTGAGCAAAGGTGTCTTGTAACTAATGGTCATTGTTAGTTTTGTTTAAGAAGCACACTAGACTGGAACATCTAGAGCTCCCATACAATATTTCCCTTTCTCCTTTCACTCTCCTCCCTCGTCTCAGTCTCACACTCTCAGCGTGTAAAGGTGCTGTCGAGATTTTGGTGAATATGGCATAATAGAGGGTCTTTGTTTGCTCAGGTGCCGGCCCTTCACAATGGGTGGACAATGGAGGGGCACTTAAGAGACAGATGCTTCCTCTTCATTACACTCCTTAGTGTGACCCTCTCAGGAAGCAAAGAGAGGGAAAGGGAGCCCAAGATCACTTTAAAAAGCTAGACTGTCCTCAATTCTTTTGCACTAAAATTAGCTGGTTTACAGGTGGAAACTTTAATATGGCATAGTTGGACACATGTTCAGAAGGACCAGAAGACCTTATATATGTCACAAGAATATTTGTTGCTCTCAGCGACCACGCTGTTTTTGCATAAATCAATCAACCTTTGTTTGACATAGTACACAAAAGGTATCTCCACAGCTCGATAAATGCTCAATAACATAAGCATAAATATCAACAGCCACATAGACGCAGACGACAGCAGCAAACAGAGGCACATTTTTAGGTTGCTGCATGGCACACTTTTTGAGAAGTGTTTATTAGTTATGGGTCACCTTGAAGGCAGAAGAGTGGATGGAGGGCAATCAATAGCTAAGCCAATAAGGAAGCAAGAGGCTAAGGTTAAGAGGGTAATCCTTGATGGTAAAGCAGAAAATCTATAAAATAAATGATTTTTCCACTCCTGCAGGGCAGAGGAAGCTATTTATTGGGACAAGTTTCAGCACACACACTCAGTTACACCAAAGTGAAGAAGGAAATAGACAAAAAAACTATGCAATTCAACCTGAACACATAGCAATTTGCAGGGAGCAGTACACAAGCCATTACGCCATGTCTTTCTAAATCCCTCACAAAAGTTTCAACAACAGCCATAAGATAGTCAGATAGTTGGAACTGGAGGGCGGTTGGCTCTAGGGTGGGTTGATGT